>NC_090359.1:18655210-18952710 GCF_035084215.1 Heptranchias perlo | reverse complement strand
GAGAGAGATATAGAGAGAGAGAGTCATGCTCTGTACAAACTTGCCCACAGTGGCAGGCAGGAGCCCAGTTGTGAATGGAGATCGAAGGAGCTCTTCCCGAGGACTGGCTGCACTCTCCGCTGTGGTACAGGGCCATGCAGTGTAGGCCGAACTAAGCCAGGGACCGGTTGGGACACCGTGGCTGATCTCAAGGCCCCTGGGCTAGGGAGAACGAGAGAGAGAGAGAGAGAGAGAGGAATTAATCACACAACGATGATCACCAGGCAGTGACAGCTCCTGCTGGGAAGTGACTGCGAATCGATCAGGTGAGGAGAGGAACAGGCTCACACTGCGATTCCCCCCACGGCCGATTGTCCCACGGACACTCGCCAGTCAGGTCTCGAGCATGAAGGGTGGCCTCCCCTCCGCTCCCCTCCCCTCCCCTGCTCGGGTAAAGCACGGGAAACACAGCTGGAGTCTCTGGAACGAGTCGACATCATTGGGAGAATTTTCTTTTTAAATTAACTGGATCTGGAAAAATTAATTTTTTTTAAGAAAGGAAAATGGTGGTGATTTATAGCGGTTACCGTGGAGATTATAGGATGACTGAATAAACCCAGTCCCAACTTCTCCCACCTCCGGCAGCCTGACCAGTTTCTGGTGTCTTGGTGATCGAGAGGGAGTGGTCTCATCATCAGAAGCAGATACTAGCCCAGCCCAGCCCAACCCAGCTCAGCCCAACCCAGCCCAGCTCAGCTCAGCTCAACCCAGCCCAACCCAACCCAACCCAGCTCAACCAGCTCAGCCCAGCCCAGCTCAACCCAGCTCAACCCAGCCCAGCTCAGCACAGCTCAACCCAGCCCAACCCAACCCAACCCAGGTCAACCCAGCTCAGCCCAGCCCAACCCAGCTCAGCCCAACCCAGCCCAGCCCAACCCAGCCCAGCTCAGCCCAGCCCAGCTCAGCCCAACCCAGCTCAACCCAGCCCAACCCAGCCCAACCCAGCCCTGCCCAGCCCAACCCAGCTCAACCCAGCTCAACCCAGCCCAACCCAGCCCTGCCCAGCTCAACCCAGCTCAACCCAGCCCAACCCAGCCCTGCCCAGCTCAACCCAGCCCAGCCCAGCTCAGCCCAACCCAGCTCAACCCAGCTCAACCCAGCCCAACCCAGCCCTGCCCAGCTCAACCCAGCTCAACCCAGCCCAACCCAGCCCTGCCCAGCTCAACCCAGCCCAGCCCAGCTCAGCCCAGCCCAGCCCAACCCAGCTCAACCCAGCCCAACCCAGCCCTGCCCAGCTCAACCCAGCCCAGCCCAACCCAGCTCAGCCCAGCCCAGCTCAGCCCAACCCAGCTCAGCCCAGCCCAGCTCAGCCCAACCCAGCTCAACCCAGCCCAGCTCAGCACAGCTCAACCCAACCCAACCCAGCTCAACCCAGCTCAGCCCAGCCCAGCCCAACCCAGCCCAGCTCAGCCCAACCCAGCACAGCTCAGCCCAGCCCAACCCAGCCCAGCTCAGCCCAACCCAGCTCAACCCAGCTCAACCCAGCCCAGCCCAACCCAGCCCAACCCAGCTCAGCCCAGCCCAACTCAGCTCAACCCAGCCCAGCCCAACCCAGCAGGCTCAAGGGGCCGAATGGCCTACTCCTGCTCTTATCTCTTATGGTCTTATGGTCACTGCCACGTGACAGCTCTGGTCCCAAATCTCCCAGGCGTCGAGTGAACTTTATTGCACTTGTCTGAGCAGATGCCGCCCTTTTGCTGAATTAATTGGCACCAGTACATGCCAACCACCTGATCGCCCAGCAAATCCTTCCCATCTCTGATCACTGCTTCAGCAACTATGGTGGGAGCGATGAAAAGCGGGGGAACCCGCAAGAGGCCAGAGTTGGAGGAGGACAGAGATCTCGGAGGGTTGTAGGGGCTGGAGGAGGCTGCAGAGATTGGGGAAGGCCACGGAGGGATTTGAACACAAGGATGAGAATTTTATAATCCACTGGCATGAAATGGGTCACATAGAAATATAGAAAATAGGAGCAAGAGTAGGCCATTCGGCCCTTCGGGCCTGCTACGCCATTCAAAACGATCATGGCTGATCGTCTAACTCAGTACCCTGTTCCTGCTTTTTCCCCATATCCCTTGATCCCTTTAGCATTGAGAAATATATCTATCTCCTTCTTGAATACATCTAATGACTTGGCCTCCACTGCCTTCTGTGGTAGAGAATTCCACAGGTTCACCACCCTCTGAGTGAAGAAATTTCTCCTCATCTCGGTTCTAAATGGCGCACCCCGTATCCTGAGACTGTGACCCCTGGTTCTGGACTCCCCAGCCATCGGGAACATCCTCCCTGCATCCAGTCCGTCTAGTCCTGTTCGAATTCTATATGTTTCGATGAGCTCCCCTCTCATTCTTCAGGGTGGCAGTGGGATTACTACAGCGACACTGTCTGAAAGGGCGGTGGAAGCAGATTCAGTAGTAACTTCCAAAAGGGGAATTAGACAAATACTTAAAAATTTGCACGGCAATGGGGAAAGAGCCGGGGGATGATTGGATGGCTCTTTCAATGAGCCGGCACGGGGCTCGATGGGCCAAATGGCCTCCTTGTGCTGTCGGGTTCCATGTAGTGATCAGATGACGCCTGTAAATTCTAGCGAGAAGGAAAGGCCGAGAGAGAGAGAAAGAGGGGTAAGTGTTCAAACTACGGTACAGCATGGAAGGAGGCCATTTAGCCCATCGTGCCTATCAGCCTAATGGTTTCTTCTCGCTCTCTGCTGAGTGTTGATTCACACCTGAGCTTTGTGTCTGTGATGTAGGTTTTACGCAGTGAGAATAAAATGGCAAAAGCCCAGACTCTGATGTTTTCCCCCCCCCCCCATTTCCTCCCCCCCCCAGGCCTCTTCCAGAGGGCCATCGCCCAGAGTGGGACGGCCATATCCAGCTGGTCTGTCAACTACCAGCCAGCAAAGTACACGCGGATGCTGGCGAAGAAGGTCGGCTGCAACTTCCCCGAGACGGTGGAGGTGGTGGAGTGCCTGCGGAGGAAGACCTACCGGGAGCTGGTGGACCAGGACATCCAGCCCACCCGGTACCACATCGCCTTCGGGCCGGTGGTCGACGGCGACGTCCTGCCCGACGACCCCGAGATCCTGATGGAGCAGGGCGAGTTCCTCAACTACGACATCCTCCTGGGGGTCAATCAGGGGGAGGGCTTCAAATTCGTGGAGTCCCTGGTGGACAATGAGGACGGCATCTCGGCCAGCTACTTTGACTTTGCGGTCTCCAATTTCGTGGACAACCTGTACGGCTACCCAGAGGGCAAGGACATCCTGCGGGAGACCATCAAGTTTATGTACACGGACTGGGCCGACCGGGACAACGGGGAAATGCGGCGGAAGACTCTGCTGGCCCTCTTCACCGACCACCAATGGGTGGCCCCAGCCATCGCCACCGCCCGCCTCCACGCCGAGTACCAGTCGCCTACCTACTTCTACACCTTCTACCACCACTGCCAGAGCGAGATGAAGGCGGTGTGGGCCGACGCGGCCCACGGCGACGAGATCCCCTACGTCTTCGGCATCCCCATGATCGGCGTCACCGAGCTCTTCCCCTGTAACTTCTCCAAGAACGACGTCATGCTCAGCGCCGTGGTGATGACCTACTGGACCAACTTCGCAAAGACCGGGTGAGCCGCCATTTTTACCCCTCGGGGACCGAGGCCTCGAATTTTACAGCACAGAACCAGGCCATTCGGCCCAACTGGTCTGTACCGGTGTTTATGCCCCCCCACGAGCCTCCTCCCTCCCTACTTCATCTCACCCTATCACCCTATCCTTCTATTCCTTTCTCCCTCATGTGTTTATCGAGCTTCCCCTTAAATGTATCTACACTATTCACCTCAACTACTCCTTGTGGGAGCGAGTTCCACATTCTCACCACTCTCTGGGTAAAGAAGTTTCTCCTGAATTCCCAATTGGATTTATTAGTGACTATCTTATATTTATGGCCCCCAGTTCTGGTCTCCCCCACAAGAGGAAACATCTTCTCTACGTCTACCCTATCCAATCCTTTCATAATCTTAAAGACCTCGATCAGGTCACCCCTCAGAGAAAAGAGCCCCAGCCTTTCCCGATAGTTATCACCTCTCAGTTTTGGTATCATCCTTGTGAATCTTTTTTGCACCTTCTCCAGTGCCTCTATCTCCTTTTTGTAATATGGAGACCAGAACTGTGCTCAGTGCTCCAAGTGTGGTCTAACCAAGGTTCTATACAAGTTTAACATAACTTCTCTGCTTTTCAATTCTATCCCTCGAGAAATGAACCCCAGTGCTTGGTTTGGGTTTTTATGGCCTGATTAACATGCGTCGTTACTTTTAATGATTGAAAAAGAACTTGCATTTATATAGCACCTTTCACGACCTCAGGACATCCCAAAGTGCTATACAGCCAATGAAGTGTAGTCACTGTTGTAATGTAGGAAACACAGCAGCCAATTTATGCACAGCAAGATCCCACAAACAGCAATGTGATAAATGGCCAGATCATCTGTATTTTTTTAGTGGCATTGGTTGAGGGATAAACGTTGGCCAGGACACCGGAGAGAACTCCCCTGCTCTTCTTCGAAATAGTGGCTGTGGGATCTGAGAGGGGCAGATAGGGCCTCAATTTAACCCCTCATCCGAAAGACAGTACAGCACTCCCTCAGTACCGGCACTGGGAGTGTTAGCCTGGATTACGGGGGTCAAGTCTCTGGAGTGGGACTCGAACCCATGACCTTCAGACTGGAGTGGGATGTGGTTGTTTTATTTCAGTATTACTGACTTGTTAGCAAAATTCAAGCCCATGGGATTAAAGGGTCAGTGGCAGCGTGGATACAAAATTGGCTAAGGGACAGAAAGCAGAGAGTAGTGGTGAACAGTTGTTTTTCAGACTGGAGGGAAGTATACAGTGGTGTCTCCCAGGGGTTGGTATTAGGACCACTGCTCTTTTTAATATATATTAATGATCTAGTCTTGGGTATGGAGGGTATAATTTCAAAGCTTGCAGATGACACGAAACTCGGGAATGTAGTAAACAATGTGGAGGATCGTAACAGACTTCAGGAGGGCATAGACAGGCTGGTGAAATGGGCAGACGCATGGCAGATGAAATTTAACGCAGAGAAGTGTGAAGTGATGCATTTTAGTAGGAAGAATGAGGAGAGGCAATATAAACTAAATGGTAGAATTTTAAATGGGGTGCAGAGAGACCTGGGGGTGTACGTAGACAAATCTTTGAAGGTGGCAGGACAAATTGAGAAGGCTGTTAAAAAAGTATATGGGATCCTGGCTTTATTAACAGAGGCATAGAGTACAAAAGCAAGGAAGTTATGCTAAACCTTTATAAATCACTGGTTAGGCCTCAGCTGGAGTATTGTGTCCAATTCTGGGCACCACACTTTAGGAAGGATGTCAAGGCCTTAGAGAGGGTACAGAAGAGATTTACTAGAATGGTACCAGGGATGAGGGACTTCAGTTACGTGGAGAGACTGGGATTGTTCTCCTTAGAGCAGAGAAGGTTAAGGGGAGATTTGATAGAAGCGTTGAATGGTTTTGATAAGGAGAAACTACTTCCACAGGCAGGGAACCAGAGGACAACGATTTCAGATAATTGGCAAAAAATCCAGGGGGGAGATGAGGAGAATTTTTTTTTACGCAGCGAGTTGTTCTGATCTGGAACGCCTGAAAGGGCGGTGGAAGCAGATTCAATAGTAACTTTCAAAAGGGAATTGGATATAGACTTGAAAAGGAAAAATTTGCAGGGCTACAGGGAAAGAGCAGTGGGGAGCGGGACTAATTGGAGAGCTCTTCCAAAGAGGCCGGCACAGGCACGATGGGCCGATTGGCCTCCTTCTGTGCTGTACGAATGTGATTACACAGAAATACAAGCCCCCTTACTTAAAAACTTGAGGCCTCTTACATACAAAATATCCTAGCCTCCCATAAAACAGAAGACCTCCATGCGCTGTAATTGAGAACGACCCTTCACCATTTACCAAAAGGCCAAGCTCACACTCACAAAACGTTCAGGCCACCCACTCTCTCCCCTCTAGGGTCGCCAACCCTCCAGGATTGGCCTGGAGCCTCCAGGAATCCAAGATTAATCTCCAAGAGATGAGCAAACGCCCGGGAGGAGAATCGCAGGGGTGTTAGATCCAAATTTTTCATTTTCTTTGACTACTATCATTTATTAGTTAGAAAAATATTGGAGACGGAGGGAGAAGACTGTTGGACTGAAACCATCCAGTCTGTGTGCGTTCCGAGTTTCAAATTATAATTTTATTATATCGGTCCAGGATGCACTCCCTGAGGTGCTCACCGGTCGCGGGAAGCCTCGAGCGTTCCGGCAGACACCGCGTGCTCCCTCTCCAGGGCCACCCGGGCGCGGAGAACGCCACGGAAGAGAGGCAGACAGTCGGAGCGACCGCCCCCACGGGCCGCGTCTAACCTGCACCTGTGGATAGCCACCTTGGACAGGCCCAGGAGCAGGCCCACCAGGATGTCCACCATGCCCCCCCCACCCCCGCCCCGCCTCACCGGGCGGCCAAAGATCAGGAGCGTGGGTCTGAAGTGCAGCCAGAACTTGAGGAGCAGCCTCCTTAAATAGCGTACCCCGATCATGAAAGCTTGCAAGCTTTAGCCTTGGGTCTTTAAACTCTGCAGGCCCGAGCGATTGGCCCAGCTGCTCTAAATCCACCAAAATCAGCCTTCCGGGCCTGAGGGAAATTTAAAGAGCTGAGCTCGGACCGAAATCAAAAGCCACTGGGACAAGAAGGCGGAAGGCAAGGGGGTTTCTCGCGGGCAGGGAGAAAATAAGCTCAGGAACAGGACTTGGCTCATTGAGGGCACCCCTCGATGAATGGTGCTGGAAGGGGCAGGAGAGGGACGCTGTGCCAGGAGCAGATACCTCGACATATCGAAGACACCACTGTTGGAAAAGGGGAGACTTTGAGGAAAGGCAATTGGAGTCTTCAAAATTCCAAAGCAAGCCAATTGATTTAAGCCAATTACTTAAGGGTTTAAAAGCCAGGGGCTAAATTTGGAATTTTTTTTTATTCATTCATGGGATGGCGAGGCCGGCATTTATTGCCCATCCCTAATTGCCCTTGAGAAGGTGGTGGTGAGCCGCCTTCTTGAACCGCTGCAGTCCGTGTGGTGAAGGTTCTCCCACGGTGCTGTTAGGAAGGGAGTCCCAGGATTTTGACCCAGCGACGATGAAGGAACGGCTGATATATTTCCAAGTCGGGATGGTGTGTGACTTGGAGGGGAACGTGCAGGTGGTGTTGTTCCCATGTGCCTGCTGCCCTTGTCCTTCTAGGTGGTAGAGGTCGCGGGTTTGGGAGGTGCTGTCGAAGAAGCCTTGGCGAGTTGCTGCAGTGCATCCTGTGGATGGTACACACTGCAGCCACGGTGCGCCGGTGGTGAAGGGAGTGAATGTTTAGGGTGGTGGATGGGGTCGGATGGGCAGTTGGATGGAGTTTTTTCATGCCATCGATTATAGCTTTAACCCAACTCAGTTTTGAACTCATTCTCAGGATATGGGCATCGCTGGCAAGACTGGCATTTATTGCCCATCCCTAGTTGCCCCCGAGATTGTGGTTGGTGACGGGGCCTGCTCCTTTAACCGGTTTTTGATATGACTGAGTGGCTTGCTAGGCCCACCTCAGAGGGCAGTCAACCATGTCAGTGTGGGGACTGGAGTCACATATAGTGCCCAGCCCGGGCAAGGACGGCAGATTTCCTGCCCTGAAGGACCAGTTAGTGAACCAGTTGGGATTATACGACAATCACCCAGCTTTTTATTTCCCTTGAATTCAAATTCCCAAACTGCCACATTGAGATTTTGAGCTCCTAGCCTCTGGATGACTAGTCCAGGAACATAACCGCTAAACTACCATCGTTTATAGGGGAAGCAGAGAGTGTAATCGGATGTATTTCTGGAGACAGAAAAGATTGAGTGACACAATGAGAAGGCGAGTAAGCCAGGCTGATGTAAGCGAAAGGGACAGGTTTGTTTGGGGGCCGAGTGGCCATTCCTAAATATTCTCCTGCTCAGGGCACTTGACGAATGGGGAACCTTGCGCTTCCAAAACACTGATCTTATTCAAGATACAACTTGAGTGGAACGTCATGGAGACATACTCGCAATGTGGCTGCATCCAGTCAGGAATTCTAATGCATGAAGTTCTGAAAGATGGCAGTGAATGCCTCGAGTCCGGGAACGCCTCGATTTTAAAGTTCTCACCCTTGTTTTCAAATCCCTCCATGGCCTCGCGCCCCCCTCCTCTAATTCTGTAACCTCCTCCAGCCCTACAACCCTCCGAGATCTCTGCGCTCCTCCAATTCCTGCCTCTTGCGCATCCCCGATTATCATCGCTCCACCATTGGCCGTCCCTTCAGCACACTAGGCCCTAAGCTCTGGAATTCCCTCCCTAAACCTCTCCTTCTCTCTCCTTTAAGACGCTCCTTAAAACCTACCTCTTTGACCAAGCTTTTGGTCACCTGTCCTAATATCTCCTTACGAGGCTCGGCGTCAAATTTTTGTCTGATAATCGCTCCCGTGAAGCACCTTGGGACGTTTTACTACGTTAAAGGCGCAATATAAATGCAAGTTGTTGTTGTCGATGTTATGTGCACCTCAGTTTACACCCAATATTGCAGTTCTGTCCGATATATTTGCCCCTTTAACATTTGAGAGAGCAAGAAAAGCTCTCATTTATCATTTGGGGAATCTTGGTGGTGTTTGTTGGCCATTTGAGGCCGTATCCCGTTCGGCATCTGGCTTAAGTGTTACTGCTGATCAGAGACTCTATCTCCGTGCATCTCACAGTGTTAAACTCCAGGCCAAATCCCACCTTCACTTCCAACGGGAACAACATCTGGACTACAAAGGGGTGGATGTTACTCTACAGTTATATAAAGCTCTGGTTCGACCCCATCTGGAGCACTGCGTTCAGTTCTGGGCACCGCACCTCAGGAAGGATATATTGGCCTCGGAGGGGGTGCAGCGCAGATTCACCAGAATGATACCGGGGCTAAAAGGGTTAAATTATGAGGACAGGTTGCACAGACTAGGCTTGTATTCCCTCGAGTGTAGAAGATTAAGAGGTGATCTAATCGAGGTGTTTATGATTAAAGGATTTGATAGGGTCGATAGAGAGAAACTATTTCCTCTGGTGGGGGGAGTCCAGAACAAGGGGGAATAACCTTAAAATTAGAGCCAGGCCGTTCAGGGGTGATGTCAGGAAGCACTTCCTCACACAAAGGGGAGTGGAAATCTGGAACTCTCTCCCCCAAAAAGCTGTCGAGGCCGGGGGTCAATTGAAAATTTCAAAACTGAGATTGATCGATTTTTGTTGGGTGAGGGGATTAAGGGTTAGGGAACCAAGGCGGGGAGATGGAGTTAAGATACAGATCAGCCATTATCTAATTGAATGGCGGAACAGGCTCGAGGGGCTGAATGGCCTCCTCCTGTCCCTCTGTTCCTCAAAATATAGACGTTACGACCTACCTTTTCCATATCACATGGTATTTGCTGCACAGAAACAGGCCATTCGGCCCAACAGGTTTATGCTCCACACGAGCCTCCTCCCTCCCTACTTCATCTCACCCTGTCATGATTTCTTTACATTATCAAAATAAATGCTTGGTACAGTCTTGGTATCGGTCTCCTTGTATGCTGTGTGTGTATTAAGCCTTTTCTCATCTCAGAAACATCTCAGGGTGGTTTGCATACGATGAGTGACTTAAAGGGGAGCAATGGGTGTTACACGGCCGCCATTTTGTGCAGCAATGAGGTGATTGATCACTTCATTGGTTTGATTTTGGCGGTTCTGGTTGATTCTTTTTGGCCAGGACACCAGGAGAACTCCCCCTGCCCTTCGAATTGCGGCCGTGGGATCTTTCACATCCACCTGTGAGGGGCAGACGGGGCCCTCGGTTTAACAGCCGAAGGACGGCACCTCTGACAGTGCAGCACTCCCTCAATGCTGCACCTAAGCTCTGGAGTTCCCTCCCTAAACCTCTCCTCCTTTAAGACGCTCCTACCTCTTTGACCAAGCTTTTGGTCACCTAATATCTCCTTATGTTGCTCAGTGATAATTTTTAAGAACATAAGAAATAGGAGCAGGAGTAGGCCAATCGGCCCCTCGAGCCTGCTCCGCCATTCAATAAGATCATGGCTGATCTGATCCTAACCTCAAATCGAAATTCATGTCCAATTTCCTGCCCGCTCCCCGTAACCCCTAATTCCCTTTACTTCTAGGAAACTGTCTATTTCTGTTTTAAATTTATTTAATGATGTAGCTTCCACAGCTTCCTGGGGCAGCAAATTCCACAGACCTACCACCCTCTGAGTGAAGAAGTTTCTCCTCATCTCAGTTTTGAAGGAGCAGCCCCTTATTCTAAGATTATGCCCCCTAGTTCTAGTTTCACCCATCCTTGGGAACATCCTTACCGCATCCACCCGATCAAGCCCCTTCACAATCTTATATGTTTCAATAAGATCGCCTCCCGTTCTTCTGAACGCTCCTGTGAAGCACATTTTTACTGTAATAAAGGCGCTATATAAATGCAAGTTGTTGTTGTTTGACCTTTTTTTCACCCCTTTCCTCCAGAGATCCCAACAAGCCGGTTCCTCAGGACACCAAGTTCATCCACACCAAGCCAAATCGCTTCGAGGAGGTGGCATGGACCAAGTTTAATTCCAAGGAGAAGCCCTACTTACACATTGGTCTGAAGCCGCGCATCCGCGAGCATTACAGGGCCAACAAAGTGGCCTTCTGGCTCGAGCTGGTCCCTCACCTGCACAACCTTCAGGACATCCTGCAGTACACGTCCACCACCACCAAGATCCCACCGGAGGATCCCTTCATGGACAAGAGGGCCCACGGAAAAGGATGGACGGTGACCACCAAGCGGCCATTCATCACTTTGCCCCCTCAGCAAGAGCGCACTGACGACCCGCCCAACTACATCCACGTCCCCAAAGACTCGCGCGACTACTCGACCGAGCTCAGCGTCACGGTGGCCGTGGGGGCCTCCCTGCTCTTCCTGAACATCCTGGCCTTCGCCGCCCTCTACTACAAGCGGGACAAACGGCACGAGCTGCACCGCCGACTCAGCCCCCAGCGCAACACCACCAACGACCTGGCCCACGCCCAGGAGGAGGAGATCATGTCCCTCCAGATCAAGCACAGCGAGCACGACGCCCACGACCTGGAGCCCCTCCGGCCCCACGAGATCCTCCGGCCCACCTGCCCGCCCGACTACACCCTGGCTTTGAGGAGAGCGCCCGACGACGTGCCCCTCATGACCCCGAACACCATCACCATGATCCCCAGCACCATCAGTGGGATGCAGCCCCTCCACGCCTTCAATACCTACCCAGCCGGGCACAACAACACACTGCCCCACCCACACTCTACAACCAGGGTATAGTCAAACCTCATGAGGCTAGGCCCTGCACTTTGACACAAAGAACGGGCAATAAGGAAATGTGGCTGAAAATGTTATATTGAACTTCTAATGATTTGACAAAAGCTTTTTGTTTCGGAAAACGAAGACACACATCAAAGAACGAAAAGCGTTTTCGCTGAATAATTCGATATTTTTCGCAAAATCTTCCCCATCCCACCCCTTTGTAATGTAAACCGTATTTCAGGGACGTGTTCGGAGCAGCAATATTTTATCCCTTCTCCCCTTCCCTTCCTTCCCCCCCCCCCCAATAACCGCCCCTCCTCTCCCTCCCTCTCCCTCCCTCTTCTCTGTCTCCAAGTCAGTATACCAGTGCCAAGGAAAATTTAGGCTTCGGCCTACACGCGGCCAAGTAAATTATAATTTAAATAGAGGAAAATGTGCCAAAAGGAAAAGATTTGAATTAGATTTAAAACGTTGGTTGGTTTGGAGGATTGCATGGAATTTAAGATTACTTGAAATATGTTTTTTTATTTCCGTGAGGGCGTATGATTTGAAGATTAGCGTAGTTAAGTAACTCAAGACTGGGCTATTTTGTACAGCACCTCCATATTCACTTTTGTTTCATTTAAAGGTACGACTGGAGCATTAAACGAAAAAAAACGAATTCTACTACCTATAAAAATTGAAAAAAAAACATTTGGGGACATTATCCCTGTCAACTGGGGGACCGCAAGTAATGGGACCAAGTGGGTTTCATTTTCCATTCTCAACTCCAGCAACAAGGAGTAGTCCTGAAAATATATCCAGAGATTATATTTCATCATGGAATGCTTATGATTTGCAGAGAATAATACCGTGACATTTATAAGTGTAGTCGTTTTCAACAAAAGGAAAATGAATCTGCTCCTGAAACTGGTTTGAGTCGCTGGGAACGCAAAAGACAAAATGGCGCCATCTGCTAGAGTTGACATTGCAGTCAGAAAGTAATGCTGATTCTGAAGGAGAGGGAGGAAAGAAAAAAAACGCCAGACCCGTCCCTCCCTCTTTTCCACCCCCTTCCCCCCTCCCGATCCCACCCTCCTGTTAACTCTCCAACATTCGTGGAAGGGACAGATAGAGACACGAAAGAAAAGGCCCTCGCCTTCTTGTGTATTGTATTCACGTCAAGTGCCAAAAACCTTGACGTAGGCCGCCTGCTCTTTTTTCGATGAAACGCTAGGGGTGATTTGAGAGAGAGAGAGAGGAGAGAGACACACGCAGCTGCAGTTATCAACACACAAACAAACAGGAGTTTTGATTTACGAGGACACTCGATCGGGAATTGACAAGAAACTTGGCGCGATGAGGCATGACATCATTGAGCGGAACCACTAGCTCGTAGGCCCCATGCCTGGTTTAGGACTCAGCGTGCTCTGAGTAGCTCCTCCCACGATCCCTTTCTACTTTACCACAGGAAGTAGCTTGCATCTTGCCTCTGCTCAAAGTCGAGCATGGTTAACTTTTTGATATAAATTTTTAAAAAAAAATTCACAAAAAAAAAACCGAGAGACTGACGAAACTTCCACAGATGTCAGAAATATTTTGACTGAGAGAGAGAGAGAGAGAGAGAGAGAGAAAACAAAAGGGAAGAAACGTTATTTAAAGAGTTGTGACTTAGAGCCATCGTTAATTCACGGACTCTGGCCAAGAGAGCTTGGAGAGGTCAAAGGTCACTGTTCTATGACAATGCATTACCTCGATCCATATATCTTTGACTTCCATCACCACTGAAGGTTCTGAGCAAGGATTAAGGCTTCTTGGCGAGCGTTTTTGTATATTACATCCTCATGATTGAATTTAGCCATCGCGGACTTGACGAGCCTTTGAAGCGGTCTACGATACACTTGTCGAGAGACAGCTCACACAAGTTTCCAGTATAGTTTGATCCACTGCTATATTAGGAGAGTGCTTAGTGTCCATTCTTTTTCCCGTTTGTTTTTTAACAGAAGACGTTTGTGATTACAGTAATAGTTTCGTTTCGGTTGGCTGACGGCCTCGCAGTTTTGAAAAAAAAAAATGGCGGCCCGAGTTCACTGGCAGAATTTCTTTGGGTTCCACGCGGAATTCAGTTAATGTGGATAGATTATCTTTCTACCCACCACCCCCCTCACTCTCCCCTTCCCTGCCTCCTCCCCCTCCCCTCGGCTAGTATAGAGGGCAACTGTTCTCACCTCAGAGATACCCAAATGGAAAAGTCGCCCCCAAGCCCCCGGCCCTCCCAATTTAAACTGCCTCAATTATAAAGGCCACAATATCGGTACAAGTGCATTGTGTAAGTCTCTTCTCAAAGACCTGTTCAGTCCTTTGGGGCCAAGTGGCTTAACTGTGAGTCTCAAAAACTTGATCTGGAAACCTGGAGGGGCAGATGTCCCGAGCCGGATTTGGCCCCAATCTTAGAATGATAGAGCACAGAAGGAGGCCGTTCGGCCCATCGTGCCTGTGCCGGCGACTATGTTACCCTCTTTTTGTTCTGTCGAAGCGGCTGTCTCATTTTTTTTGAATGCATCTCCCTTCATCGATCGGTTCTAAGGACAACGGGATATGCTTCTTAGAAGGAGGTTTGGCTGCGGAGGCCACTCAGAGGTCCTGTGTGGAAAGAGAAGCTTTTGGGTGAGCGTCCATTAAATTAACTACAGCCTCCCCCCCCCCCCCCCAAAAAAAATAACATTGGAGCGATGCAAAAAATACCAGGCTGGACTTCACTAATTAAGCAATTGTTTTAATCCCGACTAACATCGCGTAAAGTTGGGTTGAAAATTTGGAAAGAGGCGACACGAACTCCAGGGAAAGAATTCTCCTGAATGACGTATTTTTGGCGACAGCCCAATTGACTTGCCATTGCCCTCTGAGGGGATTTTATCACTTGGAGAGATTATCCTACCAACGCCAAACTTTGTTCTTAGAATAATAAAGTCTTTTAAAACTGTTATACCTTTACCATGGCTTTGTTTGTTGCGGTCAGCCAGTCGCTTGGGAGGGGGAGAGGGATGGGGGAGGTGGGCGAGGGGAGGAAGAGACAGCTGAGGGAAAAGACCCTCAAAACGTGTGTTTACAACTGGTGTTATGACAATGCAAGAAAGGTGGGAGACCATCCTCCACGCAAAGTGGCGTCCACTTGCCATCCCGGTATTTTTGCGCTCCACAAACGTCCAGACAACTTCCAGGGTTTGAAGACTGGTTATATTTGGTTCTGATGTCTTGAGGTGGAGTGAGTCGCCCACCGTAAGTCGTTGTCGATCGACTGACCGCCAAGGCAGTTTACCATAGGCAGTGTCCCAAATGAGAGTAAACCTTCTGGCCAAACCCACAGTAGACAGTTGACCACCCAGGCCAATCGTAAGCAGAGAACTGTCTACCAATTCAAATCAAAATGCAGGAGGCCAAGTAAACCACCAGTGAAATTATTGAGAGCTGAAGATATTTTGGTGCGAAAGAATTTGGTATAAATTGGACATGGCGTCCAATATTGGGGTGTTATTCTCAGGTAGTTCACTGGCCTTCCCAGACTAAACGTTTGACAAACAGCATCCCTTATCTTGTAAGGGTATATTTTTATCGTTTCACTCCCCCCCCAAGCACTTTACCTTTCAAGCCCCACCCCCCCCCCATACTGTTTTTGTTCTCAGGATGTGACCCATCCCTAGTTGCCCTAAAAAAAAATGGTGGGCCTTCTACTTGAACCAATAGTGGTTGTTCGACTGAGGGCGTTAAAAGCCAAGCATACCATGCGGACTAGGGTCAGGTCTAGGCCAGACTGGCAGGTTGCTTTTCCTGCAGGATACGAGCGAACGAGGTGGGTTTTTCTTCGCAATAATCCAGCCACAAACAACCAGTTTGGCAGTTGTGAATTGGTGACTTCTGAGTTGCTCGATCTGTGCCACAAGCACAGCTCTACCCCACCCTGCTGTGTTCCCCACTTCAGATGGGAGGGAAGACCAGTTTGGGTTGAAGGTACCTCGTCCGAGACTGGTCCTGACAAGCCATCTCTCCCATGAGATGCAATACTTAGATACCGCGTCGACCTCCAGCCAGTTGCTTGTCTCAGAAATGATGAGAAAACGTCCATTGAGGGATGACTCGTCTATAAACGGAAACCAGGTAGCTTTCCGGGAGTTCAGTGTTCTACCAGTGTAGCAGTCTCCCTTTGGTGAACCTGAATGTCGAAGTAATGACAGTCCTGGTATCATTTTACACAGGAAAATGACCCCTCTCTCCACGGCAGAACATGCATGGGCATTGTAGAATCTATAGGCAGTCTAGGACGCTCATGGGCATTGTAGAATCTATAGGCAGTCTAGGACGCTCATGGGCATTGTAGAATCTATAGGCAGTCTAGGACGCTCATGGGCATTGTAGAATCTATAGGCAGTCTAGGACGCTCATGGACATTGTAGGATCTATAGGCAGTCCAGGACGCTCGTGGGCATTGTAGAATCTATAGGCAGTCCAGGACGCTCATGGACATTGTAGGATCTATAGGCAGTCCAGGACGCTCGTGGGCATTGTAGAATCTATAGGCAGTCTAGGACGCTCATGGGCATTGTAGAATCTATAGGCAGTCTAGGACGCTCATGGACATTGTAGGATCTATAGGCAGTCCAGGACGCTCGTGGGCATTGTAGAATCTATAGGCAGTCTAGGATGCTCATGGGCATTGTAGAATCTATAGGCATTCTAGGACGCTCGTGGGCATTGTAGAATCTATAGGCAGTCTAGGACGCTCATGGACATTGTAGAATCTATAGTCAGTCCAGGACGTTCATGGACATTGTAGAATCTATAGGCAGTCCAGGACGTTCATGAGCATTGTAGAATCTATAGGCAGTCTAGGACGTTAATGGGCATTGTAGAATCTATAGGCAGTCCAGGACACTCATGGACATTGTAGAATCTATAGGCAGTCCAGGACGTTCATGAGCATTGTAGAATCTATAGGCATTCTAGGACGTTAATGGGCATTGTAGAATCTATAGGCAGTCTCGGATGCTCATGGGCATTGTAGAATCTATAGGCAGTCTAGGACGTCCATGAGCATTGTAGAATCTATAGGCAGTCCAGGACGTTCATGAGCATTGTAGAATCTATCGGCAGTCTGGGACATTCATGGGCATTGTAGAATCTATAGGCAGTCTGGGACATTCATGGGCATTGTAGAATCTATAGGCAGTCCAGGACGTTCATGAGCATTGTAAAATCTATAGGCAGTCTAGGACATTAATGGGCATTGTAGAATCTATAGGCAGTCTAGGACACTCATGGGCATTGTAGAATCTATAGGCAGTCTAGGACGTTAATGGGCATTGTAGAATCTATAGGCAGTCTAGGACGTTAATGGGCATTGTAGAATCTATAGGCAGTCTAGGACATTAATGGGCATTGTAGAATCTATAGGCAGTCTAGGACGTTGATGGGCATTGTAGAATCTATAGGCAGTCAGGGATGTTCGTGGGCATTGTAGAATCTATAGGCAGTCTTGGACGTTAATGGGCATTGTAGAATCTATAGGCAGTCTCGGATGCTCATGGGCATTGTAGAATCTATAGGCAGTCTTGGATGCTCATGGGTATTGTAGAATCTATAGTCAGTCTTGGATGCTCATGGGCATTGTAGAATCTATAGGCAGTCTAGGACATTCATGGGCATTGTAGAATCTATAGGCAGTCTAGGACGCTCATGGGCATTGTAGAATCTATAGGCAGTCTAGGACACTCCATGTGAGCATTATGGGATCTATAGGCAGTCTTGGATGCTCATGGGTATTGTAGAATCTATAAGCAGTTTAGAATGCTCATGGGCATTGTAGGATCTATAGGCAGTCCAGGACACTCCATGTGAGCATTATGGGATCTATCGGCAGTCTGCAATACTTGATGCCCAGTATAGGATCTATAGGCAATCTAGGACATGCTCTGTGGGCATTGTGGGATCTATGGGCAGTTTAGGACACAATATGAACGATATGGGAATCTATAAGCAGTCTGGAACACTCAGCGCCCATTATAGGATCTATAGGCAGTCTGGGACACCCCATGGACACTTCAGAAGCTATTGGTGCTCTCCCAGACCCTACAATCTGTGGATCTATTCACAATAAACTACTGACCGCCGACAAGCGAGCGTGAGCTTCTGGCGTTTGGAGAAGTTACCTTTTAGCCCGGGGTTGGCTTCGACCATCTTACGACCCCCCCGCCAACCTTTTACAAAAAAATAAAGAGAATTTTGCAGGGCTACGGGGAAAGAGCTGGGGGTCGGGGGGGGGGGCCAGCAGGACCAATTGGATAGTTCTTTCAAAGAGCCAGCACAGGCACGACGGGCCAAATGGCCTCCTTCTGTGCTATATCATTCTATGAACTTGAATCTCGATACGGTGAGGTGGAAAGTTAAAATAATTTTTGATGAATTTTCATCACTGGCCAAGCCTGTACGAGGACAGATTCTCCTGTTCCAACACCTGGGTGTATTGTATCACAAGTCGTGACTGAAAAGCGAACAGCAGACGGTGTCAATCAGGGAGCTTGTACACTCTTCCATCCCTTTACATAATTTTTTTTTAATTTTTAGAGTCTACAGCACAGAAACAGGCCATTCGGCCCAACTGGTCTATACCGGCGAGCCTCCTCCCACCGCTTTTCATCTCACCCTATCACCCTATCCTTCTGTTCCTCTCTCCCTCATGTGTTTATCTAACTTCCCCTTAAATGTTATTCGCCTCAACTACTCCTTGTGGTAGCAAATTCCACATTCTCAGCGCTCTCTGGGTAAAGGAGTTTCTCCTGAATTCCCCATTGGATTTATTAGTGACTCTCTTATAGTTATGACCCCCAGTCCTGGTCTCCCCCACAAGTTCTCTACATCTACCCTATCGAACCCCCTTCAGAATGTTAAAAACCTCGATCAGGTCACCCCTCAGCCTTCTCTTTTCTGGAGAAAAGAGCCCCGGCCCGTTCATTCTCGAGATGTGGGCACTGCCATCTATTGCCCACCCCCTCGTTGCCCCTGAGAAGATGGTGGTGGGCCTCCTTCTGAGTAACTTGCTCAGCCACTTCAGAGGGCAGTTAAGAATCAACCACGTTGGTGTGGAGACTGGAATCATGGACAGGCCCAGACCTGGTAAGGACGGCAGGTTTCCATCCCTAAATGGACATTAGTGAATCAGTTGGATTTTTACGACAATCCGCCATCTTGTTGGTCACTTTAACTCATGGCAATTTTTTATTTCCAGATTTAATTTTTCCAGATTAAATTCTCAAACTGCCCAAGGTGGGATTTGAACCCACGTTCTCTGGAATATTAATGGACATAAAGCGAGCCGAGCCTCCCTTAAGGACACGTACTCCTCCCCACCCAATTTTCCTCTCTGGGCTTAACATGCCCAGGAGCAGGAAATCTGCCCTCAGTACTGGAACCATAACCCTGGCCCCTGCCTTCATTCTGCCCCTTGTTTTGCACCTGGGGAGGTAGCAATCTTAAATTCAATCCACCAGACCTTCGAAGGTGGCAGGACAAGTTGAGAAGGCCGTTAAAAAAGCATACGGGGATCCTAGGCTTTATGAACAGAGGCGTAGGGTACAAAAGCAAGGAAGTTATGCTAAACCTTTATAAAACACTGGTTAGGCTCCAGCTTGTGTCCAATTCTGGGCACCGCACTTTAGGAAGGAGGTCGAGGCCTCGGAGAGGGAGCAGAGGAGATTTACTAGAATGGTACCAGGGATGAGGGACTTCAGTTCAGTGGAGAGACTTGGAGAAGCTGGGATTGTTCTCCTTAGAGCAGAGAAGGTTAAGGGGAGATTTAATCGAGGTGTTTAAAATCGTGAGGGGTTTTGACCGAGTAGATAAGGAGAAACTGTCTCCAGTGGCAGGAGGGTCGGTAACCAGAGGACACGGATTTAAGGTAATTGGCAAAAGAACCAGGGGGGGAGATGAGGAGAATTTTTTTTACGCAGCGAGTTGTTCTGATCTGGAATGCGCTGCCTGAAAGGGAGGTGGAAGCAGATTCAATAGTAACTTTCAAAAGGGGAATTGGATATAGATTTGAAAAGGAAATGGGGAAAGAGCAGGTGGGGCTGGGACGAATTGTAGCTCTTCCAGAGAGCCGGCACGGGCACGATGGGCCGAACGGCCTCATTCTGTGCTGAACGATTCGATGATTCTATATACAGGATTTTGAAGGGTGGGCCCACCAGTCTAGGGCCATGGATCACACTGGCTGACTGGTGTTTGGAGAATTATTTTCATCTTCCCACACTCCTTCTGTTCGATTTATTTGATAAAGATTATCTTTCCAGGCCATGTCCAACGGAGAGGCCCTGGTTTCAAGATCTATATAAAATGGAATTAAAGTAACAACACGCTATGTCAGTCAATATATTAGTTGACGACAGGGAGAAAATGACAATGACTAAGTCTGCGTTAAGGTGGGGACTAGTCATTGGAGGGACGGTGTCCTGAGCCACACATGTAAAGGAGGTGGTCTCACTCTCAACCACCACCACTCCCCACCTCCACAATACCCCTCCTATAAACACTTAATTGCAAAGTTACCCTTCCAGAACTTTCCCAATATCCATGGCCAATTGTCGCGGCTCCCCACTGCCACCAGGAACTGGGAAAGTCGGTCCCAATAGGTCACTTTTTGATGGGAAACTTGGGATGGGGTAAATCTGTCGTGTACTGACAATCTGCACTCATTGCTTGAGATGTCATGACTTCTCTCCATTGCTGTGTCCATGCAGTGCATCACTGCACGACCCAATTAACCAGTGCGTTCTGAGGCCAGGACCCGATACCAACTTGGACTATAGGGTACGGGGAGTGGGTAAGGGAGCGGGATTAGACTAGGGTAGACGCAGTAACAGTCCATGATTCGTTCTGCTGAGGGACAGAGACCATAAAAGGCCTCACTTAATTAATTTTGATATCGATCAACAGGATGGCCCAGTGAGGTGCCACAGCATACATCCCAGGATACGGTGGGGATGGTCCTTCAGAGAGCATTTGCCCAAATGTCAATCTGGGATACCAATTTCATCTTTTCCACAGGTATTCCCACAGGGTCTCATCCTTTGGAAGAGACAGGCCAGGCCCTGAGTTTGATGCATTATGTGATGAGGACACAAAGTGTCTGCAAAGGGATAAGCGAATGGGCAAAAATTTGGCCAATGGAATATAATGTGGGAAAATGTGAAGTCATCCACTTTGGGAGGAAAAATAAAAAAGCAAAAGATTATTTGAATGGAGAAACACTACAAAATGCTGCGGTACAGAGGGATCTGGGTGTCCTCGTACACAAAAAGTCAACATACAGGTGCAGCAGGTAATCCAGAAGGCAAATGGAATATTGGCCTTTATTTCTAGGGGGATGGAGTATAAAAGCAGGGAAGTCATGCTACAACTGTACAGGGTGCTGGTGAGACCACACCTGGAGTACAGCGTACAGTTCTGGTGCCCTTATTTAAGGAAGGCCATACTTGCATTGGAGGCAGTTCAGAGAAGGTTCACTAGGTTGATTCTGGGTATGGAAGGGTTGTCTTATGAGGAAAGATTGAACAGGTTGGGTCTATACTTATTGGAGTTTAGAAGAATGAGAGGAGATCTTATTGAAACATACAAGATTCTGAGAGGACTCGATAGGGTAGATGCTGAGAGGATGTTACCCCACATGGGGGAATCTAAAACTAGGGGGCATCGTCTCAGAATAAGGGGTCGTCCATTTAAGGTGGAAATGAGGAGGAATTTCTTCTCCCAGAGGGTCGTGAATCTTTGGAATTCTTTACCCCAAAAAGCTGTGAAGGCTGAGTCATTGAATACATTCAAGGCTGAATGAGACAAATTTTTGATCAGCAAGGGAGTCAAAGGATATGGGGAAAGGGCGGGAAAGTGGAGTTGAGGTAAAAATCAGATCAGCCATGATCTCATTGAATGGTGGAGCAGGCTCGAGGGGCCGAATGGCCTACTCCTGCTCCTATCTCTTATGGTCTTATGTGCAGTAGGGAGCCTCCTGATCAAAGCAATAGCATCTCCGTCACAGTGTAGGTGGCCAGCGTCCGCACTGACCTACAACCACCCCGCATGATGGACCTTGAACCTATAGGCTTCTAGTCCAAGATCAGAGCTCCAACGATGGAGTCAGTCACCAACTGCATCGAACCGGGCTCCAGCCACGTTGCCAAGGCAACATAGTGTAGATTTGTTCAGGCTCCCGATTTTGAGGATCTCCGAAACCAAACGGTCCGGAACGGCATTCAAAGATTGAGGTCCATCCCACCTGGTGACTTTGGGAGATTGGTTCCCTTGAGTATAGCAGATCTAATTGAGGTGTTTAAGGTGATTAAAGGATTCGATAGGGAGAAACTATTTCCTCTGGTGGGGGGAGTCCAGAACAAGGGGGCGTAACCTTAAAATTAGAGCCAGGCCGTTCAGGGGTAATGTCAGGAAGCACTTCTTCACACAAAGGGGAGTGGAAATCTGGAACTCTCTCCCCCCAAAAAAAGCTGTTGAGGCTGGGGGTCAATTGAAAATTTCAAAACTGAGATTTTTGTTGGGTAAGGGTATTAAGGGTTACGGAACCAAGGCGGGGAGATGGAGTTAAGATACAGATCAGCTCATGATCTATGAACTGAATGGCGGAACAGGCTCGGGGGGCTGAATGGCCTCCTCCTGTTCCTACGTTCCTATGATGCAAACGTCTCTGCGGCCCTGACTCTGAAGCCAGTAGCTCTGGGGACGGTCGAGTGACCGACCACGGGGGCCGATTCTGCAGTCGCACCTTTGGGCTCTTGGAGCCCGATGGCAAGTTTGGCGCAGTTGGCATTGTGCCGCCAATGGGACTCAGGTCTACATCTGCAAACCTCTGCACGTACTCATTCCTGATGTGGACAAGGGTGGGGGAGTGGAGGGTGGGATACCTGGGGAAAGCATAACCAATGATCTTCCTTGTCCACCCCACCAACATTGGGAAGGAGAGAAAATTGAGAGACGAGAGTTGACTTAGCAGCCAATTGCGGAGCAGGGTTGTCGGGACGGGGAGGGGGGTCAGGAGGCCACGAGCTTTTATTTGTCTAGCCCTTGTTACAAGGGGGCACTGCTAACTCTGTCCACCACACGCACCCAGGCAGCTCGCCCACCTCCGCTTTCAACCGCCTTCCTTTAGTGCATTCACTGCACAGCCCGGCCTTGTTCACTCCTTGCAGCCCATGTGTCAGCGCTCTGTAATCCTGCAGTTAACAGGGCCACAAGCTTGTAACGAACTCCGTTTTCAATGGTTGAGATGGATTGTACAGTTGATGCTTAACATCTGACAGCTTTCTACAATGTAAAGAGTAATAAAAACTGATAAATTAGAGACTCGGTCGTCTCAATGTGTCCGACTCTTTTTAACCTCCCCTCCCTGTTTTTTCTCCTGCTTTCCTCAGTGGGTCGCGCTCTGGTTCGAGCCCCCACTCCCAGGGACCAGAGCGCGTAATCCCAGGCTGACACACTGAGGGAGTGCCGCACTGTTGGAGGTGCCGTCTTTCGGATGAGACACTGAACGGAGGCCTCGTCTGCCCCTCACAGGCGGACGTGAAAGATCCCGCGGCCACTATTTCGACGGAGAGCCGGGGCGGGGGGGGGGTGAGTTCTCCCCCGGTGCCCTGGGCCAATATTTATCCCACAATCACTAAAACAGATTATTTGGTCATTTATCGCTTTGCTGTTTGTGGGATCTTGCTGTGCGCAAATTGGCTGCCGCGTCTCCGACATTACAACAGTGACCACACTTTAAAAAGGACCTCATTGGCTGTGAAGCCCTTTGGGACGTGCTGAGGATGTGAAAGGTGATATATAAATGCGAGTTCTTTCGCTCCTGGTGTGAAGGAGCTGCCATTTGCTGGGGTGCGGGTACACGGGGGACAGTTGTCCTGCAGCACCTCCCCTCCCCCACAGTTGTCCATTCTTCATCTCAAAGTCGAGCCGGCGAGCGTTGGTGGGACATTCAACTACAGGGAGCATCACCTGATAACCGCACATGGGGCAGATTGTTGGGTGTTAAGCATCGCAGGGGCGGAGACAGCAGTGTAAACCTGACGGGGGGATCTCCACATCCCTTTCCAAATCCACATGATTTCCCTTCCATTTTTCCAGCCAGTAAACACAACTATCTACCACATACACTTTCCAGCATGGAGTCACTGAATAGCAATCAGGAGCGATTGGCCTGGCTGCCAATCTTCTTCCCTGCTCTCCCTGTATCTTTGTGTCTGTGCTACAGTCCAGTCTGGAACAGTACTCTTGGTGTGTGTCTCAGTGTCAACTGCAGTGCAGGAGACACACACGGGCCATACAGTACCAGACAGGAGTGAATTGTTCCCTTTTACCCACTGTGTACTGTACATGTACAGGAGCTGACACTGAGACACACACGGGCCGTACAGTACCAGACAGGAGTGAATCGTTCCCTTTTACCCACTGTGTACTGTACATGTACAGGAGCTGACACTGAGACACACACGGGCCGTACAGTACCAGACGGGAGTGAATCGTTCCCTTTTACCCGCTGTGTACTGTACATGTACAGGAGCTGACACTGAGACACACACGGGCCGTACAGTACCAGACAGGAGTGAATCATTCCCTTTTACCCACTGTGTACTGTACATGTACAGGAGCTGACACTGAGACACACACGGGCCGTACAGTACCAGACAGGAGTGAATCATTCCCTTTTACCCACTGTGTACTGTCCATGTACAGGAGCTGACACTGAGACACACACGGGCCGTACAGTACCAGACAGGAGTGAATCGTTCCCTTTTACCCACTGTGTACTGTACATGTACAGGAGCTGACACTGAGACACACACGGGGTGTACAGTACCAGACAGGAGTGAATCGTTCCCA
This sequence comes from Heptranchias perlo, assembly GCF_035084215.1. Lineage (NCBI taxonomy): Eukaryota > Metazoa > Chordata > Chondrichthyes > Hexanchiformes > Hexanchidae > Heptranchias > Heptranchias perlo. Next base: position 18,928,365 of record NC_090359.1, on the reverse strand, counting down.
TTTACCCACTGTGTACTGTACATGTACAGGAGCTGACACTGAGACACACACGGGCCGTACAGTACCAGACGGGAGTGAATCGTTCCCTTTTACCCACTGTGTACTGTACATGTACAGGAGCTGACACTGAGACACACACGGGGTGTACAGTACCAGACAGGAGTGAATCGTTCCCATTTACCCACTGTGTACTGTACATGTACAGGAGCTGACACTGAGACACACACGGGCCGTACAGTACCAGACGGGAGTGAATCGTTCCCTTTTACCCACTGTGTACTGTACATGTACAGGAGCTGACACTGAGACACACACGGGCCGTACAGTGATATTTCCAAAGAAATAGTTCGATTGACACTCAGGTGTCACCAACCCATGGACCAATCTGCTGTTAAACGGGGCCCCGGCTGTGACATTTCACAGGAGGAGGCCATTCAGCCCCTTGAGCCTTCCACCATTCAATTGGATCAGGGCTGATCTGTATCTTAACTCCATCTCCCCGCCTTGGTTCCCTAACTCTTAATCCCCTCACCCAACAAAAATCGATCAATCTCAGTTGTGAAATTTTCAATTGACCCCCGGCCTCAACAGCTTTTTGGGGGGGAGAGAGTTCCAGATTTCCACTCCCCTTTGTGTGAGGAAGTGCTTCCTGACATCACCCCTGAACGGCCTGGCTCTAATTTTAAGGTTACGCCCCCTTGTTCTGGACTCCCCCCACCAGAGGAAATAGTTTCTCTCTATCGACCCTATCGAATCCTTTAATCATCTTAAACACCTCGATTAGATCACCCCTTAATCTTCTACACTCGAGGGAATACAAGCCTAGTCTGTGCAACCTGTCCTCATAATTTAACCCTTTTATCCCCGGTATCATTCTGGTGAATCTGCGCTGCACCCCCTCCAAGGCCAATATATCCTTCCTGAGGTGCGGCGCCCAGAACTGAACATAAGGGAATACAAGGCTAAGAATACAGACGGTCACTCCGTCTGTCTGAGGAACGGTGTCGTCACCGTCTTGTCTGTGGAACGGAAGGAAAGACTCACTAACCAGAGAGGAACTGCTCTCATGCTCGTCAGGAACTCACTCCCACAGAGACAATGGGGTGGAGAACAGAAGAGATCGACACACCGAGCAGGCCATCTTATCGATGAGGCCCACTTTGAAACAGACCAACCCAAACAAATATAACTCCCAAAATAATATCTATTGATGGTTCGAAATGACAGGGTCTCTCGTGCTAAATAGCATGAGGGATGGAATCGAACACATCAGGTACCCACTGTCCCATCAAACACTCCCAGGGCAGGTACAGCACGGGTTAGATACAGAGTAAAGCTCCTTCTACACTGTCCCATCAAACACTCCCAGGGCAGGTACAGCACGGGTTAGATACAGAGTAAAGCTCCCTCTACACTGTCCCATCAAACACTCCCAGGGCAGGTACAGCACGGGTTAGATACAGAGTAAAGCTCCCTCTACACCGTCCCATCAAACACTCCCAGGGCAGGTACAGCACGGGTTAGATACAGAGTAAAGCTCCCTCCACACTGTCCCATCAAACACTCCCAGGGCAGGTACAGCACGGGTTAGATACAGAGTAAAGCTCCCTCTACACTGTCCCATCAAACACTCCCAGGGTCAGGTACAGCACGGGTTAGATACAGGGTAAAGCTCCCTCTACACTGTCCCATCAAACACTCCCAGGGCAGGTACAGCACGGGTTAGATACAGAGTAAAGCTCCCTCTACACAGTCCCATCAAACACTCCCAGGGCAGGTACAGCACGGGTTAGATACAGAGTAATGCTCCCTCCACACTGTCCCATCAAACATTCCCAGGGCAGGTACAGCACGGGTTAGATACAGAGTAAAGCTCCCTCCACACTGCCCCATCAAACACTCCCAGGGCACATACAGCACGGGTTAGATGCAGAGTAAAGCTCCCTCTACACTGTCCCATCAAACACTCCCAGGGCAGGTACAGCACGGGTTAGATGCAGAGTAAAGCTCCCTCTACACTGTCCCATCAAACACTCCCAGGGCAGGAACAGCACAGGTTAGATACAGAGTAAAGCTCCCTCTACACTGTCCCATCAAACACTCCCAGGGTCAGGTACAGCACGGGTTAGATACAGAGTAAAGCTCCCTCTACACTGTCCCATCAAACATTCCCAGGGCAGGTACAGCACGGGTTAGATACAGAGTAAAGCTCCCTCTACACTGTCCCATCAAACACTCCCAGGGCAGGTACAGCACGGGTTAGATACAGAGTAAAGCTCCCTCTACACTGTCCCATCAAACACTCCCAGGGCAGGTACAGCACGGGTTAGATACAGAGTAAAGCTCCCTCTACACTGTCCCATCAAACACTCCCAGGGCAGGTACAGCAGTTATCCCTCAACTAACATCGCTAAAAAACAGATTCTGTGGTCATTTATCTCATTGCTGTTTATGGGATCTTGCTGTGCACAAATTGGCTGCCGCGCTTCCCAACGTTACAACAGTGACGACACTCCCAAAAGTACTTCATTGGCTGTAAAGCGCTTTGGGACATCCTGAGGTTGTGAAAGGGGCTGGATAAACCTGGTAATTACAGGCCAGTCAGCTGAACGTCAGTGGTGGGGAAACCTTTAGAGACAATAATCGAGGACAAAATGAATAGCACTTGGAAAAGTGTGGGTTAATAAATGAAGGTCAGTGTGGGTTTTTTAAAGGACAATCGTGTTTGACCAAATTGATTGAATTTTTTGATGAAGTAACGGAGAGGGTTGATGAGGGTAGTGTGGTTGATGTTGTGTATCTGGACTTTCAGAGGGCATTTGATAAAGTACCACAGAATAGACTTGTTAGCTAAATTAAAGCCCATGGGATTAAAGGGACAGTGGCAGCCTGGATACAAAATTGGCTAAGGGACAGAAAGCAGAGAGTCGTGGTGAACATTTGTTTCTCAGATTGGAGGCAAGAATACAGTGGTGTTCCCCAGGGGTCAGTATTAGGACCACTGCTCTTCTTGATATATATATCAATGACCTGGACTTGGGTATAATTTCAAAGTTTGCAGATGACACGAAACTCGGAAATGTAGTAAACAATGTGGAGGATAGTAACAGACTTCAGGAGGACAGACAGACTGGTGAACTGGGCAGACACGTGGCAGATGAAATTTAACACAGAGAAGTGTGAAGTGATACATTTTGGTAGGGACAATGAGGAGAGGCAATATAAACAAAATGGTACAATTTTAAATGGGGTACAGGAACAGAGAGACCTGGGGGTGTATGTACACAAATCTTTGAAGGTGGCGGGACAAGTTGAGAAGGCTGTTAAAAAAGCATATTGGATTCTGGGCTTTAATAATAGAGGCACAGAGTACAAAAGCAAGGAAGTTATGCTAAACCTTTATAAAACACTGGTTAGGCCTCAGCTGGGGCATTGTGTCCAATTCTGGGCACCACACTTTAGGAAGGATGTCACGGCCTTCGAGAGAGTGCAGAAGAGATTTACAGGAATGGTGCCAGGGATGAGGGACTTCAGTTATGTGGAGAGACTGGAGAAGCTGGGATTGTTCTCCTTAGAACGGAGAAGGTTAAGGGGAGATTTAATCGAGGTGTTCAAAATCAGGAAAGGTTTTGATAGAGTAAATAAGGAGAAACTGTTTCCAGTGGCAGAAGATCGGTAACCAGAGAACTCAGACATAAGGTGATTGGCAAAAGAGCCAGAGGGGAGATGAGAAAACATTAAGAGTCAGAACAGACATGACGGGCTTCCATCCGTGCTGTCCGATTGTATGATTCTATAATCTACACATGCGTATCCTTACAGGTAGGGGGCGGCAGAATCCCCTCCCTGAAGGACATTAGTGAACGAACAGGGTTTTGGCAAAAATTAGTCATTTTTCCCCCACATTAATTTTCATAACTTGCCATGACTATAATACCCATAGTTACCACTTGGGCCTCATACATAAAGCATGCAGCTACCAGCAAGCAGATGGAAGGAGAGGAGAGGAGAAAACTGGGCTAGAAAGACAAAAATGGCAAATAACAACAATAACTTGCATTTATATAGCGCCTTTAATGTAGTAAAACGTCCCAAAGCGCTTCACAGGAGCGATTATCAAACAAAATTTGATACCAAGCCACATAAGGAGATATTAGCAGATGTGACCAAAAGCTTGGTCAAAGAAATAGGTTTTAATGAGCCTCTTAAAGGAAGAGAGAGATGGAAAGGCAGAGAGAGATTTAGGGAGGGAATTCCAGAGCTTAGGGCCGAGGCAGCTGAAGGCACGGCCGCCAATGGTGGAACGATGAAAATCGGGGATGCGCAAGAGGCCAGAATTGGAGGAGCGCAGAGATCTGGGAGGGTTGCAGGGCTGGAGGAGGTCACAGAGATAGGGAGGGGGGACGAGGCCATGGAGGGATTTGAAAACAAGGATGAGAACTTTAAAATCGAGGCGTTGCCGGACTGGGAGCCAATGTAAGTCAGCGAGCGCAGGGGATGATGGGTAAACGGTGCGAGTTAGGATACGGGGGCAGCAGAGTTTTGGATGAGCTCAAGTTTACAGAGGGTGCAAGGCGGAATTGATGTTAACAATTGACGTCAAGGTAACAAAAAGAAGGGAAATCAAATTAAAAGTAGACACAAACACTGCATTAATACCTTGAGGGGATAAAAATGTAATTAAGTGGTACTAGCACGCATCTGTTTAAGGATAACAAATTGTTAGAAAAAGCTCACAGCTTTTCAAAATGGGTTTTGAAAAATGAAGTGTCCTGTTAGATATTATAAAGAGATTGATGGTACTCTATTTGCATAGAGATATTGGTGTCCTGGGAATACTTGAAAGGCCTGGACTGCATTACAAATAAAAGCATCCTTTGCAAAAGCAAACTCAGACATCGAGAAGCAAATTACTCACCAAGCAATCGGAAAAATTACAGCCTTGTTGTTGAGTCCCTGGAGCAATGGCCTGGCAACAGTACAAATCATGGAACAGAATCTTACAAGCACAGAACGAGGCCATTCGCTCCATCGTGCCTGTGCTGGCTCTTCGAAAGAGCTGTCCAATTAGTCCCACTCCCCCCCTGCTCTTTCCCAGTAGCCCTGTAATTTTTTTTCCTTCAAGTATTTATCCAATTCCCCTTTTGAAAGTTATTATTGAATCTGCTTCCACCGCCCTTTCAGGCAGTGAATTCCAGATCATAGCAACTCGCTGCGTAAAAAAAATTCTCCTCATCTCCACCTCTGGTTCTTTTGCCAATTATCTTAAATCTGTGTCCTCTGGTTACCGACCCTCCTGCCATTTTCTCCCTATTTACACTATCAAAACCCCTCATAATTTTGAACACCCCTATTAAATCTTGCCTTAACCTTCTCTGCTCTAAGGAGAACAATCCCAGCTTCTCCAGTCTCTTCATGTAACTGAAGTCCCTCATCCCTGGTACCATTCTAGTAAATCTCCTCTGCACCCTCTCCAAAGCCTTGACATCATTCCTAAAGTGCGGTGCCCAGAATTGGACACAGTAACCCGGCTGAGGCCTAACCAGTGATTTATAATAAATTCCTTTATTAAATAAATAAGTTAGAAGGCATTATATAAAATGCAGCTAGAGCATTGTGGGGATATTTGGTTAAAACACACTTCAGAAAGGCAGACAGATGTGCCAGACAGGCTTTTAGCGCAGGGGGAGCAATTTCAATTGTTGAATTGGACTCCAGTGGAGATAAATTCCTTTTGCAATAAAAATTGGAAGAGAGACGACATTAATGGCATGCACAACAACTGGTGACAGATAACCATAACACTAAACGATAGCACCTGTACCAACAGCACACACAGAACGTGATACCATATGTACCCACCGTTTGTCCTCTGTAATGAAACCTATAAAAGATGGAGCGCCTGAGGGACATTTGATCTAGTCTTGCTGAGGCGAGCATAATCAGTCAAGACGAAATGCTTACGACCTCCCGAGGAGTCCTCGGTATGTGAGTAAAATGGTACCTGTATCTCATTTATGCTGTATGGAAGGGGTTGTGTTTTATTATCTGATTGACTTGATTTAATCAAGAGTATTAATTAATTAGTGTTTTCTAGTCCTCAAACTTGTATTAAAGGTAGAGAGTGTGTGACAATATCCCATAACATTGACTGATTGGCTGCTGTATTTCCGACATTACAACAGTGACCGCACTTCAAAAAAAGTACTTCATTTGCTGTAAAGCGCTTTGGGTCGTCCTTTTTTAAAAATTCGTTCATGGGATGTGGGCGTCGCTGGCGAGGCCGGCATTTATTGCCCATCCCTAATTGCCCTTGAGAAGGTGGTGGTGAGCCGCCTTCTTGAACCGCTGCAGTCCGTGTGGTGAAGGTTCTCCCACAGTGCTGTTAGGAAGGGAGTTCCAGGATTTTGACTCAGCGATGATGAAGGAACGGCCGATATATTTCCAAGTCGGGATGGTGTGTGACTTGGAGGGGAACGTGCAGGTGGTGTTGTTTCCATGTGCCTGCTGCTCTTGTCCTTCTAGGTGGTAGAGGTCACGGGTTTGGGAGGTGCTGTCGAAGAAGCCTTGGCGAGTTGCTGCAGTGCATCCTGTGGATGGTACACACTGCAGCCACAGTGCGCCGGTGGTGAAGGGAGTGAATGTTTAGGGTGGTGGATGGGATGCCAATCAAGCGGGTTGCTTTGTCCTGGATGGTGTCGAGCTTCTTGAGTGTTGTTGGAGCTGCACTCATCCAGGCAAGTGGAGAGTATTCCATCACACTCCTGACTTGTGCCTTGTAGATGGTGGAAAGGCTTTGGGGAGTCAGGTGGTGAGTCACTCGCCGCAGAATACCAAGCCTCTGACCTGCTCTTGTAGCCACAGTATTTATATAGCTGGTCCAGTTAAGTTTCTGGTCAATGGTGACCCCCAGGATGTTGATTGCGGGGGATTCGGCGATGGTAATTCCGTTGAATGTCAAGGGGAGGTGGTTAGACTCTCTCTTGTTGGAGATGGTCATTGCCTGGCACTTGTGAGGTCCTGGCATTATGAAAGATAGATGCCAGACGTTTATACAAATTTTATGTGACTCCATGTGCCCAGTTGCCTGCAATGCACAAATTCCAGGCCACAGGCAGCCAAGAACCAGTCCCAGTAAAAGTGGTTTTGGAATATTAAGCAGGTATTAGTTATGCTGTAGCGCAGTTAAGTAGGAGTTTATAGAAACCACGCAAATAGACTATAATTATTAAATCTGCTCTGACACATTTTGTTAATATATAAGCAATTGTGTGTGTGTGTTTTGGTCTTGCTGCAAAGCACACTCCTTTATCCTGCAGTAATTTGTGTTTGTACAGCACTGCTGGGTCGATCCAATACTCAAAACAGAGAGAGCTCAAAGGGACAATCCGCCCTCTCGTGATTCTGCGGAGTTCCATGTCCTAGACAGACCTCCTCCTGCCTGCACCCTCGCTGTGCTGAACTTAAGACGCATCTCACTGTCTCCTACTCTAACTCATCCTTTCCCAGGACATCGGGGCCTGTGGAATTCTTCAACCCCCCCCCGCCCCGCCCTCTCTCCCACCGCCTCTCCCTCAGTCTTCCCTTGAAGATGGGTAGATATTTGGATTCTAGGGGAATCAAGGGATATGAGGATCAGGCGGGAAAGTGGAGTTGAGGTCGAAGATCAGCCATGATCTTGTTGAATGGCGGAGCAGGCCCGAGGGGTCGTACGGCCTACTCCTGCTCCTATTTTTTATGTTCTTGTGTTCTTCATAAGGTACTCCCTTTCAAAAGGGGCCAGCTCTTGACTGGGTCAGAGATTGTACATCGTATCATATAGAAGGTCTTTATGGAGGTCCGTGCGATCTCCTGGACTGGTTTCCATCCCCTGAGCTGGGGGAAGAGAAATTTTCCAGAGTATTTTATCCCTTAGTGGCCCTGGGGTTGCCTTTCTGCTTTTTTGCCTCTCCCAGTAGATTACTTGGCTGCGGGAAGGGAGTGGAGGGGGGGGTTGCGGAGGAGGTAATCTTGATACTCCAGCCATCATGAGGTGTGGGGCAGGCTTGATGGACCAGTTGGTCCTTTCCTTCCTGTCAACTTTGTACGTTTGTATACAATCCACACGCTTTCAAAACCATAGCTTAACATCATCGACTCTTCATTGACCTTGCGTTCTTTCCAACTAATTCCAACCTTGGGGGCAGATTTTTTTTCTTGTTCGTTCATGGGATGTGGGCGTCGCTGGCGAGGCCGGCATTTATTGCCCATCCCTAATTGCCCTTGAGAAGGTGGTGGTGAGCCGCCTTCTTGAACCGCTGCAGTCCGTGTGGTGAAGGTTCTCCCACAGTGCTGTTAGGAAGGGAGTTCCAGGATTTTGACCCAGCGACGATGAAGGAACGGCGATATATTTCCAAGTCGGGATGGTGTGTGACTTGGAGGGGAACGTGCAGGTGGTGTTGTTCCCATGTACCTGCTGCTCTTGTCCTTCTAGGTGGTAGAGGTCGCGGGTTTGGGAGGTGCTGTTGAAGAAGCCTTGGCGAGTTGCTGCAGTGCGTCCTGTGGATGGTGTCATCTGAATGGCCTTGTAAAAAGTGGTTTAATATTAAACCTTTTCTTCTTACTTCGAGACGTCTGGGTTTCTCAACCTCAGAAACTTAACTGAACCAGCCATATAAATACTGTGGCTATGAGAGCAGGTCAGAGGCTGGGTATTCTGTGGCGAGTGACTCACCACCTGACTCCCCAAAGCCTTTCCACCATCTACAAGGCACAAGTCAGGAGTGTGATGGGATACTCTCCACTTGCCTGGATGAATGCAGCTCCAACAACACTCAAGAAGCTCGACACCATCCAGGACAAAGCAGCCCGCTTGATTGGCGCCCCATCCACCACCCTAAACATCCACTCCCTTCACCACCGGCGCACAGCGGCCGACCGTCCCGTCCTCCACCATCGCCATCGTCTCATTATTTGATGAACTGAGGGGGGGGGTCTCAGTATTTGGTGAACTGAGGGGGGGGGGACACAGTATTTGATGAACTGAGGGGGGGTCTCGGTATTTGATGAACTGAGGTGGGGGTCTCGGTATTTGATGAACTGAGGTGGGGGTCTCGGTATTTGATGAACTGAGGGGGGGTCTCGGTACTTGATGAACTGAGGTGGGGGTCTCGGTATTTGATGAACTGAGGGGGGGTCTCGGTATTTGATGAACTGAGGGGGGGTCTCAGTATTTGATGAACTGAGGGGGGGAACTCGGTATTTGATGAACTGAGGGGGGGTCTCAGTATTTGATGAACTGAGGGGGGGTCTCAGTATTTGATGAACTGAGGGGGGGTCTCGGTATTTGATGAACTGAGGGGGGGTCTCAGTATTTGATGAACTGAGGGGGGGTCTCAGTATTTGATGAACTGAGGGGGGGTCTCCGTATTTGATGAACTGAGGGGGGGTCTCTGTATTTGATGAACTGAGGGGGGGGTCTCAGTATTTGATGAACTGAGGGGGGGGTCTCAGTATTTGATGAACTGAGGGAGGGACTCGGTATTTGATGAACTGAGGGGGGGTCTCAGTATTTGATGAACTGAGGGGGGGTCTCTGTATTTGATGAACTGAGGGGGGGGTCTCGGTATTTGATGAACTGAGGGGGGGGTCTCAGTATTTGATGAACTGAGGGGGGGTCTCGGTATTTGATGAACTGAGGGGGGTCTCGGTATTTGATGAACTGAGGGGGGGTCTCGGTATTTGATGAACTGAGGGGGCTCTCGGTATTTGATGAACTGAGGGGGGGTCTCGGTATTTGAAGAACTGAGGGGGGTCTCGGTATTTGATGAACTGAGGGGGGTCTCGGTATTTGATGAACTGAGGGGGGTCTCGGTATTTGATGAACTGAGTGGGGGACTCGGTATTTGATGAACTGAGGGGGGGTCTCTGTATTTGATGAACTGAGGGGGGTCTCGGTATTTGATGAACTGAGGGGGGGTCTCGGTATTTGATGAACTGAGGGGGGGTCTCGGTATTTGATGAACTGAGGGGGGGTCTCTGTATTTGATGAACTGAGGGGGGGTCTCAGTATTTGATGAACTGAGCGGGGGACTCGGCATTTGATGAACTGAGGGGGGGTCTCGGTATTTGATGAACTGAGGGGGGGTCTCGGTATTTGATGAACTGAGGGGGGGACTCGGTATTTGATGAACTGAGTGGGGGTCTCGGTATTTGATGAACTGAGGGGGGGTCTCAGTATTTGATGAACTGAGGGGGGTCTCAGTATTTGATGAACTGAGGGGGGGTCTCTGTATTTGATGAACTGAGGGGGGGGTCTCAGTATTTGATGAACTGAGGGGGGGGTCTCAGTATTTGATGAACTGAGGGGGGGTCTCAGTATTTGATGAACTGAGGGGGGTCTCAGTATTTGATGAACTGAGGGGGGGGTCTCAGTATTTGATGAACTGAGGGGTGGTCTCGGTATTTGATGAACTGAGGGGGGTCTCAGTATTTGATGAACTGAGGGGGGTCTCAGTATTTGATGAACTGAGGGGGGGGTCTCAGTATTTGATGAACTGAGGGGGGCTCTCGGTATTTGATGAACTGAGGGGGGGTCTTGGTATTTGATGAACTGAGGGGGGGTCTCAGTATTTGGTGAACTGAGGGGGGGTCTCTGTATTTGATGAACTGGGGGGGGGTCTCGGTATTTGATGAACTGAGGGGGGTCTCAGTACTTGATGAACTGAGGGGGGGTCTCGGTATTTGATGAACTGAGGGGGGGTCTCAGTATTTGATGAACTGAGGGGGGTCTCAGTATTTTATGAACTGAGGGGGGTCTCAGTATTTGATGAACTGAGGGGGGTCTCAGTATTTGATGAACTGAGGGGGGGGTCTCGGTATTTGATGAACTGAGGGGGGGTCTCGGTATTTGATGAACTGAGGGGGGGGTCTCAGTATTTGATGAACTGAGGGGGGGGTCTCAGTATTTGATGAACTGAGGGGGGGTCTCGGTATTTGATGAACTGAGGGGGGGTCTCAGTATTTGATGAACTGAGGGGGGGGTCTCAGTATTTGATGAACTGAGGGGGGGTCTCGGTATTTGATGAACTGAGGGGGGTCTCAGTATTTTATGAACTGAGGGGGGTCTCTGTATTTGATGAACTGAGGGGGGTCTCAGTATTTGATGAACTGAGGGGGGGTCTCGGTATTTGATGAACTGAGGGGGGGTCTCAGTATTTGATGAACTGAGGGGGGGTCTCGGTATTTGATGAACTGAGGGGGGGTCTCGGTATTTGATGAACTGAGGGGGGTCTCGGTATTTGATGAACTGAGGGGGGGGTCTCAGTATTTGATGAACTGAGGGGGGGTCTCAGTATTTGATGAACTGAGGGGGGGTCTCAGTATTTGATGAACTGAGGGGGGGGGTCTCGGTATTTGATGAACTGAGGGGGGGGTCTCGGTATTTGATGAACTGAGGGGGTGTCTCAGTATTTGATGAACTGAGGGGGGTCTCAGTATTTGATGAACTGAGGGGGGGGTCTCAGTATTTGATGAACTGAGGGGGGGGTCTCGGTATTTGATGAACTGAGGGGGGGTCTCGGTATTTGATGAACTGAGGGGGGTCTCAGTACTTGATGAACTGAGGGGGGGGTCTCAGTATTTGATGAACTGAGGGGGGGGTCTCAGTATTTGATGAACTGAGGGGGGTCTCGGTATTTGATGAACTGAGGGGGGGTCTCGGTATTTGATGAACTGAGGGGGGTCTCAGTACTTGATGAACTGAGGGGGGGGTCTTGGTATTTGATGAACTGAGGGGGGGGTCTCGGTATTTGATGAACTGAGGGGGGGTCTCGGTATTTGATGAACTGAGGGGGGGTCTCAGTATTTGATGAACTGAGGGGGGTCTCAGTATTTGATGAACTGAGGGGGGGTCTCGGTATTTGATGAACTGAGGGGGGGTCTCAGTATTTGATGAACTGAGGGGGGGGTCTCTGTATTTGATGAACTGAGGGGGGGTCTCGGTATTTGATGAACTGAGGGGGGTCTCAGTATTTTATGAACTGAGGGGGGGGGTCTCAGTATTTGATGAACTGAGGGGGGTCTCAGTATTTGATGAACTGAGGGGGGGTCTCGGTATTTGATGAACTGAGGGGGGGGGTCTCGGTATTTGATGAACTGAGGGGGGTCTCGGTATTTGATGAACTGAGGGGGGGGCTCAGTATTTGATGAACTGAGGGGGGGTCTCAGTATTTGATGAACTGAGGGGGGGTCTCTGTATTTGATGAACTGAGGGGGGGTCTCGGTATTTGATGAACTGAGGGGGGGGGTCTCGGTATTTGATGAACTGAGGGGGGGGTCTCAGTATTTGATGAACTGAGGGGGGTCTCGGTATTTGATGAACTGAGGGGGGGGTCTCAGTATTTGGTGAACTGAGGGGGGGTCTCGGTATTTGATGAACTGAGGGGGGTCTCAGTATTTGATGAACTGAGGGGGGGTCTCAGTATTTGATGAACTGAGGGGGGGTCTCTGTATTTGATGAACTGAGGAGGGGTCTCAGTATTTGATGAACTGAGGGGGGGGTCTCAGTATTTGATGAACTGAGGGGGGGTCTCGGTATTTGATGAACTGAGTGGGGGACTCGGTATTTGATGAACTGAGGGGGGGTCTCAGTATTTGATGAACTGAGGGGGGTCTCGGTATTTGATGAACTGAGGTGGGGTCTCAGTATTTGATGAACTGAGGGGGGGTCTCAGTATTTGATGAACTGAGGGGGGGTCTCGGTATTTGATGAACTGAGGGGGGGTCTCGGTATTTGATGAACTGAGTGGGGGACTCGGTATTTGATGAACTGAGGGGGGGTCTCAGTATTTGATGAACTGAGGGGGGGGTCTCGGTATTTGATGAACTGAGGGGGGGTCTCAGTATTTGATGAACTGAGGGGGGGTCTCGGTATTTGATGAACTGAGGAGGGGGACTCGGTATTTGATGAACTGAGGGGGGGTCTCGGTATTTGATGAACTGAGGGGGGGGTCTCAGTATTTGATGAACTGAGGGGGGTCTCGGTATTTGATGAACTGAGGGGGGGGTCTCAGTATTTGATGAACTGAGGGGGGTCTCAGTATTTGATGAACTGAGGGGGGTCTCGGTATTTGATGAACTGAGGGGGGGGTCTCGGTATTTGATGAACTGAGGGGGGGGACTCGGTATTTGATGAACTGAGGGGGGGACTCAGTATTTGATGAACCGAGGGGGGGTCTCGGTATTTGATGAACCGAGGGGGGGTCTCTGTGTTTGATGAACTGAGGGGGGGAACTCGGTATTTGATGAACTGAGGGGGGGTCTCGGTATTTGATGAACTGAGGGGGGGTCTCGGTATTTGATGAACCGAGGGGGGGTCTCTGTGTTTGATGAACTGAGGGGGGGTCTCGGTATTTGATGAACTGAGGGGGGGTCTCGGTATTTGATGAACTGAGGGGGGGTCTCGGTATTTGATGAACTGAGGGGGGGAACTCGGTATTTGATGAACTGAGGGGGGGTCTCTGTGTTTGATGAACTGAGGGGGGGAACTCGGTATTTGATGAACTGAGGGGGGTATCTCAGGTGGTCTTAAAAGTGGCACGATTAAAAGAAGAGCAGGGGGAGTTCTCCCTGGTGTCCTGGGCCAATATTTATCCCTCAACCAACATCACGTAAAAAAAAACACAGATGATCTCGTCACGATCTCATTGCTGTTTGTGGGATCTTGCTGTGCACAAATTGGCAGATATCGAGTTTCCCTATATTACAATAGTGGCCACATTTCAAAAATGCTTCATTGGCTGTAAAGCGCTTTGGGACGTCCTGAGGTCATGAAAGGCGCTATATAAATGCAAGTTCTTTATTTGCAGATGTAATGGAATTAACAATGACCATGCAGCAGTCATGGAGAAGGTTTAGAATTGATAAGCCAACTGTCTTTGCAGTTTCCGAGTTCAGTCAGCTGTCCTCAATACACTGCTATGAACCAGTTTTGTTAAACAAATTCTAATTTTAATATCATTAATATGCATATAGAAGGTAACTTGTCTTCCACTGCATTAGGTCAGTTGGTTAAAAGTCTCGTGTCAGCGGTGTCTCAGTGGGTAGCTCTCGAGGCCCGATTGATCCTGGGTTCAAGCTCCCACTCCACAGACATGAGCACAAAATCGAGGTTGATATTCCAAAGCAGTACTGAGGGAAGTTCTGCACTGTTTCGCAGAAGAACTGGGGAGTTTTCCACAGTGTCCTGCAGCCAACAATTATCCCTCAACCAACATCACTATCGCAGATTATCTGGTCGTTATTTGTGGGGCCTTGCTGTGTGCAAGTCGGCTGTGAGCTGCTTTGGGATGTCCTGACGTCATGAAAGGTGCTGTATGAATGCGAGTAATATGTTTGATTGCCCACTTTCATATATTACATAATGTACTTTAACCTGTCTGCAGGCTCAGGCCAAACTCCTGACTCCCTGGGCTGACCAGTTCAGCTCAGTCACTGCAGCACTGAGTTAAGCACCAATATAGGTTTAAATTGCCCCCGCCAATGCTTCTTCCAAAGCTATTAGAATCATACAGCGCAGAAAGGGGCCATTCGGCCCATCGTGCCTGTGCCGGCTCTTACTCAAACATCAAGGAAAAAATTGCAGGGCTAAAGGGGAAAGAGCAGGGGGTGTGGGACTAATCGGACAGCTCTTTCAAAGAGCCGGCACAGGCACGATGGGCCGAATGGCCCCTTTCTGCGCTGTATGATTCTAATAGCTTTGGAAGAAGCATTGGCGGGGGCAATTTAAACCTAATTTGGGCCAGGACCTACTCCGTTAATGGTAGGGCGTTGGGGAGAGTTATAGAACAAAGAGATCTAGGAGTACAGGTTCATAGCTCCTTGAAAGTGGAGTCACAGGTGGATAGGGTGGTGAAGAAGGCATTCGGCATGCTCGGTTTCATTGGTCAGAACATTGAATACAGGAGTTGGGATGTCTTGTTGAAGTTGTACAAGACATTAGTAAGGCCACACTTGGAATACTGTGTACAGTTCTGGTCACCCTATTATAGAAAGGATATTATTAAACGAGAAAGAGTGCAGAAAAGATTTACTAGGATGCTACCGGGACTTGATTATTTGACTTATAGGGAGAGGTTAGATAGACTGGGACTTTTTTCCCTGGAGAGTAGGAGGTTAAGGGTGATCTTATAGAAGTCTATAAAATAATGAGGGGCATAGATAAGGTAGATAGTCAAAATCTTTTCCCAAAGGTAGGGGAGTCTATAACGAGGGGACATAGATTTAAGGTGAGAGGGGAGAGATACAAAAGGGTTCAGAGGGGCAATTTTTTCACTCAAAGGGTGGTGAGTGTCTGGAACGAGCTGCCAGAGGCAGTAGTAGAGGCGGGTACAATTTTGTCTTTTAGAAAGTATTTGGACAGTTACATGGGTAAGATGGGTATAGAGGAATATGGGCCAAGTGCAGGCAATTGGGACTAGCTTAGTGGTATAAACTGGGCGACATGGACATGTTGGGCCGAAGGGCCTGTTTCCATGTTGTAACTTCTATGATTCTATGATTCTATGATTCTAATCCGCCTGTGGTGGGGACATGACGGCATTGGGGGTAATGCTGGTTTTTGTACCCTGCGCGATTTTACTCTGCCTTAAAGTCATTGGGCAGGACAGGCGTTCTACCCGATCCCATGGGATTGCCGCCTGGTGAGTTCAGTTAAAATGACCCCCCCATTGAGTCATTGAATTTTACAGCACAGAACATAAGAATATAAGAAATAGGAGCAGGAGTAGGCCATACGGCCCCTCGAGCCTGCTCCGCCATTCAATCAGATCATGGCTGACCTTCGACCTCAACTCCACTTTCCTGCCCGATCCCCATATCCCTTGATTCCCCTAGAGTCCAGAAATCTATCCATCTCAGCCTTGAATATATTCAACGACTGAACATCCACAGCCCTCTGGGGTAGAGAATCCAAAGATTCACAACCCTCTGAGTGAGGAAATTCCTCCTCATCTCAGTCTTAAATGGCCGACCCCTTATTCTGAGACTATGCCCCCTAGTTCTAGACTCTCCAGCCAGGGGGAAACAATCTCTCAGCATCTACCCTGTCGAGCCCCCTCTGAATCTTATACGTTTCAATGAGATCGCCTCTCATTCTTCTAAACTGGAGAGTATAGGCCCATTCTACTTAATCTCTCATCGGACAACCCTCTCATCCCAGGAATCAATCTAGTGAACCTTCGTTGCACTGCCTCCAAGGCAAGTATAAGGAGACCAAAACTGTACACCGTACTCCAGGTGAGGTCTCACCAAAGGAGGCTAGTCACCCCATTGTCCAATGCTGACTCTCTGAAAGATCCATCAGTCCCATCCCCCTGCCCTGTTCCAATACATCTTTTCTAATCAAATGCTCATCCAATTTCCCTTTTTGAAAGCAATTGTGGATTCTGCTTCCATCATTGTTTCTGGTCGGGCTTTACAAGTACTCTTATGATCTGGAATGCACTGCCTGAAAGGGCGGTGGAAGCAGATTCAATAATAACTTTCAAAAGGGAATTGGATAAATACTGAAGGGGAAAAATTTGCAGGACAATGGGGGAAAGAGCAGGGGTGGGGCGGGGGGGATTTGGATTAATTGGGTGGCTCTTTCAGAGAGATGACACAGGCCACGATGGGCCGAGCGGCCTCATTCTGTGCTGTATCATTCTATGATTCGGTATATGGATAGGCCATTCGGCCCAACTGGTCTATCCCGGTGTTTATGCTCCACACGAGCCTCCTCCCTCCCTACTTCATCTCACCCTATCAGCATATCCTTCCATTCCTTTCTCCCTCATGTGTTTATCGAGCTTCCCCTTAAATGCATTGATGCTATTCACCTCAACTACTCCTTGTGGGAGCGAGTTCCACATTCTCACCACTCTCTGGGTGAAGAAGTTTCTCCTGAATTCCCGATTGGATTCATTAGTGACTATCTTATATTCATGGCCTATTTTCAACTTTTCCCAGTTCTGACGAAGGGTCATCGCCCTGAAACGTTAACTTTGTTTCTTTCTCCACAGACGCTGCCTGACTCGCTGAGTGTTTCCAGCATTTTCTGTCTTTGTTTCAGATTTCCAGCGTCCGCAGTATTTTGCTTTTGTTATATTTAAGTCTCCGCACAAGTGGAACTATTTTCCCTTCATCTACCCCTATCGAGCCCCTTGCCGATCGCCAACACAGCAACCGCCTGCGGGAAAGTTCCTCAGGGGCGTCGTTCTGCTGACCTACATAGTCGAATAGCCGGCTTCCACTGACTGTCTCGCCTCACGCCCGAAGAGTGGCCACTCGCTGTTTGTTGCTAAGTCGGACTTCTGCGTTGGGAGTTAGTCGGACACCCAACCTGGCCGCCCAGGCGGAAGTTCACTGATTAAAACAACCATTGAGGGGGCAAAATGAACCAAATTAAACTCAGCATCAGTCATCCTGGGTGAAAAACGTGTGGAATTAGGGAACGTTTGGCTCAGGGCCTCCTCCCCACATAAGATGAACCTGCCAGATATAGTTTCGTATGTGAGAAAGCAACGTAATTTATAAATGGACAATTACATAGAATTTATGGCATAGAAACAGGCCATTCGGCCCAACTGGTCCATGCTGGTGTTTATGCTCCACACGAGCCTCCTCCCTCCCTACTTCATCTCACCCTATCACCATATCCTTCTATTCCTTTCTCCCTCATGTGTTCCCCTTAAAGCATCTATGCTATTCGCCTCAACCAAATCAAGCACTGGGGTTCATTTCTAGAGGGATAGAATTGAAGAGCAGAGAAGTTATGTTAAACTTGTATAGAACCTTGGTTAGACCACACTTGGAGCACTGAGCACAGTTCTGGCCTCCATATTATAAAAAGGATATAGAGGCACTGGAGATGGTGCAAAAAAGATTCACAAGGATGATACCAGAACCGAGAGGTTATAACAATCAGGAAAGGCTGAACAGGCTGGGGCTCTTTTCTCTAGAAAAGAGAAGGCTGAGGGGTGACCTGATCGAGGTCTTTAAGACAATGAAAGAGTTTGATAGGGTAGACGTAGAGAAGATGTTTCCCCTTGTGGGGGAGACCAGAACTAGAGACCATAAATATAGATAGTCACTGATAAATCCAATGGGGAATTCAGGAGAAACTTCTTTACTCAGAGAGTGGTGAGAATGTGGAACTCACTCCCACAAGGAGTAGTTGAGGTGAATAGTGTAGATACATTTAAGGGGAAGCTCGATAAACACATGAGGGAGAAAGGGATAGAAGGTTATGGTGATAGGGTGAGATGAAGTAGGGAGGGAGGAGGCTCGTGTGGAGCATAAACACCAGCATAGACCAGTTGGGCCGAATGGCCTGTTTCTGTGCTGTAGATTCAATATAACTTGTGTAACTACTCCATGTGGTATTGAGTTCCACATTCTCACCACTCTCTGAGTAAGGCAGTTTCTCCTGAATTCCCTATTAGATTTATTAGTGACTATCTTATATTTATGGTCCCCTCGTTCTGGTCTCCCCCACAAGTGGAAACATCTTCTCTACGTCTACCCTATCGAACCCCCTTCGGAATTTTAAAGACCTCTGTTCGCTCACCCCTCAGTCTTCTCTTTTCTGGAGGAAAGAGCCGCAGCCTGACAATCACTCGCTTGCAATCAGAGGAATTTTAGGATTTACAAGCAAATAAGTTGAGTAATCCTTGCAATTCTCTTGGTCAGGCTCCTGTCCTTGATGTGATTTCCTCACCATCTCTGAGCTCCTCAATGGTGATAATAACCGTCCGTCCTCTTATAAACAGGCCTCTCTTCCATCCCAGCTTCAGATAGACAACAACTTGCATTTATATAGAGCCTTTAACGTAGTGAAACGTCCCGAGGTGATTCAGAGGAGCGTAATCAGGCGACACTGAGCCACCTAAGGAGATATTAGGATAGGTGAACAAGGCCCCGAGCTCTGGAATTCCATCCTTAAACCTCTCCATCTTCAAACCAACTCCTTGATCATCTGTCTTAACATCTCAAAGTGCTATATAAATGCAAGTTGTTTTTGGTGACTAACAACAGAGCCTCAGTTCAATGTCTCATCTGAAAGGCAGCACCTCCAACAGTGCAGCACTCCCTCAGTACTTGCACTGGGAGCATCAGCCTGGATTATATGTTTAAGTCTCTGCTGTGGGACTAGAACCCACGACCTTCGGACATCAGAGGCAAGAGTGCTAGCCACTAAGCCACGGCTGAGAATCGAGTCGGCCGCTTTATGAGAATCAGGTAAGACCCATTCCAGACGATGATTCAATGGCCCCTGATTTCTGGGAGGTCCGAGCTGTATGGAAGCTTCAAAGATCTGTAGACATGCTGATTGGACTCAGGTCCCAAGTGTACCTAACTCTCTGTGACTCTCCCAAGGCATGTCGTTCTTCAGTTCAGTTAACGCTGCAATGTGTACTTTAGTTTAAGACTCTTACCTTGTGTTTGCATTTCTAGGCATGTTTTGTCAAAGCTTTAAGGAAAGTTTTTTTTAAAAATCCCACTGTCAGCACTCTGGTGTCGATGTCAGCCTTGGCACATCACTAAAACGGCTTATCTGGTCATTTATCACAGCGCTGTTCGTGGGATCTTGCTGTGCGCAGACTGGCTGCTGTGTTGCCCTACATTACAATAGTGAAAATACGAAAGTGCTTCATTGGCTGTAAAGCGCTTTGGGACATCCTGAGGTCGTGAAAGGCGCTATACAAATGCAAGTTCGTTCTTTCTGCCTCAGTGGTGAAGTTGACATCTGTTCTTCAATTTTACTGTGGAAAAATATGCTTGATTTTTAGTTACCTGTTCCCTCTGTGCTGGCCTTTCCTCCTCCTCCCTCCTTCGCTCGACTGTTGCTATCGCAAGAGCACACGGTAACTGCAACAAGGCAGGCCATTCAGCCCATCTTCATCCATCCGCGAGAGGCCTTACGATCACCCAAATCTCAGCATCCAATTTCTCTCTTTGCGGGAGCACCTTCACCGCACGGGACTGCAGTGGTTCAAGAAGGCGGCCCTTCGCCACCTGCTCAAGGGGTTACGGGGAGCGGGCAGGAAATTGGACATGAATTTAGATTTGAGGTTAGGATCAGATCAGCCATGATCTTATTGAATGGCGGAGCAGGCTCGAAGGGCCGATTGGCCTACTCCTGCTCCTATTTCTTATGTTCTTATGTTCTTAACTAGCGATGGGCACTAAATGCCAGCCTTGCCAGCGGCGCCCGCACCCAAAAGAACAACCTACCCTCCGACTCACTGCAGGCGATGCCTCGGGAGAGGGAACAGTAACACTGCAACAAAACGTAAAGTTACCACAGAAAATAATAATCCCTCATTAAGGTGCAATCCATGCCCTGGTTTTTGCAGGCAGTGACCTCAATTCTGTTCCCTGGCCAGCCAAATCAGGCTCATTTTCTCTCAAATGCTTCCCTCCACATTAAAGGCAGTAGATTAATGCCTCTCATTAGCACCTAATTTGGTAATTGTTCATTTAATTGAGTCAATATAACACCTCATTACTCATCGATATCAAGGCTTCAGCTCATGGAAATGTGGAATGGACTGTCAGTGAAAGCAGCTTTGATTAGCACCTCGATAAAAGAATTGACTTAATACCTGCTAAGGGTTGGGATTGCAAGGGACTTCAACACATCTGTCCTTTGGATTACAGGAGATCTACATTAATGTGACGGCCATCTTCCTTTTGCACCGCTAAATTCAGCTCCCTTAAACCAACATGAGTCACAGGCCCACGAAAATAAGGGAGATTGTTTCTTGCATTGCTGCCCCATGGTACAAAGTAGAGAGGTGTCAAACGTAACTGTGCTGCAAGAGAGACGAGAGCATGTGCTGTGTTTAACATTTAAAAACTCAACCTCCTGTTCAAATCCCACCGTGGCCTCGCTCCCTCCCTATCTCTGTGACCTCCGCCAGCCCTACAACCTTCCAAGATCTCTGCGCTCCTCCAATTCCGGCCTCTTGCGCATCCCCCAATTTTCATCGCCCCACCATTGGGCGGCCGTGCCTTCAGCTGCCTAGGCCCCAAAGCTCTGGAATTCCCTCCCTAAACCTCTCCGCCTCTCTCTCCTCCTTTAAGATGCTCCTTAAAACCTACCTCTTTGACCAAGCTTTTGGTCACCTGTCCTAATATCTCCTTATATGCCTCAATGTCAAATTTTGTCTGATGACACAGAATTACATAGAATGTACAGCATAGAAACAGGCCATTCGGCCCAACTGGTCTATGCCGGAGTTTATGCTCCACACGAGCCTCCTCCTTCCCTACTTCATCAAACCCTTAAATGTATCTATGCTATTCACCTCAACTATTCCTTGTGGTAGCAAGTTCCACATTCTCACCACTCTCTGGGTAAAGAAGTTTCTCTTGAATTCCCTATTGGATTTATTAGTGACTATCGTATATTTGTGTCCGCTACTTCTGGTCTCCCCCACAAGTGGAAACATCTTCTCTAAGTCAACCCTATCAAACCCTTTCATAATCTTAATTATCTCGATCAGGTCACCCCTCAGTCTTCTCTTTTCTAGAGAAAAGAGCCCCAGCCTGTTCAATCTTTCCTGATAGATATAACCTCTCAGTTCTGGTAGCATCCCTGTAAATCTTTTTTGCACCTTCTCCAGTGCCTCTATCTCCTTTTTATAATATGGAGACCAGAACTGTTCACAATACTGCAAGTGTGGTCTAAGCAAGGACATAACTTCTCTGCTTTTCAATTCTATCCCTCTCGAAATGAACCCCAGTGCTTTGTTTGTTTTTTTATGGCCTTATTAACCTGCGTCACTGCTTTTATTGATTTGTGTATCTGTACCCTGTGATCCCTTTGCTCCTCTATCCCTTTTAGACTCTTATTTTCCAAGCAGTATGTGGCCTCCTTATTCTTCCTACCAAAATGTACCAGCTCACAGTTATCTATATTGAAATTCATTTGCCAATTACATGCCCACCCTGCGAGTTTATTAATGTCTTCCTGTATTTTGTCGCAGTCCTCCTCAGTATTAACTATACCTCCCAATTTGGTGTCGCCTTTTGAAAATGTACGTCCGATTTCTGAGTCCAAACTCCCTCATGAACGATGATAAGAAATAAATTTGATATAAGGCAGTAATTAATTCTCCATCTCATTAACACCAAATAGTCACATCTAAGTGATGTATACCTGCATCACTCAGAAGCATTGAATCCCAATGGACCAAACCCTTTCCCATTCACTCCCATTGTATAAATCCCAATGGACCAAAACCTTTCCCATTCACTCCCATTATATAGAGTCCCAATGGACCAAACCCTTTCCCATTCACTCCCATTGTATAAATCCCAATGGACCAAACATTTTCCCATTCGCTCCCATTGTATAGAATCCCAATGGACCAAAACCTTTCCCATTCACTCCCATTATATAGAGTCCCAATGGACCAAACCCTTTCCCATTCACTCCCATTGTATAAATCCCAATGGACCAAACATTTTCCCATTCACTCCCATTGTATAGAATCCCAACGGACCAAGCCCCTTCCCATTCACTCCCACTGTATAGAATCCCAACGGACCAAGCCCCTTCCCATTCACTCCCACTGTATAGAATCCCAACGGACCAAACCTCTTCCCATTCACTCCCACTGTATAAATCCCAACGGACCAAACCCCTTCCAATTCACTCCCACTGTACAGAATCCCAATGGACCAAGCCCCTTCCCATTCACTCCCACTGTACAGAATCCCAATGGACCAAACCCCTTCCCCTTTAGTCCCATAATATAGAATTCCTGATCCAAGAGTAAACTGTTTCCCCATTATCCATTATTTAATGCTCCGTTCACTGAAACACATCAATACAAAGTACAATCCCCTGACAGATGGCAGTGTGTTTTAGACACCTAATCACTGTTCTGTAAAACACATCCTGTTATTCAGGTTCTCTGTTTCTTGTTTAGATTGAGTCATTAAATGCTGGATCAATGGACTACACAGCAAAGACTTGAAAATTGACTTATTTTTTGATCAAGGGTCATTATCGAAACCCTGATTCAACATCTAATCTCTTTGGAGGACTCCGTGTGACGACTCCTTGCACTCCTTCTTTTGCAAAGAGTGCTTCTCTCCCGAAGGCGCTGACTCGCACTGAGCTAAGGTTCAATGTGGGCCCCTCTCCATTACCTCACCCAAGTGGCTGTTCTTCATAAGCTCAGGCAGGAAGGGTTACCAATGCCTTTGGCCTGATGTCAGCTGTAGCTCAGTTGGTGGCCCTCTTGTCTTTGTGTCAAAAGGTCATGGGTTCAAGTCCTACTCCAGAGTCATATAATCTAGGCTCCTGGTGCAGTATTGAGGGAGTCAGGGACATGAAGGTCCCATGGTACCATTTGAAGAAGAGCAAGGGAGTTCTCCCTGGTGCCCTGGACCAATATTTATCCCTCAACCAAAAACAGATGATCTGGTCATTATCACATTACTGTTTGTGGGACCTTGCTGTGTGCAAATTGGCTGCCGTGTTTCCTACATTATAACAATGACTACCCTTCAAAAGTACTTCATTGGCTGTAAAGTACATTGGGATGTCCTGAGGCATTGTAATAAATGCAAGTTCCTTCTTCGTCAGGGCCAGGGCCATCACAGCTGGCACTAATCCTGACTTTGCCCAGATGTTCTTGCACACCAACCTTCGATTGACGTCAGCGGTGAGCACCCTGGCTGATTTGTTTTCTTCTGCGAGCCAATAAAAGCTGAGGTTTATTGCCCAATGCACCACAACAGCAACTATTGCATTTATATAGCGCCTTTAACGTTATAAAACATCCCCGAGGAGCTTCACAGGAGTTGCTACCAAACAAAATTGGACACTGAGCCACATAAGGAGATATTAGGACAGGTGACCAAAAGCTTGGTCAAAGAGGTAGGTTTTAAGCAGCGTCTTAAAGGAGGAGAGAGAGAGGCGGAGAGGTTGAGAGAGGGAATTCCAGAGCTTAGGGCCTAGGCAGCTATAGGCACGGCCGCCAATGGTGGAGCGATTAAAATGGGGGATGCGCAAGAGGCCAGAAATGGAGGAACGCAGAGATCTCGGAGGGTTGGAGGGGTTGGAGCAGGTTACAGGGATAGGGAGGGGACGGGGCCGTGGAGGGATTTGAACACCAGGATGTGAATTTTAAATTCGAGGCATTACCTGCACCGAGAGACAACGTGGGTCACCGGGCACAGTTGGCGATGGGAGAACGAGACTTGGTCGCGATCAACACAGGCCTGGAATCATATTGACTGACCTGGACGGCTCAGTACGGTACCAGCAACAGCACGTCGCAGGCTGAACCACCAGGGGAGCCTGATTCTCAAAACTGTGCTGCAGAAACAGGCATGGACCCCTCCGAGACAGAAGATGCACCAAGCCCCAAATGATCTAAATAAGCCGTGAATCTCAGCACTGTCATTTTGACTGATGCACTAATTATTCAGGTACATGCATCTCCAGGGCGAGGGTTTGTAAGCACGAATTATCATTGTCTTTTGTGGGAGGCTCAGTGTACTACAGGCAGAGTCCTTCCATTTCCAATGGATGGCACTTGCCTCTAGGAACATTCAAGCTCGAAGTTAAGTATTCCTTTTAGTGACAGGTGATGTAGTTCATTTGTTTCGATGTAAATCCTGACATACATTATATCTGGTGGAATAGTGCACTCGACCATCTCTGTAACGCTGCCTCAGGAAAACCATCTGGAGAATGATTGGAGAAGGACCTCCCTGTCCTATGCCTCCAGTGGAAATGTTTTCCCACTACATCGGGAGGCCTGCTTTGCTCTTTGCCCAGAGTTCCATCACCCCACCCTTGGCCGAGTGCGTAAGCTGGGAACTTCCTGGTTTGTAAGGTCTGAGCACCACATTGCGTAGTGCAATTACCCCTCCAGCGGCCCGCATCCTTGTGTTCAAATCCCTCCACGGCCTCGCCCCCTCCCTATCCCTGTAATCCCCCCCCCAGCCCTACAACCCACCGAGATCTCTGTGCTCCTCCAATTCTGACATCTTGCGCATCCCCCATTTCCTTCGACCCACCGTTGGCGGCCGCGCCTCCAGCCGCCGAGGCCCTAATTTCTGGAATTCCCTCCCTAAACCTCTCCGTCTCTCTCCTCCTTGTCCCGAGCTTGTCCCGATATCTCCTTATGTGGCTCAGTGTCAAATCCTTGTCTGATTTGCACTCGTGTGAAGCACCTTGGGACGTCTTCACTACGTTAAGGGCGCTACATAAATGCAAGTTGTTGTTGTTTTGGGGGGGGGCGGAGTCACGGCAGATGCAGCATCGTCATGGTAACTGTGCGAGTGACAAGAAAATCTGGGTGCGGACATTTGCGCCCCTCCCCGTGTTGGGGGAGGGTCTGTATAGCCCAGCGACGTGGAAACCGCATTTCTGACCTGGGCGGGCTGAGAAGTCAAGTAGACAAGGAGACCAACTCCGGGGGCCATTTTGTTGCCTTTGACACTATTGCTCCACAGTCAAGGAGTGAAACCTTCTCTCCAGTTGTTATTCTGTACCTCCAGAGACATGAAGACCATCTTGATTTTACAATGGAGCATCTCCCTATGTCCCACTCATTGTTCGAGCGACCATCAGGGGGTAGCCCTCTCGCCTCTGAGTCAGAAGGTCGTGGGTTCAAGTCCCACTCCAGAGGCTCGAGCACATAATCCCAGGCCGACACTCCCAGTCCCAGTACCGAGGGAGCGCCGCGCTGGCGGAGGTGCCGTCTTTCAGATGAGACTTGAAACCGAGGCCCCGTCTGCCCCTCTCAGCTGGATGTAAAAGATTCCACGGCCAATACTGGAAGAAGAGCAGGGGGGAGTTCTCCCCGATGCCCTCAACCAACATTACTTTAAAATCAGGTAATTTAGCTCAGTGCTGTTTGTGGGATCTTGCTGTGCGCAAATTGGCTGCCAAGTTTCCTACATTATAACAGTGGCTACACTTCAAAAGCACTTCACTGGCTGCAAAGCGCTTTGGGACATCCTGAGGTCATGAAAGGCACTATATAAATACGAGTCTTTCATTCTTTCTCATGGTACACTGGTGAGGGATTATCAAGAAAGAAAGAACTTGAATTTATATAGTGCCTTTCACAACCTCAGCGCATCACAGTCAACAGATTGCTTTTGAAGGGCGGCCACTGTTATGTCGACCAACACAGCGCCCAATTTGGGCACAGCAAGATCCCACCAACAGCAACTGAATGAATGACCAGCTGGTTGAGGGAGCCAGAATTCTCCTGCTCGTCTACCAATAGCGGCCTCGGGATCGCTCACGTCCACC
This sequence comes from Heptranchias perlo, assembly GCF_035084215.1. Taxonomy (NCBI): domain Eukaryota; kingdom Metazoa; phylum Chordata; class Chondrichthyes; order Hexanchiformes; family Hexanchidae; genus Heptranchias; species Heptranchias perlo. The sequence continues at coordinate 18,902,057 of NC_090359.1, read as the reverse complement.
TGAGAGGGGCTCAGCGTCTCATCCGAAAGGCGGCACTTACCAAAAAACACACAGCCCTCCCTCAGTACTGGAGTGCCAGGCCCGATTACGAGCGGCAAATGAACCCACCACCTTCATAGGCTCAAGAACGGGAGCGTTCCTGCACGAGCCACGCACAGACCAAGGCACCGGGCCACCACAGTCCATTGTATCTAGGAGCATGTCACAGTGAGGAGCATTTTATAAGGACCGTGTCTTGTGTCATAGAATCATAGAATCATAGAAGTTTACAACATGGAAACAGGCCCTTCGGCCCAACATGTCCATGTCGCCCAGTTTATACCACTAAGCTAGTCCCAATTGCCTGCACTTGGCCCATATCCCTCTATACCCATCTTACCCTGTAACTGTCCAAATGCTTTTTAAAAGACAAAATTGTACCCGCCTCTACTACTGCCTCTGGCAGCTCGTTCCAGACACTCACCACCCTTTGAGTGAAAAAATTGCCCCTCTGGACCCTTTTGTATCTCTCCCCTCTCACTTTAAATCTATGTCCCCTCGTTATAGACTCCCCTACCTTTGGGAAAAGATTTTGACTATCTACCTTATCTATGCCCCTCATTATTTTATAGACTTCTATAAGATCACCCCTAAACCTCCTACTCTCCAGGGAAAAAAGTCCCAGTCTATCCAACCTCTCCCTATAAGTCAAACCATCAAGTCCCGGTAGCATCCTAGTAAATCTTTTCTGCACTCTTTCTAGTTTAATAATATCCTTTCTATAATAGGGTGACCAGAACTGTACACAGTATTCCAAGTGTGGCCTTACTAATGTCTTGTACAACTTCAACAAGACATCCCAACTCCTGTATTCAATGTTCTGACCAATGAAACCAAGCATGCTGAATGCCTTCTTCACCACCCTATCCACCTGTGACTCCACTTTCAAGGAGCTATGAACCTGTACTCCTAGATCTCTTTGTTCTATAACTCTCCCCAACGCCCTACCATTAACGGAGTAGGTCCTGGCTCGATTCGATCTACTTACTGTCGTTTAAGTTGTATAAATGACTCGCGCCAGCTGTGCAATACTGCGCCAACGATAGACAACCACATCTGCAGAGACCAATTTATTAAGTGCCAAAACCTTGGGGCGTTCTCGATTTTAATGAGGATTTTATATCTCGGCTGTCCGCGCCTCTATCAAAACTGAGACAGCACATCATAGAATCGGAGAACCGTACAGCACTGTGGGAGGCTACTCAGCCCATCGTGCCTGTGCTGGCTCTTTGAAAGAGCTATCCAATTACTCCCACTCCCCCCTGATCTTTCCCACAGCCCGGAAAAAGTTGCCCCTTCAGGTATTTATCCAATTCGCCTTTTGAAAGTTATTATTGAATCTGCTTCCACCGCCCGTTCAGGAAGTGAATTCCAGATCATTACAACTCGCTGCGTAAGAAAAATTCTCCTCATCTCCCCCTCTGATTCTTTTGCCAATTACCTTAAATCTGTGTCCTCTGGTTACCAACCCTCCTGCCACTGTCAACAGTTCCTCCCTCGCTAATCTATCAAAACCCCTCGTAATTTTGAACACACAATTAAATACATCGTTAAATTATTATTTTTTTCTACAATTTACTAAAGGCAAGAATACGTAAATCACCCCCTCCCGCCCTCCCCCTCTCCCTCCCCGACCTCAGCTATTAAAAGTACCATGGAACTGGGTAATACGGATTGAGGATGTTCGTAGCTGGGGCAGCGGTAGGGAGACCCCAATTGACCAAAGAACCCCCTGGGCTATGGAGAGGTGGCTCAGCCAGAGTTGAGGGGACGAGGCCATGGTGGGATTTGAACACAAGGATGAGAATTTTAAAATCGAGGCATTCCCGGACCGGGAGCCAATGTAGGTCAGCGAGCGCAGGGGGTGATGGGTGAACGGGACTTGGTGCGAGTTAGGATACGGGGCAGCAGAGTTTTGGACGAGCTCAAGTTTATAGAGGTTGGAATATAGGAGGCCGGCCAGAGGAGCATTGGAATAGTCGAGTTTAGAAGTAACAATGGCATGGACGAGGGTTTCAGCAGCAGATGAGCTGAGGCGGGGGCGGAGGTGGGCGATATTACGGAGGTGGAAGTGGGCCGTCTTGGTGATGGAGCAGATATGTGTTCAGAAGCTCATCTCAGGGTCAAATAGGACGCCATGTTTGCAAACAATCTGGTTCAGCCTCAGACAGTGGCCGGGGAGAGGGATGGAGTCATAAGAACATAAGAAATAGGAGCAGGAGTAGGCCAATCGGCCCTTCGAGCCTGCTCCGCCATTTAATAAGATCATGGCTGATCTGACCTCAAATCTAAATTCATGTCGGTGGCTAGGGAATGGAGTTTGAGGCAGGGATTGAAGACAATGGCTTTGGTCTTCCCGATATTTAATTGGAGGAAATTTCTGCTCAGTCGGACAAGCAGTGTGAGAAATCAGAGGCAGCGGAGGGCTCGAGGGAGGTGATGGTGAGGTAGATCTGGGTGTCGTCAGCCCACATATGGAACCTGAGGTCGTGTTTTCGGATGATGTCGTCGAGGAGCAGCACGTAGATGAGATGAATAAAGAATTTGTTCTTGATTTTTTTTATATTCTTGTCTCCTTAATTTAGATTTATATCCTGTAGCTTCACTTTCCTGGCCTGCTCCAAAGTCATTAATATAAAATTGGGAATCCCAATGTTAATCACCATGTGTTGTTCTATTTAGGATTACTAAATTAAATGTGCATAATTTCCATTCATATCCACTTTATAGATGAAACCTGAAGAGTCAGTGGGTCATTACTGCACTCCAACATCTAAAAATAAATTAAGTTAAAGGAATGAGGCTACAACTGGAACAGGCACTGATGTGGGCAGCCGTCCATAGAGTGAAGCAAGTGAAAGACTCCATCTTAAACGGGTCTTGGCGTTGCCATCAGTCTGCAGAGGTCAAGGGTCGCGAGCAATGCCAGCTTCAATCAATAAAGCGCTAAGGGAGACAATTCTCCCGTCAATGGTTCGAGACCAGGCGCACGGCTTCACACGGGGAGAGGTGAAAGGTCGCCTCAATAGCTCTCGTGGCTGGCGATTAAAAGATTGGAGGCGTTTCGTTCTTTCGCCACGAAGGAAGGCTGGTGTGAACGAATGAGAGAAGGTCAACGTACCCTGCTGATTGACAGCTATCTGAAGGTTTGGGAGTCTCCTGCGAAGGCGCTTTCTTCTGTGTTCTCTGCACCCCGCTGAGCATTCAGAGGCGACTAATCTGATCACATGCCACATGTCGCCTCACATGTGCTCAGGCCCAGGCCCGATTCCCTGTCACCGCGGGGCATGCGTGTGTCAGGGTGAGGATACAGCGCTCCTCCAGTTCTGGCCTCTTGCGCAGCCCCGATTTTCGGGCGCTCCACCGTTGGCGGCCGCGCCTAGGCCCTAAGTCCAGAATTCCCTCCCTTAAACCTCTCCGCCTCTCTCTCCTCCTGTAAGACGCTCCTTAAAATTTACCTCTTTGCCCAGAGTTTTGCTCACCTGTCCTAATATCTCCTTACCTGTCACGTTTTGCCTGATAACACTCCTGTGAAGCACTCTGGGACGTTTTTACCTAGTTAACGGCGCTATGTAAACGGAAGATAGGGTTTGAACAGCAAAAGATTTTAAACCTTAACTGTGCAATTCAAGAGGAAGAAGACTCGTTTCCTTAAGAGAAATTTCAAGTTCTAAAGGAAACGTAGGCCCTGCAGGCCCTTGGGTTTGTTCCACTAGTCTACTACCAGGAGATTGGAGGAATCTCCATGGAAACAGCATAGGCCCGATTAGTCTCTGCCCCCCTACAAGGCAAATAACGGACGGGGGGTGGGCGAGGGGCGAGGGTGGGGACGTTTTATGTCAGGAGTTCCAGGTCCCGGCCATGGAAGGCGTCCTGGCATAGCAGCAGCAGCTTTCTCTACTTACTGTGCTCTCGTGCCAAAGCATGGTACTGGGGGCAACCAGGGAATGGTGGTACCTTGCCCACCGGGGACCATCCTTCAGGCGCCCCGATGCCCAGTGCCCCCAAATTCCACGGGCGAGGATGCCAGCGGTCACACTGCAGCCCCGCCCGACGGTGCCCAGAATTAGTGGGGCCCAGCCAGGTGGGCGCCTCGCCCGCAAGGGGCAGACGGGCGGAAGTAAAGACTTGGCACCCTGCGCCCCACGCACCTGGAAATTCAGGCGCCAACATACACGCCCCCATTGGGTGGGGGGAGGAGCTTGAGGTGCCTAGGCGCCCCCTGACCTTAGCATTGCTCCATAATGCAGGCCGACACTCCCAGTGCCATCTCTGAAGGAGTGCTGCACTGTCGGAGGCGCCGTCTTCCGGATGAGACATTAAACCGAGGGCCCCGTCTGCCCCTCTCAGGTGGACGTAAAAGATCCCACGGCCACTATTTGGAAGAAGAGCAGGGGGAGTTCTCCCCCGGTGTCCTGGGGCCAATATTTATCCCTCAACCAACATCACTAAAAAAGATTATCTGGTCATTATCATATTGCTGTTTGTGGGAGCTTGCTGTGAGCAAATTGGCTGCCGCGTTTCCTACATTACAACAGTGTCTACACTTCAAAAGGACTTAATTGGATGTCATGCGCCTTTGGGACGTCCTGAGGTCGTGAAAGGCGCTATATAAATGCAAGTTCTTTCGTTCTTTCTTCTTATTGCCCCAAGATGAGGGAGGGGCAAATTGGCCATTCCGGCCAAAATCTCACACAGAGCAGTGGGATAAATGTGTTAATGTGTTTTGATGATGTTAGTTGAAGGATGTATATTGTCCAGGACCCCAGGGGAACTCCCCTGTTCATCTTTGAACGGTACCTTGGGATCTTTGAGTCCATCTGAAAGGTCAAACTAGGTCTCAGTTTCCCATTTCATCTGAAGACAGTACCTGCACCTCCCTCAGTACAACACTGGAGTGTCAGCCGAGGTTATATACTCAAGTACTGGAGTGAGGTGTGAACCACTGTGTACTGTACATGTACAGGAGCTGATACTGAGACACACACGGGCCGTACAGTACCAGACAGGAGTGAATCGTTCCCTTTTACCCACTGTGTACTGTACATGTACAGGAGCTGATACTGAGACACACACGGGCCGTACAGTACCAGACGGGAGTGAATCGTTCCCTTTTACCCACTGTGTACTGTACATGTACAGGAGCTGACACTGAGACACACACAGCCGTACAGTACCAGACAGGAGTGAATCGTTCCCTTTTACCCACTGTGTACTGTACATGTACAGGAGCTGACACTGAGACACACACGGGCCGTACAGTACCAGACAGGAGTGAATCGTTCCCTTTTACCCACTGTGTACTGTACATGTACAGGAGCTGACACTGAGACACACACGGGCCGTACAGTACCAGACGGGAGTGAATCGTTCCCTTTTACCCGCCGTGTCCCGAACATGTTCAGGAGCTGACACTGATGTGTAAATATTGTACAATAGCAGCGGGGAGTTGTTGCCCTGTTTAGAATTTGTGACAAGGTCCAAACTCATGGGCATCCCAGTGACTTTCAGGGGGGGGGAACGATTCACGCCCATCAGATAATGTGCCTTAGTGTCAGCTCCGGTATGTGCCCAGCACACACCGGGTTCAATCCTCGCCACATTCTCCGTCTCTCAGCCTATTCAACCACAGTGTGCATCACCGCTGAGCCCGATTCCCAGACAATCCCGGTGGATGGTTCCCTTTATGTAGTGGCCGCTCTAATATTAAATCCATGTTCTTTTTTCACATACTTTCCTTCATTTGGCTGGTGGGAGTCAGCTCCCAGACCCAGGAGGGGTTGAGTACTCTGTCTGCTCCAGTTCCATGCTGAAGGATTTGAGGCGGGAGGGGGTGGGAAGAAAAGACGTTTGGTCTTGAAGGGTATTAAAGGTTATGGAACCAAGGCGGGTGGATGGAGTTAACATACAGATCAGCCCTGATCTAAATGATGGCGGAACAGATGCGAGGGGCTTAATGGCCTCCTCCTGTTCCTGCGTAACAGGCTCGAGGGGCTGAATGGCCTCCCCATTCCTATATAACAGGCTCAAGGGGCTGAATGGCACCCTCCTGTCCTTTTTAACAAGCTCGAGGGACTGAATGGCCTCCTCCTGTCCTTTTTAACAAGCTCGAGGGGCTGAATGGCCTCATCATGTTCCTATATAACAGGCTCGAGGGACTGAATGGGCCTCCTCCTGTTCCTGTGTAACAGGCTCGAGGGGCTGAATGGCCTCCCCGTTCCTATATAACAGGCTCGAGGGGCTGAATGGCCTCCCCGTTCCTATATAACAGGCTCGAGGGGCTGAATGGCCTCCTCCTGTTCCTGTGTAACAGGCTCGAGGGGCTGAATGGCCTCCTCCTGTTCTTATGTAACAGGCTCAAGGGGCTGAATGGCACCCTCCTGTCCTTTTTAACAAGCTCGAGGGACTGAATGGCCTCCTCCTGTCCTTTTTAACAAGCTCGAGGGGCTGAATGGCCTCATCATGTTCCTATATAACAGGCTCGAGGGGCTGAATGGGCCTCCTCCTGTTCCTGTGTAACAGGCTCGAGGGGCTGAATGGCCTCCCCGCTCCTATATAACAGGCTCGAGGGGCTGAATGGCCTCCCTGTTCCTATATAACAGGCTCGAGGGGCTGAATGGCCTCCTCCTGTTCCTGTGTAACAGACTCGAGGGGCTGAATGGCCTCCTCCTGTTCCTGTGATTGCTTTGATTCACCGATGGTCTCTGATAGCTTCAGGAGGTAGTCTCACTGCATGCTGCAATCTGATTTATTACCCAGCCACGATTCTCAAAATAATCAATTTAACTCCCCCTCCTTCCCCTGGGTAATATTTGTAATCTTATCACAGGAACTAAAACAATTATGTTTAGAAGGTGAGTTTTAATAAAATGTAAACACTTCATTAGATCTTTCCCATTAAAAGCATTTGTGATGAAATCCGATCAACTTGGCTTTAGAATTAGCAAATTAATTTAACGACTTTCAAAACAAAGGATGACACTTGTTCAAACCAAGGTACAAGAAATTGTCCATTTTGTGTCACTAGTTTACGATTTTAGTACAGAATTTTCCATTGATAACTCCCAGGGTCAGGTACAGCACGGGTTAGATACAGAGTAAAGCTCCCTCTACACTGTCCCATCAAACACTCCCAGGGCAGGTACAGCACGGGTTAGATACAGAGTAAAGCTCCCTCTACACTGTCCCATCAAACACTCACAGGGTCAGGTACAGCACGGGTTAGATACAGAGTAAAGCTCCCTCTACACTGTCCCACCAAACACTCCCAGGGTCAGGTACAGCACGGGTTAGATACAGAGTAAAGCTCCCTCTACACTGTCCCATCAAACACTCCCAGGGCAGGTACAGCACGGGTTAGATACAGAGTAAAGCTCCCTCTACACTGTCCCATCAAACACTCCCAGGGCAGGTACAGCACGGGTTAGATACAGAGTAAAGCTCCCTCTACACTGTCCCATCAAACACTCCCAGGGCAGGTACAGGGTTAGATACAGAGTAAAGCTCCCTCTACACTGTCCCATCAAACACTCCCAGGGCAGGTACAGCACGGGTTAGATACAGAGTAAAGCTCCCTCTACACTGTCCCATCAAACACTCACAGGGCAGGTATAGAACGGGTTAGATACAGAGTAAAGCTCCCTCTACACTGTCCCATCAAACACTCACAGGGCAGGTACAGCACGGGTTAGATACAGAGTAAAGCTCCCTCTACACTGTCCCATCAAACACTCCCAGGGCAGGTACAGCACAGGTTAGATACAGAGTAAAGCTCACTCTACACTGTCCCATCAAACACTCCCAGGGCAGGTACAGCACAGGTTAGATACAGATTAAAACTCACTACACCAGCTCTTAATTGAACAGCATGTAATACTCATTGTGGGAGGGGGGATAAAATTGGATACGGCCTATTATTGAGCGCGGGCAGCGCGATCCGCTATTAACCTGCGCCCAATGGCCCCTGAGCAGGGAGGATGAGACCTTCGACTGGCCTGAGGATTTACCTTCAAGCAGCGTTGGAAACCAGCGATGAGGTGAGGATTCAATGCAATTCGCACTTCCCACCAATCTCTTAAAGGCAGGCTGTCTCTTCAAATCTCTTAAAGGTAGCCGGTCCCTGTTATTTGCTGAACATAACAATCTGCTGTCTGCACGGAGTCTGAACGGAGATCAGACATCGCCCACGTAAAACGCAGATGCAGGTCCCGTCCCTATGTTTACACACTGATGAGTTATGTTAAAACATTGAATAAAGGTTGCGCACTACTAAACCCCACATCCTCCAATCTGCACACCAGATCTCACCAACCTGCCGATCTGAGTTTATACCAGGCCTGCGAGAGTGCATGCACCAAGGCTCTCTGCTGATGTACTAGAGGCCTTGGTGCAAGAGGTGGACAGAAGGAGGGACATCCTATATCCGCGGGGGTAGGGGGGAGCAAGAGGCCCTCCAGATATATGCCCAAAAGGCAATGGGAGGCAGCAGGGGACAAAGTCAATGCCAGGCGCACAGCATCATGAACATGGGTGCAGTGCAGGAAGAAGTTTGAAGTGGTCAAGGTGAGTGAGGTCAACTGTCAATGGCGTCTCCTACCAACTACACCACTAGCCCCATCCACTGCTCCACCCACTACACCCCCCATCACCCACATACCAACAAACTCTTTCCATCAGTACTCAACTCTGCCAATCAGATGCTTCCTCTCACCCTCACACATTACTACTGTTGCAAGCCGCCCAACTCACAGGCCACACACACTGGCAGCTATTCAACCATGACAGGCACATCACCCAGACATACGTCCCGCTTTCTCGCAGGAGAAGGTGGCACATATCAGGAGGCAGCAAGTGGCGGTGGCATTTAGCCCCTCGAGCCTGTTCCGCCATTCAATGAGATCATGGTGGACCTGTGACCTAACTCCATATACCCACCTTCACCCCATATCCCTTAATACCCTTGGTTCACAGAAATCTATCAATCTCAGATTTAGAATTCACAATTGAGCTAGCATCAACTGCTGTTTGCAGAAGAGCTTCCCAAACTTCTCCCAACCTTTGCGTGTAGAAGCATTTCCGAACTTCACTCCTGCACGTCCTTGCTCTAAATGTCAGGCTATGTCCCCGCGTCCTAGTATTCAAGTCTAGGAGACCTCCAGAAACAGTTACAAATGTCTGGGCAGCCAGAAGCAATAATCCAGCCACTAACCTGTAAATCCTGCATGGTCCCTTTAAATAGCGCCGGTGGGGGGGTCCTCCAGGCACTCTAAGACACGTTCAGACGGTCGGGGTTAAGACTGTGCGTTGAGTTAAGCGTTAAGTCCCAAAATGGTGTCTATCACTTTAAATCAGCGTTGTACACTGATTGAAGCCATTTTCTCCTTACTTTACATACTTCTGGCGTTCGGTATTTGCGTATGCTTATACCAAGATGGCGTCTAACGCACGTCATGCTAGAAACGTGCGTGCGCAGCCAAGACGCCATCTTGGCACTTCGGAAGGCTGCGTCGCCTGTATTGTGAGGAGAGGGAATCATTTGCTCAGTTGTGCGTTCATGCGGTTCGATTCATTAGGTGTCGGCTGTGGCCCTCTGAGTCAGAAGGTCGCGGGTGCGAGTCCCACTCCAGAGACTTAAACTCCATAATCCAGGCCGACACTCCCAGTGCCAGTCCTGAGGGAGTGCTGCACTGTCGGAGGCTCCGTCTTTCGGATGAGACGTTAAACCGAGGCCCCGTCTGCCCTCTCAGGAGTGCGTAAAAGCTCCCGCGGCCACTATTTTGACGGAGAGCAGGGCCGGTCTCTCGCTTCGGCACTTTTGAAGTGTAGTCGCCGTTGTAATGTAGGAAACACGGCAGCCAATTCACGCACAGCAAGATCCCACGAACAGCAATGCGATAATGAGCAGATGACCTGTTTTTTAGTGAGGGGTAAATATTGGCCAGGACACAGGGGAGGACTCCCCCCTGCTCTTCTTCGAAATAGTGGCCCGTGAGAGGGGCAGATGGGGCCCTCGGTTAGTCCGGTAGACAGTGCAACGATCCCCCAGTACGGGCACCGGGAGTGTCGGCTTGGATTATGCGTCTGAAGTGGGGACTCGAACCCACGGCCTTGTGACGCACGGGCGAGAGAGTGTTAACCGCTGAGCCACGGCTGAACACCTGGCGTTTGCAACATCTGTAAAGGCCAAGGGTGCGCTGGTGTTACTGCCGGTGGTTTGAAGCCTGGATTTGCATTTATCGGCCTTGCTTTGACTCTCAGCCCACGTGAGAGGTCTGAAAGCTGCCTCGTTTGGCAGGCTAGGACGCTGTGCTCATTACTCAATGTTACCAAAAGTGCCCCCATGAATAAGAGATACGCAGTTACTAATTATGGACTTTGATTCTTTTAAGTATTCAGCTCCCCGAGGTATCGAGACTGGGTTAACCACTTCAGAAACTGGCCCTGATCATCTCTGTGGGTCCTGCAGGATTTCTCTGATCTCTTAACCAATGGCTCATCCAAACCTCCAATTAACACTGAGATGGCGTGTTTGTCAGCATCTTAACTTGTTCCTCAGGCATGGCTTTGAGGGACACTGGACGACACGGAGGTCCAGAAGGGAAGGCTTTGTGGACAGTGCATCTCCCCGGCTCCCTCTGCGCTCTCTTAATTATCCCGTCTACTTTCTGCCCCCCTCCAGACTTACATCACATAGAATGTACAGCACAGAAACAGGCCACTCGGCCCATTTGATCTATGCCGGTGTTTCTGCTCCACACCAGCCTCCTCCCTTCCTACTTCATCCAACCTTCTAGTCCTTTCTCCCTCTTGTGTACATCGAGCTTCCCCTTAAATGCGTCCCTGCTATTCGCCTCAAGCACTCCTCGTGGGAGCGAGTTCCACATTCTCGCCACTCTCTGGATAAAAGAAGTTTCTCCTGAATTCCTTATTGGATTTATTAGCGACTATCGTAGATTTAGGAGACCCCCGCCCCCCCAAAACCTTCATTCCCCTGACTCCAGCCTCCCACACCCCACCTCCCCGCCTTTTGCCCATCATTGGTGCCCACGCTCTAGAACTCCCTCCCGAAACCCCTCCCCGCCTCCAAGCCCCTCCTCTCTGGGCATCACCAGGATGGTCTCGCTGCCTAGAGACTCTTTGCCTCCTCCTCCTCCTCCTTCTCCTCCGACGGTCTCGGGGAGCTGCTCACACGCTGGCTCCAAGCTGGGGGGGGGGGGGGGATGCAGGGGCTGAGGCATCGGTGCACTGTTCCCTAGGGGGTTGCCAACCCTCCAGGATTGTCCCTGGAGTCTCCTGGAATTGAAGGTTAATCTCCTGGGCAACTGCTGCCAGCAAAAACACCCGGGAGAACCAAAAAAAAATCACAGAGGGCGTTAAACAAAATTAGTGCTACCTTCATTTTTATTTATTGACGATCAAAATATCGTAGAAGAGAAGAGAAAAGGATGTTTCTGTACCAGTCGAGATTAATCCAATCGGGTAACGGAGGCTCCCCTAACACTCCTGCCATTGGCCCATCCTCCAGGCGCCACCGACTTTCCAATTGGCCATCGGAGGATGGACCAATGGTGGGAGTGCAGGAGGTCATGTGATCCTACCTCCAAGAATCCGGCCAACCAGAGTTGGCAACGCTACTGCTCCCCACCCCACTCACTCGCAACTTGCAATCGCTGACGTGTAACAAGATTCATTTCCCGCAAGTGTGAGTAACATTCGCGCCAGACAAGTGCCAGGCAATGACCATCTCCAACAAGAGAGAGTCTAACCACCTCCCCTTGACATTCAACGGCAATACCATCGCCGAATCCCCCACCATCAACATCCTGGGGGTCACCATTGACCAGAAACTTAACTGGACCAGCCATATAAATACTGTGGCTACGAGAGCAGGTCAGAGGCTGGGTATTCTGCGGCGAGTGACTCACCTCCTGACTCCCCAAAGCCTTTCCACCATCGACAAGGCACAAGTCAGGAGTGTGATGGAATGCTCTCCACTTGCCTGGATGAGTGCAGCTCCAACAACACTCAAGAAGCTCGACACCATCCAGGACAAAGCAGCCCGTTTGATTGGCACCCCATCCACCACCCTAAACATTCACTCTCTTCACCACCGGCGCACTGTGGCTGCAGTGTGTACCATCCACAGGATGCACTGCAGCAACTCGCCAAGGCTTCTTCGACAGCACCTCCCAAACCCACGACCTCTACCACCTAGAAGGACAAGGGCAGCAGGCACATGGGAACACCACCACCTGCACGTTCCCCTCCAAGTCACACACCATCTCGACTTGGAAATATATCACCGTTCCTTCATCGTCGCTGGGTCAAAATCCTGGAACTCCCTTCCTAACAGCACTGTGGGAGAACCTTCACCACACGGACTGCAGCGGTTCAAGAAGGCGGCTCACCACCACCTTCTCAAGGGCAATTAGGGATGGGCAATAAATGCCGGCCTCGCCAGCGACGCCCACATCCCATGAACGAATAAAAAAAACCTTAAAGGTAAGATGCACTCTCCCCCTCTCCTCCTCCGACCTTTCCTCCCTCTCCTCCTTCTTTATGGGCAGTAGGATTCCACAGGAAGGCCCCGTTGCCACAGTAACACACCGGCTTAGGTTCAGGCATGTGCAGCTGTCAGGAAAGGTCACCTGCTGCCACCCCGGTGTACGATTCGCTCAGTTCCCTGCACGTAGCCGACAGACGAGAGACATGTCACCCCTTGCCAGAGACGAGCTCGCTGTCAGGTTTGATCTCAGCGGGCACTGGACAAGGGCAGGGACCGACGCAGATGTACAAGAGCTGCCCGGCAGCAGACGGCGAGGAACTGCCGGCCTTTGCACAACTAACCCGTGCTCCTCCTCCGCCCCGTGAAAGGAGATAGCTGCAGATTCGAAAGGCCATGCTATCCCAGCGGCCTTGTGACAGAGGATTCGCATTTGAACATTTCCATTGATGACCTCTGGACCTCCCAAGACGCATCACAGCCAAATAAATACTTTGTTGAAGTGTAGTCACGTAGGGAAACGCAGCAGAACAATTTGAGCACAGCAAGATCCCACAAACAGTAATGTGATAGTGACCAGATCGTCTGTTTTTTTTGAGTGATTGAGGGATAAATATTGGCCCAGGACGGCGGAGAGAACTCCCCCATGCTCTTCTTCGAAATAGCGGGCGTGGGATCTTTCTCGTCCACCTGAGAGGGCAGGCGGTCTCATCCGAAAGACGGCACCTCTGGCAGTGCAGCACTCCTTCAGTCCTGGCACTGGGAGTGTCGGCCTGGGATTATCTGCTCTAGTCTCTGGAGCAGGGCTCGGACCCACGACCTTTTCGACTCAGAGGCGAGAGAGTGCGACCCAATGAGACACGGCTGACCCAATAGGAAAGTCTGGTTTCTTTATTCATTCATGGGATGTGGGCGCCGCTGGCGAGGCCAGCATTTATTGCCCATCCCTAATTGCTCTTGAGAAGGTGGTGGTGAGCCGCCTTCTTGAACCGCTGCAGTCCGTGTGGTGAAGGTTCTCCCACAGTGCTGTTAGGAAGGGAGTTCCAGGATTTTGACCCAGCGACGATGAAGGAACGGCCGATATATTTCCAAGTCGGGATGGTGTGTGACTTGCAGGGGAACGTGCAGGTGGTGTTGTTCCCATGTGCCTGCTGCCCTTGTCCTTCGAGGTGGTAGAGGTCGTGGGTTTGGGAGGTGCTGTCGAAGAAGCCTTGGCGAGTTGCTGTGGATGGTACACACTGCAGCCACTTTGCGCCGGTGGTGAAGGGAGTGAATGTTTAGGGTGGTGGATGGGGTGCCAATCAAGCGGGCTGCTTTGTCCTGGATGGTGTCGAGCTTCTTGAGTGTTGTTGGAGCTGCACTCATCCAGGCAAGTGGAGAGTATTCCATCACACTCCTGACTTGTGCCTTGTAGATGGTGGAAAGACTTTGGGGAGTCAGGAGGTGAGTCAAATCATCGACTTGAATCCCTAGGACACCATTGTGCCCACTGTTCAAGACTGATTGGAACATGACTCTCCCAGAACTGGTCAGTTAAAATTCCTTCTCCAAATTACTGCAACCGATTACAGGATGTGAGGGCCTGGCAGAGGGTGCAGAGGAGATTTACTAGAATGATTCCAGGGACGAGGGACTTAACTTACGTGGATAGACTGGAGAAGCTGGGGTTGTTCTCCTTGGAACAGAGAAGGTTGAGAGGAGATTTGATGGAGGTGTTTAAAATCATGAAGGGTCCAGACAGAGTAGATAGAGAGAAACTGTTCCCATTGGCGGAAGGGTCAAGAACCAGAGGGCATAGATGTAAGATGATTGGCAAAAGAACCAAAGGTGACATGAGGAAAAACTTTTTTACACAGCGAGTGGTTAGGATCTGGAATGCACTGCCCGAGGGGGTGGTGGAGGCAGATTCAATCATGGCCTTCAAAAGGGAACTGGATAAGTACTTGAAAGGAAAAAATTTGCAGGGCTACAGGGGAGTGGGACGAGCTGGATTGCTCTTGCATAGAGCCGGCACGGACTCAATGGGCCGAATGGCCTCCTTCCATGCTGTAACCTTCTATGATTCTATGATAACCCCCTTTCCCCCTTTAAGTTTCCTCTCGTTGGTTTGTTCTCAGGATGTGAGCACAACTATTGGGCTGAGCTCTGAGCCCCACATCCCAGCTGCCATCAAGACAGCCGATTTCCGCCTCCACAACACGGCTTAAAGTGCCCCTACTTCAACGGGAGCTGCCGGAGCCCTCATCCACACCTTCATAATCTCCGACTCCAGCTCTCTCCTTGCTGCCTGCCACGTCCCGCCCTATAGAGACTACTCCTCCAAAGCCCTGCTGCCCGCATCCTACCCTGCAGCGAGCTCCTCTCCCACAGCCACCGGCTCCCCGTCCCCGCAACCTGAGTTCAAAATGCCAGTCCCCGTCAACACGTTCATCCTTGGCTTCGGATCATGGACTCTTACTGCATGGAAGGAGGCCATTCGGCCCATCGAGCCTGTGCCGGCTCTTTGGAAGAGCTATCCAATTAGACCCACTCCCTCCTGCTGTTTCCCCACAGCACTGCAAATTTGACCTTTTCAGGTATATTACATAGAATGTACAGCACAGAAACAGGCCATTCGGCCCAACGGGTCCATGCCGGTGTTTATGCTCCACACGAGCCTCCTCCCTCCCTACTTCATCTCAGCCTATCACCATATCCTTCTATTCCTTTCTCCCTCATGTGTTTATCGAGCTTCTCCTTAAATGTATCTACACTATTCGCCTCAACTACTCCTTGTGGGAGCGAGTTCCACATTCTCACCACTCTCTGGGTAAAGAAGTTTCTCCTGAATTCCCTATTGGATTTATTAGTGACTATCCTGTATTTATGGCCCCCTAGTTTTGGTCTCCCTCACAAATTTCCTCTTGAAAGTTATTGTTGAATCTGCTTCCAACGCCCTTTCAGGCCCTCTGGTTCTTGACCCTTCCACCAATGGGAACAGTTTCTCTCTATCTACTCTGTCTAGACCTTTCATGATTTTGAACACCTCTATCAAATCTCCTCTTAACCTTCTCTGTTCCAAGGAGAACAACCCCAGCTTCTCCAGTCTACCCACATAACTAAAGTCCCTCATCCCTGGAATCATTCTAGTAAATCTCTTCTGCACCCTTCCTAAGGCCTTCACATCTTTCCTAAAGTGCGGTGCCCAGAATTGGACACAATACTCCAGTTGTGGCCGAACCAGTGTTTTATAAAGGTTCATCATGACTTCCTTACTTTTGTACTCTGTGCCTCTATTTATAAAGCCCAGGATCCCGTATGCTTTTTTAACCACTTTCTCAACCTGCCCTGCCACCTTCAACGATTTGTGCACATAAACCCCCAGATCTCTCTGTTTCTATATTCCTTTTAGAGTTGTGCCCTCTAGTTTATATTGCCTCTCCTCATTCTTCCTACCAAAATGTATCACTTCACATTTTTCTGTGTTAAATTTCATCTGCCACGTGTCCGCCCATTCCACCAGCCTGTCTATATCCTCTTGAAGTCTATCACTATCCTCCTCACTGTTCACTACCCTTCCAAGTTTCGTGTCATCTGCAAATTTTGAAATTGTGCCCTGTACACCCAAGTCCAAGTCATTAATATAGATCAAGAAAAGCAGTGGTCCCAGCACCGACCCCTGGGGAACACCACTGTACACCTCCCTCCAGTCCGAAAAACAACCGTTCACCACTGCTCTCTGTTTCCTGTCACTTAGCCAATTCTGTATCCATGTTGCTACTGCCCCCTTTATTCCATGGGCCCCAATCTTGATGATAAGCCTACCATGCGGCACTTTATCAAACGCCTTTTGAAAGTTCATATACATCACATCAACTGCATTCCCCTCATCTACCCTCTCTGTTACTGCATCAAAAAACTCTATCAGGTTAATTAAACACGATTTGCATTTAACAAATCCGTGCTGGCTTTCCCTAATCAATCCACACTCGTCCAAGTGACTGTTAATTTTGTCCCGGATTCTCGTTTCTAAAAGTTTCTCCACCACCGAGGTTAAACTGACTGGCCTGTAGTTGCTGGGTTTATCCGTACCCCCTTTTTTGAACAAGGCTGTAACATTTGCAATTCTCCAGTCCTCTGGCACCACCCCTGTATCTAAGGATTGGAAGATTATGGCCAGGACCTCCGCAATTTCCACCCTTACTTCCCTCAGCAACCTAGGATGGATCCCATCCGGACCGGGTGATTTATCTACTTTAAGTACAGCCAGCCTTTCTAGTACCTCCTCTTTATCAATTTTTAGCCTATCCAGTATCTCAACTATATCTTCCTTTACTGAGACTCCGGCAGCATCTTCTTCCTTGGTAAATATAAATGCAAAGTACTCATTTAGTACGTCAGCCATGCCCTCTACCTCCATGAGTAGATCTCCTTTATGGTCCATAATCAGCCCCACCCCTCCTCTTACTACCCGTTTACTATTTACATGCCTATAGAAGACTTTTGGATTCCCTTTTATGTTGATCGCCAGTCTATTCTCATACTCTCTCTTTGCCCCTCTTATTTCCTTTTTCACTTCCCCTCTGAACTTTCTATATTCTGCTTGGTTCTGACTTGTGTTATCGACCTGACATCTGTCATACACCCCTTTTTTCAGCTTCATCTTATCTCTTTTATCATCCAGGGAGCTCTGGCTTTAGTTGCCCTACCTTTTCCCTCATGGGAATGTGCCCAGACTGTACCCAAACCATCTCCTCTTGAAAGGCCGCCCACTGTTCAATTACAGTTTTGCCTGCCAATCTTTGATTCCAATTTACCCGGGGCCAGATCCGTTCTCATCCCACTGCAATTGGCCCTCCTCCAACTGAGTATTTTTACTTTAGAGTGATCCTTATCCTTTTCCATAGCTCTTCTAAACCTTATGATATTGTGATCGCTGCTCCCTAAATGCTCCCCCATTGACACTTGCTCCACTTGGCCCACCTCATTCCCTAGAACCAAGTCCAGCAATGCCTCCTTCCTCGTTGGACCGAAAACGTACTGGTGAAGAAAGTTATCCTGAACACATTTCAAAAATTCCTATCCCTCTTTGCCCCTTATATTATTACAATCCCAGTCCATATTCGGATAGTTGAAGTCCCCAATTATCACTACTCTATGGCTTTTGCACCTCTCTGTAATTTCCCTGCAAATTTCCCTGCAAATATCCTTCCCACCAGTTGGTGGCCTATAGAATACACCCAGTCGTGTAATGGCACCTCTACTGTATCTTAACTCTAACCAAATAGATTCTGTCCTTGACCCCTCCAGGACACCCTCTCTCTCCAACACTGCAATATGTTGGAGAACCCCAGTTCAGTTTCCTTTCATTGGTTTGCTCTCAGGATGTGACCCAAGTTGGCAACTGGGTGGCACCTCAGGGCAGTAAGAGTCAACCACTGGAGCCACAGGTAGACCAGAATGGATTGGGGTGATAGATGCCAGCTGTGACTCAGTGGGCATCACTCTCGCCTCTGAGTCCGCCCCTCTCAGGTTGACGTAAAAGATCCCACGGCCATTATTTGGAAGAAGAGCAGAGGGAGTTCTCCCACGGTGTCCTGGGGCCAATATTTATCCCTCAACCAACACCTAAGAAACAGATGATCTGGTCATTTATCACATTGCTGTCTGTGGGATCTTGCTGTGCGCAAATTGGCTGCCACTTTTCCCACATTACAACAAGTGACTACATTTCAAAAGTACTTCATTGGCTGTAGATTGCTTTAGGATGTCCTGAGATCGTGAAAGGCGCCATATAAATGCAAGACCTTTTTTCCTTTCTGACCTCTCACCTGAAAGACATTAGTGAGCCAGTTGGGTTTTTATGACAATTTGCATTTATATGTGCTAGGGATTGACCAAAAAATATCTCAGTCAGGGTTCCTGCTCTTGATTACCATCCAATAACCCACCTGGAACGTGGGGACATCAGGTGAGGATTGGACAGGGCTCGGGTGCGATGCCTTCCGTGGTTGAGATGCCCTTCTCCAGGCTCGCGCGTGGAATTTGCTGAGAACTTTAAGGGGAGGTGTTCAAAATGATATGGGGTTTTGACAGAGCACGCTGGGAGAAACTGTTTCCAGTGGCAGGAGGGTCGGTAACCAGAGGACACAGATTTGAGGTAATTGGCAAAAGAGCCAGAGGGGGAGATGAGGAGAATTTTATTTTTAACAAGTTGTTGTGATCTGGAACGCGCTGCCCGAAAGGACGGTGGAGGCAGATTCAATCGTAGCTTTCAAAAGGGGAGTTGGATAAATATCTGAAAAGGAAAAATATTTGCAGGGGCTTTGAGGAAAGAGCAGGCGGGAGTGGGACGAACTGGAGAGCTCTACCAAAGAGCTGGCACGGGCACGATGGGCCGGATGGCCTCCTTCCGCCCTGTATTATTCGATGAAGAATGGGCATTTCGAGGGGAGATACCAGGGG
The DNA here is from genome assembly GCF_035084215.1 of Heptranchias perlo. Lineage (NCBI taxonomy): Eukaryota > Metazoa > Chordata > Chondrichthyes > Hexanchiformes > Hexanchidae > Heptranchias > Heptranchias perlo. The sequence continues at coordinate 18,883,072 of NC_090359.1, read as the reverse complement.
GCAACGGGGACCATACCCCAGCAAGTGTCTAGGCCTTCAGGGGATGAAGAAAGGGAGAGACTGGGCGGGAGAAAAGACTGTGCGGACATACAGGGCGTTTTAAGCAAGAGCTGTGGCGGCACGATCACAGGCAAATTATGAACAGCTCCGCAGGTGGGTTGTAAATCATATCCCACAGGTCTTCATAATGGATTCTGTTTATACCATACATTAAAAATTAATTAGGTACATAATTAGGCAGAGTCAATGAGGTAAAGAGAAACAAAAAGCTGGGTTTAATGGTGCTCTCTGTCCCTTTGTGGTTTAGTGTGAGTGCAGCTGGAGGAAAGTGCGAATGCTAATTAGTCGGTGGTCACCTGACGCGGCTTTCTGCTCCTGATTGATGTGAACAAATTCCTCAGAAGAAGTCCTCAATCAGAGATTGCGAGCGGCTGCACGTCTGAGGCAGTGAGAAGCAACAGTGACTTGCAACCAGGTAGCCCCTTTAACGTAGTGAAGCCTCCCTAAAAACGGCTTCGCAGGAGCGATTATCGGGCAAAAATTGACACCGAGCCACATAAGGAGATATTAGGACAGGTGACCGAAAGCTTGGTCAAAGAGGGAGGTTTTTAAGGGGCGTCTTAAAGGAGGAGAGGCGGAGAGTTTTAGGGAGGGAATTCCACAGCTTAGGGCCTAGGCGGCTGAAGGCACGGCCGCCAATGGTGGAGCGATGGAAATCGGGGATGTGAAAGGGGCCAGAGTTGGAGGAGCGCTGAGATCTAGGAGTTGGTGCTACATGATCGCCCACCCAGGCCGAATAGGGCGTTCATATAGCACCTTAGATGTAGGGAAAGCCCCAACTCATACATGAGAATGGACACTGAGCAGCTGTGGACGATGAGTTAGGAGAGGTGACTAAAGGCCCGGTCAAAGGAGCAGTGTTTGAGGAGGCTTTTGAAGATGGACACGGAGGTAGCAGTGGTCAAATCCCTCCATGTCCTCGCCCCCCCCCTCCCTATCTCTGAAAACTCCTCCAGCCCTACAACCCTCCCGAGATCTCTGCGCTCCTCCAATTCTGGCCTCTTGTTCGTCCCCGATTTTCATCGCCCCGCCATTGGCGGCCGTGCCTTCAGCTGCCTAGGCCCCAAACTCTGGAATTCCCTCCCTAAACCTCTCCGCCTCTCTCTCCTCCTTTCAGACTCTCCTTAAAACCTACCTCTTCGACCAAGTTTTTGGTCACCTGTCCTAATATCTCATGTGGTCGGTGTCTAATCTTTGTCTGATTTCCTTCTGTGAAGTGTCTTGGGGAGGTTTTCCTAATAATATAAATGCCATTGTAGCGAACGGGCCTAGGGATACGCTATAGAATGGGGAAGGGGAGATGCAAAGGGGGCCAGATTTGGAAGAGTGGGGTGAATCGTTAATGCTCTAGAAACATGGGACTGGGAGAGTTTGCGGAGGCGGGGATGGGTGAGTGAGACTGTGGAGAGATTGGCGCCTAAGGCTAAAGATTTTGAGAGGTGGGCGAGGGTGGTATCTGCCAGTGGTTCAGTTGGGTAGTTGCACTGCCCAGTGTGGTACTGAGCCGTATAAAGCAGGAAGCTCTGAGCTTCAGTCTCCGCTGTGTGCAGAGCTAGCTGGACTCAGCCAACATGGTGTTTAGGGCAATATAATTGACCTCATTGTCTTTCAGACTAAGGGAAAATAATCAAGCAGAGGAGGACGCAGTGACCTAGCTACATCGATTTACATCGATTTACATAGATTTACATAGATTAACATCAATTTACATTGGTTTACATAGATTTACATAGATTTACATATAATATACAGCACACAACCAGGCCATTTGGCCCAACTGGTCCATGCCAGTGTTTATGCTCCACACGAGCCTCCTCTCACCCCTCCTTAACTCACCCTATCACCATATCCTTCTATTCCTTTCTCCCTCATGTGCTAATCGAACTTCCCCTTAAGTCTATTGGCCTCAACTACTCCTTGTGGGAGTGAGTTCCACATTCTCACCACTCTCTGGGTAAAGAAGTTTCTCCTGAATTCCCGATTGGATTTATTAGTGACTATCTTATATTTATGGCCCCTCGTTCTGGTCTCCCCCACAAGTGGAAGCATCTTCTCTACGTCTAGCCTATCAAACCCCTTTCATAATCGTAAAGGCCGCTATCAGGTCATCCCTCAGCTTTCTTTTTTTCTAGAGAAAAGAGCCCCAGCCTGTTCAGTCTTTCCTGATTGTTAGAACCTCTACCCCTGCATATGCAAGCATGTCGGGTGAGAATAGAATTGGCTCGGCTGTGATGCAATCGGCAGTGGAATAGCCACTTACCTTCTACACTCACATAAGCCAGAAGGTCATGGGTTCAATTCCCACTTCAGAGACTTGAGTGCAAAATCTAGGCTGACACTTCCGGTGCAGTACTGAGGGAGTGCTGCACTGTCGGAGGTGCTGCCTTTCGGGGACCGAGGACCCTCTCAGGGGGACGTGAACGATCCCACGGCCACTATTTCGAAGGAGAGCTTGGGAGTTTTCCACGGTGTCCTGGGGCCAACATTTATCCCACAACCAACATCACTAAAAACAGATTATCTGGTCATTTATCGCATTGCTGTTTGTGGGATCTTGCTGTGCGTAAGGCAAATGGTATGTTGGCCTTTATGACAAGAGGATTTGAGTACAGGAGTAAAGATATCTTACTGCAATTATATAGGGCCTTGGTGAGACCACACCTGGAGTATTGTGTACAATTTTGGTCTCCTTACCTAAGAAAGGATATTCTTGCCATAGGGGGAGTGCAACGAAGGTTCACCAGACTGATTCCTGGGATGGCGGGATTGTCCTATGAGGAGAGATTGAGTCGACTGGACCTGTATTCTCTAGAGTTTAGAAGAATGAGAGGTGATCTCATTGAAACGTACAAAATACTTACAGGGCTCGAGGGTAGATGCAGGGAGGATGTTTCCCTTGGCTGGGGAGTCTAGAACCAGGGGTCACAGTCTCAGAATAAGGAGTAGGCCATTTAGGACTGAGATGAGGAGAGATTTCTTCACTCAGAGGGTGGTGAATCTTTGGATTTCTCTACCCCAGAGGGCTGTGGAGGCTCAGTCATTGAGTATATTCAAAGCTGTGAGGATGTTCCCAAGGATGGGTGAAACTAGAACGAGGGGGCATAATCTTAGAATAAGGGGCTGCTCCTTCAAAACTGAGATGAGGAGAAACTTCTTCACTCAGAGGGTAGTAGGTCTGTGGAATTTGCTGCCCCAGGAAGCTGTGGAAGCTACATCATTAAATAAATTTAAAACAGAAATAGACAGTTTCCTAGAAGTAAAGGGAATTAGGGGTTACGGGGAGCGGGCAGGAAATTGGACATGAATTTAGATTTGAGGTTAGGATCAGATCAGCCATGATCTTATTAAATGGCGGAGCAGGCTCGAAGGGGCCGATTGGCCTACTCCTGCTCCTATCTCTTATGTTCTTATGTTCTTAAAACAGAGATTGATAGATTTCTAGATATTAAAGACATCAAGGGATATGGAGATGGTGCAGGAAATAGGAGTTGAGGTGGAAGATCAGCCATGATCTTATTGAATGGCGGAGCAGGCTCGAGGGGCCGGATCACCTACTCCTGCTCCTATTTCTTATGTCCTTATGTAAATTGGCTAGCCCGTTTCCTAAATTAAAACAGTGGCTACACTTCATAAAAGAACTTCACCGGCTGTAAAGCACTTGGGGACGTACTGAGGCGAAAGGCGCTATATAAATGCAGGTCTTTCATTTTCTTTTATGTGACGAGTTCCTAGTTGGGTTACGAACCAGAGAGCATCTGGTACCCGTGGACTCCACCCTTGCAAGAGGAGATAGAAAAAGGTCCTGATTGCAGGACTCCCCTTGAATGTGGTCCTGATAAGAACATAAGAACATGAGTAGGAGCAGGAGTAGGCCATACGGCCCCTCGAGCCTGCTCCATTCAATAAGATCATGGCTGATCTTCGACCTCAACTCCACTTTCCCGCCCGATCCCCTAATCTCTTGATTCCCTCAGTGTCCAAAAATCTATCAATCTCAGTCTTGAATATACTCAATGACTGAGCATCCGCAGCCCTCTGGGGTAGAGAATTCCAAAGATTCACAACCCTCTGAGTGAAGACATTTTTCCTCATCTCATCTTAAATGGCCGACCCCTTATCCTGAGAATATGCCCCCTAGTTCTTGACTCTCCAGCCAGGGGAAACAGCCTCTCAGCATCTACCCTGACAAGCCCTCTAAGAATTTTATACATTTCAATGAGATCACCTCTCATTCTTCTAAACTCCAGAGAGTATAGGCCCACTCTACTCAATCTCTCCTCATAGGACAACCCTCTCACTCCAGGAATCAATCTCGTGAACCTTCATTACACCCTCTTTAAGGCAAGTATATCCTTCCCTAGGTAAGGAGATCAAAACTGTACGCAGTACTCTAGGTGTGGTCTCACCAGAGCCCTATATAATTCACATTAGTTTCTCTCTTGCAAGCCACTTAGTAGTGATTTCTCTTTAGAGCTTGGCTTGACACCAACGATAGGTAGGCAGAGAAGGCTCCTGTCATTATCAAGGTTATCATCAGGCTCTGGACATTGTTCCCTGTACCCAGTAGGAGAGGCCAATTCTCACATAGGTATCTCCATCCTTACACCTGATAACAACAGAATCCAACAGGGGCAAGTTTGATCAATTAAGATAGCTGGATAGACCTTCCATTTATGTTGGGCCTTTCAGGACCTCAGGACGTCCCAAAGACCTCTACAGCCAACAAAGTACTTTTTTTTTAAGTGTAGTCACTGTTGTAATGTAGGAAACGCAGCATCCAATTTGTACACAGCAAGATCCCACAAACAGCAATGAGGCGATGATTTGGTTTAGTGACGTTGGTTGAGGGATAAAATATTGGCCAGGACACCGAGGAGAACTCCCCTGCTCGTCTTCAAAATAGTGGCCGTGGGATCTCTTACGTCCACCTGAGAGGGCGTGGACATCCGAAAGACGTGGCATTTTGTTGTATTATTCATCCTTGCAATATGGCCACCGTTGGCAAAGCCGGCATTTATTGCCCGAATCTAGTTGCTGCTTGAGAAGGTGGCGGTGAGCCTTCTTCTTAAAACCGCTGCAGCCCCCTGCGGTGATGGAGCTTCCACAGGTGCTGTTAGGGAGGGAGGCCCAGGAATTTGGACCCAACTACGATAAAAGAACGACCGATTTGTCTGGATGGTGTGGGACTTGGAGGGGATCTTGGAGGCGATGGTGTCCCCATGCACCAGCTGCCCTTGTCCTTCTAGGAGGCGGGGGCCCGCGGGTTTGGGAGGTGCTGTCGAAGAAGCCTTGGCTAGTTTCTGCGGCACATCCTGTAGATGGTACACACAGCCGCCTTGGTGCCCCGGTGATGGATCAGGCGTTCTGAATAATTTAGTAAGCATTAGCCAATTAACAAGTCAAATTGGCAATCATTGATATTTAAATTAACAGGTCAGAGGTTAAGAATGAGTGTACTGTGATATCCAGATCTTGCAGGGTTTTCAATGTTTTACTTTTAATTAAGCAACACCCTTCAGAACAGACTGTGCTAATTAAGAAGACGTGGCATCTAATTCGAACGACAGGGTGTGAAGAATAAGGTTGCCTCATTGATAGAGGAAGCCAAGCACAGAGGCCAGGAGTTAATTTGCCTGCGGAAACAGGTTAAGATTAAATGGAAGGGCAACGTTTTGTCTCCAGAGAATTCTTGGGCAAGAGTTAAGGGGGATCTGTCTCAAAGACACGGCAAGTTGTTTAAATGGAACGCACTGCCTGAAAGGGTGGTGGAAGCAGATTCAATGGTAACTTTCAAAAGGGAATTGGATAAATACTTGAAGGGGAGAAAATTGCAGGGCTGTGGGGACAGAGCAGAGGAAGTGGGGCTAATCGGACAGCTCTTTCAAAGGGCCGGCACCGGCACGATGGGCCGAAAGGCCTCCTTCCGTGCTGTCAGATTCTATGCGTCTAAGGGGGTTTTAACGGATAACCCCCGAAAACGGCCACTCGGATCGCGGTTGCGCGATTAACCCGCGCCCGCTCACGTTCCTGCTGCCTGACGATTTCAACGGTTGCACGCATCAGCGAGGGAGCCCCAATATCGGGAGTGGCGAGCACTGCTTAAAGGCAGCCTGCACCTCTTAAAGGGGAGGTGCTCCGTGGCCGCACAAAGTGCTGGAAGTCCATTAGGAAGTAAATGCGTGCTGGAATTTAGTGAAGGTTGGCTGGGCCCGCGAGAGATCATGCACCAAGGTTCTACGACGGTGCACTAGAGGCCTTGAGGTGGACAGAAGGAGGGGCATCCTATATCCGCAGGGGGGCAGGAGGCCCTCCAGACATATGCTGAAGAGGCAGTGGGAGGAAGTGATGCACGATGTCGACGCCAGGAGCATCGCACCGCGAATGTGGATGCAGTGCAGGAAGGAGTTCAATGATTTGACACGAGCGGTCAAGTTGAGTGGGGTCAACTGTCAAGTGGCATCTCCTACCAATTGCACCACTACCCTCCCACCTACCAACAAACCCTTTCAACCGGTACGCAACACTTCAAATCAGATGCTGCGTCTCACCCTCACACATTACCACTGTTGTAAGCTGCACACCCACAACTCACGGGTCACGGACAGAGACAACCGTTCAACCAGTACAGCCAGATCTCCCAAACATCTTGCAGGACACTCACTGATGCACCTTCCGCTTTCTTGCAGGAGATGGTGGCGCATAACAACAGGCAACAGGAAAGACCTGGACGAGTCTGGCACGCCTACACGTCCTCACCCCCCCATGGAGGAGACAGTGTCATCGATTATTGGGCGGGCCATCGGTGCGGCCATGGCCACTGGCGGTGCTGGGGGTCTCGATGATGAGGGTCTCTGCATACCTATTCCTCCTTCTCGCTCCCCACTTCTCCCTCATCCCACAATCTTTTCTGACTCACGTGCTGCAGATAGTGTGAGCGCACAGGTCTTACTTTCTCCTCTCCCCTCACCACAACTCAACCCGCGCCCCTTTGTCATTGCAGGTACCCGAGAGCTGGAACTGGCACAGTCAGAGGAGGCAGAGGATGATGACAGTGATGATGCAGACACGCCGTCACTCGATCTTACACTCGTAGCCACCAGCTCAGAGACTGACACTGCGCGTACTTTAGGGGCTAGGTTGAGGAGGGACCTGTACATGGTGAGACACCGGGCACAAGTGTGCAGGCGCCAGGGCGGGGGGAATGGACACCACAGGTGCCAGCTCGCCGGAGGGCGAGGTCGCACACTAGTTCTGCTGCAGAGGAGTCAGATGATGACTTCGATGGGCCAGGCTACAGAAGAAGGCTGATGGGCGTCCACCACCAAATGTTTGGTGCACTGGAAAGTCTGCCAGAAAGCCTGCGAACAATGTCAAGGGGCATGGAGGAGTCCAGCTCCAACTTGGCACAGGACTTTGCGCAGAGCTTGGAGCCCATCCTTTCCCACATGGAACGGGTGGTCACCTCCATCAGCGCACCTGTGGAACCCACCATGATGCAGCACAAAGATCCGCCATCCAAGGTCTGACTGCTTCATTTGGAGCTCAGACTGCTGCCTTGGAAGCTCAGACTGCTGCGATCGTAGCTCTGGGTTCCACTGTGGAACGGGGCTTCCAGGGCATCACAGCACTCCAGCAAACTGTCCTCCAGCAGATTACCAGGGATTGCTGAGGTGCCTCCCCAGGAGAGCGGCAGTGGTGCCATGGAAGACAAACCTGCTGTCCTCTCTCTCTCTCGGGAAGACAGCATTCCTACTTCCACCCCTGCCACTCCGCCAGTGCCCTTGCTGCTGCCTGTTAGCCAACCGGCCCAGACTGCTGCAGCCCAGGCCGAGATGGCGCAGTCTGAAGCCGGGCCCTCCCGGCCCAGAGCTGCTCGAGGTCGCCCTCCAAGGCCATCTGCACGCTCCTCACTTGAAGGTCAGCAGCCTCCCACCACCCATGCTCCAGCCACTGGGGGAGCGCCTCGTAGGAGCACCAGGAAAGGTAAAGGCACACGAACGACAGGCACTAAGGGAATGGACAAGGGTGAATATTCTCACGCTGTTTCAATCATTTCATGTGTTAATCTATAAATGTGGTTTTGAATTTGTATTTGGTGTCGGGTTTCATTTCTGTGATGAGCTGAGGGAGGAAGCAATGTGTGATCATAAGGAGGACGATCTGATGGTCATGTGAGAGAGGAAAGGTAATGAGTGTGGGACTGTTGGTGAATGGGGAGGTGTCATTGAGGTTACTGGTATCGCTCATTAATCAGCTGATCATGTAGAGACCTGGCAGACTGGGCCTGTCTACCTCGTAGCCTCTTCCTCCGCTTCCTCCTCCTCCTCCTCCATCTCTTCCTCCTCTCCTCCATCTCTTCCTCCTCCTCCATCTCTTCCTCCTCCTCCTCCACTTCCTCCTCTGTCCCTTCCTCCTCCTCCATCTCTTCCTCCTCCTCCTCGGTCTCTTCCTCCTCCTCCTCCTTCACTTCCTCCTGCACCTCCTCCTCCTCCTCCTCCACTTTCTCCTCCGTCTCTTCCTCCTCCTCCTCCTCCTCCTGCTCCACTTCCTCCTCCTTCTCCATCTCTTCCTTCTCCTTCTCCTCCTCCACTTCCTCCTCTGTCTCTTCCTCCTCCCCCTCCTCCACTTACTCCTCCGTCTCTTCCTCCTCCTTCTCCTCCTCCACCTCCTCCTCCTCCTCTTTCTCCTCCTCCTCTTCCACCTCCTCCACTTCCTCCCCCTCCACTTCCACCTCTTCCGTCTCCTCCTCCTCTGCTTCTGCCTCTTCCTCCTCCACCTCGTCCACTTCCTCCTCCAACTCCTACTCCTCCTCCTCCACTTCCTCCACCTCTTCCTCCTCCGCTTCCACTTCCCCTCCACCTCCCCCTTCACTTCCTCCTCTGTCGCTTCCGCCTCCTCCTCCACCCCTTCCTCCTTCTCCTCCTCCTCCACCACCACATCCTCCTCCTTCTTCACTTCCTCCTCCATCTCTTCCTCCTCCAGTTCCTCCTCCTCCTCCTCCTCCTCCTTCACTTCCTCCTCCGTCTCTTCCTCCTCCACTTCCTCCTCCAACTCCTCCCCTCCTCCTCCGTCTCTTCCTCCTCCTCCTCCTCCACTTCCTCCTCCATCTCTTCCTCCACTTCCTCCTCCTCCTCCTCTTCCTCTTTCTCTTGCTCAGGTTCTCGCTGGATAGGCGGTGGCAGGAGCTGCTCCCTCACCTTGGCCAGGTTTGTGCAGCGGGCAGCACACAGTGGACAAATCTTGATACCCTCTCAGCAGAGCACTGCGGCGCTCCTCCGGTGAGGTCCAGGCAGTGCAAGCATTGCTTGAGGACGCCCATGGTGCGCTCGATGATGTTCTGCGGTGGTGACACGGCTCTCGTTGTAGGCCTGCTCTGCACGAGCCACTTCATGAGGGGATAACCCTTGGCGCCCAGCAGCCAGCCTTTGACTTGCTGCGCTGGTTGAAATACAGGTGGCACAGAGGACTGCCGCAGGATGAAGAAATCATGACTGCTGCCAGGATGGCGGGCATTCATCTGGATGATACGCTGCGTGTGGTCATACACCAGCTGCACATTGAGGGAGTGGAATCCCTTTCTGTTCATGAATATGGCCGAGTTTAGGTTTTGGAGCGTGCATGTCGATATACCTGCAGTCAATGGCACCCTACACCACGGGGAAGCCCTAGAATGTGAGCAAATCCTCCTGCTCGCTCCTGCTGCTTGACTCTGGCAAGTGGGAATGAGATGAACCTGTTTCTTAGTGCATACAGAGCCTCAGTGACCTCCCTCACACAGCAGTGTACTGCAAACTGCGAGATGTTTCTTACATCGCCGGCAGCAGCCTGAAAGGAGCCAGAATTTAAGCGTCATGGTTACCTCGACAGCCACAGGCAGTGCTGTCCTTGCCCTGCTTTGAGGCTGCGGTTGTGGCCGCAGTAGTTGACAAATCTCAGTCACGGCCTCTTTAGTGAACCGCAGCCATCTGATGCACTGGTCATCGCTGGAGTTGAGATATGACAATTGGTCCCTGCAGACCCTCCTTGGATATGGCCTCCTGCTGAGTGCCCTGCTCCTCCTCCCTCTTCGACCAGCTTGTCCTGCTCTGCGTGGCCTCTCTTCATTCTCCCAGTCATGTCCAGTTCCCAGAGGAAGCCGTAGCAGGCCGCCCATGTCAGAAAGCAACCTCGTTCAGCACAATATGTTAAATGCCATTAAAAGTACAGCGAGACCAGCCAGGCCACTCTCTATGGAATACTCCAAGTGTGGTCTAACCAAGGTTCGATACAAGTTTAACAGAACCTCTCTGCTTTTCAATTCTATCCCTCTAGAAATGAATAGACTCATAGAAAGGTTACAGTACGGAAGGAGGCCATTCGGCCCATCGAGTCCGCGCCAGCTCTACGCAAGAACGATCCAGCTAGTCCCACTCCCCCGCCCGATCCCCGTAGCCCTGCAAATTTATTCCTTTCAAGTACTTATCCAGTTCCCTTTTGAAGGCCATGATTGAATCTGCCTCCACCACCCCCTCGGGCAGTGCATTCCAGATCCTAACCACTCGCTGTGTAAAAAAGTTTTTCCTCATGTCACCTTTGGTTCTTTTACCAATCACCTTAAATCTATGTCCTCTGGTTCTTGACCCTTCTGCCAATGGGAACAGTTTCTCTCTATCTACTCTGTCTGGACCCTTCATGATTTTGAATACCTCTATCAAATCTCCTCTCAACCTTCTCTGTTCCAAGGAGAAGAACCCCAGCTTCTCCAGTCTATCCACATAACTAAAGTCCCTCATCCCTGGAAGCATTCTAGTAAATCTCTTCTGCACCCTCTCTAAGGTCTTCGCATCTTTCCTAAAGTGCGGTGCCCAGAACTGGACACAATACTCCAGTTGTGGCCGAACCAGTGTTTTATAAAGGCTCATCATGACTTCCTTGCTTTTGTACTCGATGCCTCTATTTATAACCACTCGCTGTGTAAAAATGTTTTTCCTCATGTCACCTTTGGTGTGCTTTTTTTATGGCCCTGTTAACCCATAAGGAAATTGTTTAAATTGTTCATCGGCCTCTCCGTCCCCTCACTATTGCAAACCTGTTCCCTTACCGCAGGGAATTATACAGCATTAAATGTTCCTTCTCAGTCACAATTGTTGGGTCACTCGGAGACTGAAAGAGACAACGAGCAGATATATCAACACCAGCGGGGACAGTGATTGATACTAATTATTGTATTTAGTGCCCTCAGAGCTTCTTGTAGGCTGTAGTTATCAAATTAAAAGGGAATGCTTATTATGGCTTCGCTATGTTAGACAGCTGTGTGAGTATTACATTTGCGATTATGCAGAACACTAGCCAGATTATTGGCCTTTCTTTTTGCGTGTGTCACTTTCCCTCTGTGCTCTCCTGAAGGCGCTCACTCCAGCCCAGGGGCACTGATAGCATCTGAACTCTGGATCTCTGTGACCTCCGAGATCTCTGCGCTCCTCCAATTCTGGCCTCTTGCGCATCCCCCATTTTAATCGCCCCATGGCCGTGCCTTCAGCCGCCTAGGCCCCAAACTCTGGAATTCCCTCCTTGAACCTCTCCGCCCCTCTCTCCTCCTTTAAGACGCTCCTTAAAACCTACCTCTTTGACCAAGCTTTTGATCGCCTGTCCTAATATCTCCTTATGTGGCTCGGTATCAAATTTTGTTTGATAATCGCTCCTGTGAAGCTCCCTGGGATGCTTTTTTTTGCATAGAATAAGAGGATTTTATTTTCTTGGCTAACAACATGTTGCTTAGACTCATAGATCATAGAATGAGACAACATACTCGCCATTCGGCCCATTGTGCCTGTGCCAGCTCTTTGAAAGAGCTATCCAATTAGACCCACTCCCTCTGCTCTTTCCCCATAGCCCTGCAGATATCTTCCTTTCAAGTGTTTATCCAATTCCCTTTTGAAAGTTACTATTGAATCTGCTTCCAATGCCCTTTCAAGCAGCGCATTCCAGATCATAATAACTCGCTACGTAATAAAAATTCTCCTCATCTCTCCTCTGGTTCTTTTGCCAGTTTTCTTAAATCTGTGTCCTCTGGTTACCGACCCTCCTGCCACTGGAAACAGTTTCTCCTTATTTACTCTGTCCAAACCCAATGTAATTTTGAACGCCTCTATTAAATCTCCCCTTAACCGTCTCTGACTATTCACTGGAGTTTAGAAGAATGAGAGGCGAGCTCATCGAGACATGTAAAATTCTAACAGGACTAGACAGACTAGATGCAGGGAGGATGTTCCCGATGGCTGGGGAGTCCAGAACCAGGGGTCACAGTCTCAGGATACGGGGTACGCCATTTAGAACCGAGATGAGGAGAAATTTCTTCACTCAGAGGGTGGTGAACCTGTGGAATTCTCTACCACAGAAGGCAGTGGAGGCCAAGTCATTAGATGTATTCAAGAAGGAGATAGATATATTTCTTAATGCTAAAGGGATATGGGGAAAAAGCGGGAACAGGATACTGAGTTAGACGATCAGCCATGATCGTTTTGAATGGCGGAGCAGGCCTGAAGGGCCGAATGGCCTACTCTTGCTCCTATTTTTCTGTGTTTCTATTCTCACCGGTCCCCGGCTGCGGCCTCCTGCCGCTAAATCTCAGCTCCCGCACAGAATTATTTAATGAGGCCCTGCCATTAAAATCAGCAGGGCCTCCATGTCCCCGGTCTCGCCATGACTTTCACCCGCTACCGTGCTCATCCGAACCCTCCCTGTCTCCCCGTTACTATCGGGGCCCATGAATTGAAAGGGCCCAATGCAACAGTGAGGGTGAAGAAAATTTAACTTCCCTTGCTGAGTGAAATGGCGGCTGTTTTCCCGTCAACGAGCGATCCTCCTGATGGCTCAGCAGCTAAGGGCCGCGGTACTGAGCCACACAGGCCGCAAAAGCCTCAGGCTCGATTATCGGTGCGCGCCCAGAGGGGTGGGGCGGGGGGAGGGACGGGCTTGCTACAAGGCCAGGGAGGGAGGAAAATCAGCTCCTGAATGCTATTGGTTGAGCCGTGGCTCAGCGGGTTGCACCTTCACCTCTGAGGTGGAAGGTCGTGGGTTCAAACCCCCCTCCACAGACTTGAGCACAAAATCTAAGCTGTCACTCCCAGTGCCAGTACTGAGGGAGCGCTGCACTGTCAGAGGCGCCGTCTTTCAGATGAGACGTTAAACCGAGGCCCTGTCTGCCCTCTCGGGTGGACGTAAAAGATCCCACGGCCACTATTTGGAAGAGGAGCAGGGGAGTTCTCCCTGGGGCCAATATTTACCCCTCAATCGACCCCACTAAAAATCGGATTATCTGGTCATTATCGCATTGCTGTTTGTGGGACCTTGCTGTCCGCAAATTATAGTTTCCCTACATTACGACAGCGATTACAATTGTAAAGTACTTCCTCGGCTGGGAAGGGCTTTGGGAAGGTCCTGAGGCCATGCTGAATATATGCATGCCTCCCTTTGTAGGAGCGAGATCAGTCTCTGAATGCTGAGACAAGCTGCAATCAGCACTGGGCGGTGGCAAGATGTAAGAAAGGAATTTTAATGAGCGGGAATGGGGACAGGTAGTCGGGGCGTAGAACGGGAGCGTAAGGGATGAACAGCTCTCTCCTCAATAAATATCGAAGAGAGATAGACATGCATTTATATAGTGCCTTTCATGACCTCAGCACATCCCAAAGCCCCTCACAGCCAATGAAGTACTTTTGAAGTGTAGCCACTGTCATAATGTAGGAAACCTGGCAGCCGATTTGCCGACCTCTACCACCTAGAAGGACAAGGGCAGCAGGCACATGGGAACAGCACCACCTGCACGTTCCCCTCCATCCCGACTTGGAAATGTATCGGCCGTTCCTTCGTCGTCGCTGGGTCAAAATCCTGGAACTCCCCAGCTAGCCGGCACGGACACGATGGGCCGAATGTCCCCCTTCTGTGCTGTATCTTTTCTATGGTTCTAACAGCACTGTGGGAGAACCTTCACCACACGGACTGCAACGGTTCAGGAAGGCGGCTCACCGCCACCTTCTCAAGGGGCAACTAGGGATGGGCAATAAATGCCGGCCTCGCCAGCGACGCCCACATCCCATGAACGAATAAAAAAAAAAGCACAGCCAGGGCCCACAAACAACAATGAGGTATTCTGTTTTTAGGTGTTGGTTGGGGGGACAAATATTGAACAAGACACCAGGGAGAACTCCCCTGCTCTTCTTCAAAATAGTGGCCGTGGGATCTTTTATCACCACCTGAGAGGGCAGGCAGGGCCTTGGTTTGGATATCTCATGAAAGAAAGCACCTCTGACAGTGCAGCACTCCCTCACAACTAGCACTGGGAAGACCAGCCTGGATTATTTCCTCAAGTCTCTGGAGTGGGGCTTAAACCCGAAACCTTCGCACAGGAGAAGGCGAGAGTGCGACCCAGAGTCACAGCGGACATGTTAAACAGCCATGGTCACTCCTGTAATGAGACCAATGAGCGTAGAGCAGAGACTAGCAGGGGTACATATATGAGCTTGGGGGAAGGGTGCAGTAACATCACTTGGCGCAGTGACGTAACGAGCAAACATACCCGCGTACTAACCACGCATAGGTGGAATGCATTTATATAGCTACGTCGTGTTAGGGAGACTTAACTTTTTTTATATTCGTTCATGGGATGTGGGCGTCGCTGGCGAGGCCAGCATTTATTGCCCATCCCCTAATTGCCCTTGAGAAGGTGGTGGTGAGCCGCCTTCTTGAACCGCTGCAGTCCGTGTGGTGAAGGTTCTCCCACAGTGCTGTTAGGAAGGGAGTGCCAGGATTCTGACCCAGCGACGATGAAGGAACGGCGATATATTTCCAAGTCGGGATGGTGTGTGACTTGGAGGGGAACGTGCAGGTGGTGTTGTTCCCATGTGCCTGCTGCCCTTGTCCTTCTAGGTGGTAGAGGTCGCGAGTTTGGGAGGAGCTGTCGAAGAAGCCTTGGCGAGTTGCTGCAGTGCATCCTGTGGATGGTACACACTGCAGCCACAGTGCGCCGGTGGTGAAGGGAGTGAATGTTTAGGGTGGTGGATGGGGTGCCAATCAAGCGAGCTGCTTTATCTTGGATGGTGTCGAGCTTCTTGAGTGTTGTTGGAGCTGCACTCATCCAGGCAAGTGGAGAGTATTCCATCACACTCCTGACTTGTGCCTTGTAGATGGTGGAAAGGCTTTGGGGAGTCAGGAGGTGAGTCACTCGCCACAGAATACCCAGTCTCTGACCTGCTCTCGTAGCCACAGTATTTATATGGCTGGTCCAGTTAAGTTTCTGGTCAATGGTGACCCCCAGGATGTTGATGGTGGGGGATTCGGCGATGGTAATGCCGTTGAATGTCAAGGGGAGGTGGTTAGACTCTCTCTTGTTGGAGATGGTCATTGCCTGGCACTTATCTGGCGCGAATGTTACTTGCCACTTATTAGCCCAAGCCTGGATGTTGTCCAGGTCTTGCTGTATGCAGGCTCGGACTGCTTCATTATCTGAGGGGTTGCGAATGGAACTGAACACTGTGCAGTCATCAGCGAACATCCCCATTTCTGACCTTATGATGGAGGGAAGGTCATTGATGAAGCAGCTGAAGATGGTTGGGCCTAGGACACTGCCCTGAGGAACTCCTGCAGCAATGCCCTGGGGCTGAGATGATTGGCCTCCAACAACCACTACCATCTTCCTTTGTGCTAGGTATGACTCCAGCCACTGGAGAGTTTTCCCCCTGATTCCCATTGACTTCAATTTTACTAGGGCTCCTTGGTGCCACACTCGGTCAAATGCTGCCTTGATGTCATGGGCAGTAACTCTCACCTCACCTCTGGAATTCAGCTCTTTTGTCCATGTTTGGACCAAGGCTGTAATGAGGTCTGGAGCCGAGTGGTCCTGGCGGAACCCAAACTGAGCATCGGTGAGCAGGTTATTGGTGAGTAAGTGCCGCTTGATAGCACTGTCGACGACACCTTCCATCACTTTGCTGATGATTGAGAGTAGACTGATGGGGCGGTAATTGGCCGGATTGGATTTGTCCTGCTTTTTGTGGACAGGACATACCTGGGCAATTTTCCACATTGTCGGGTGGATGCCAGTGTTGTAGCTGTACTGGAACAGCTTGGCTAGAGGCGCAGCTAGTTCTGGAGCACAAGTCTTCAGCACTACAGCTGGGATGTTGTCAGGGCCCATAGCCTTTGCTGTATCCAGTGCACTCAGCCGTTTCTTGATATCACGTGGAGTGAATCGAATTGGCCGAAGACTGGCTTCCGTGATGGTGGGGATATCGGGAGGAGGCTGAGATGGATTATCCACTCGGCACTTCTGGCTGAAGATGGTTGCAAACGCTTCAGCCTTGTCTTTTGCACTCACGTGCTGGACTCCGCCATCATTGAGAATGGGGATGTTTGCAGAGCCTCCTCCTCCCGTTATTCACGACTGGATGTGGCAGGACTGCAGAGCTTTGATCTGATCCGTTGGTTGTGGAATCGCTTAGCTCTGTCTATAGCATGTTGCTTCCGCTGTTTAGTATGCATGTAGTCCTGAGTTGTAGCTTCACCAGGTTGGCACCTCATTTTTAGGTACGCCTGGTGCTGCTCCTGGCATGCTCTTCTACACTCCTCATTGAACCAGGGTTGATCCCCTGGCTTGTTGGTAATGGTAGAGTGAGGAATATGCCGGGCCATGAGGTTACAGATTGTGCTGGAATACAATTCTGCTGCTGCTGATGGCCCACAGCGCCTCATGGATGCCCAGTTTTGAGCTGCTAGATCTGTTCTGAATCTATCCCATTTAGCACGGTGGTAGTGCCACACAACATATTGGATGGTGTCCTCAGTGCGAAGACGGGATTTCATCTCCACGAGGACTGTGCGGTGGTCACTCCTACCAATACTGTCATGGACAGATGCATTTGCGACAGGTAGATTGGTGAGGACGAGGTCAAGTAAGTTTTTCCCTCGTGTTGGTTCGCTCACCACCTGCCGCAGGCCCAGTCTAGCAGCTATGTCCTTCAGGGCTCGGCCAGCTCGGTCAGTAGTGGTGCTACCGAGCCACTCTTGGTGATGGACATTGAAGTCCCCCACCCAGAGTACATTTTGTGCCCTTGCTACCCTCAGTGCTTCCTCCAAGTGGTGTTCAACATGGAGGAGGACTGATTCATCAGCTGAGGGAGGATGGTAGGTGATAATCAGCAGGAGGTTTCCTTGCCCATGTTTGACCTGATGCCATGAGATTTCATGGGGTCCAGAGTCAATGTTCAGGACTCCCAGGGCCACTCCCTCCTGACTGTATATCACTGTACCGCCACCTCTGGTGGGTCTGTCCTGCCGGTGGGACAGGACATACCCAGGGATGGTGATGGAAGAGTCTGGGACGTTGGCTGAAAGATATGATTCTGTGAGTATGGCTATGTCAGGCTGTTGCTTGACTAGTCTGTGGGACAGCTCTCCCAATTTTGGCACAAGTCCCCAGATGTTAGTAAGGAGGACCTTGCAGGGTCGACTGGGCTTGGTGTTTTGCCGTTGTCGTGTCCGGTGCCTAGTGGTCCGATGCCAGGTGGTCCGTCCGGTTTTATTCTTATTGTGACTTTTCGTAGCGAGATTTTTACAACTGAGTGGCTTGCTCGGCCATTTCAGAGGGCAATTAAGAATCAACCACATTGCTGTGGGTCTGGATGGGCAATAAATGCCGGCCTTGCCAGCGATGCCCACATCCCATGAACGAATTTTTAAAAAAGCACAGCCAGGGCCCACAAACAACAATGAGGTATTCTGTTTTTAGGTGTTGGTTGGGGGGACAAATATTGAACAAGACACCAGGGAGAACTCCCCTGCTCTTCTTCAAAATAGTGGCCGTGGGATCTTTTATCACCACCTGAGAGGGCAGGCAGGGCCTTGGTGTGGATATCTCATGAAAGAAAGCACCTCTGACAGTGCAGCACTCCCTCACAACTAGCACTGGGAAGACCAGCCTGGATTATTTCCTCAAGTCTCTGGAGTGGGACTTGAATCCCGAAACCTTCGCACAGGAGAAGGCGAGAGTGCGACCCAGAGTCACAGCGGACATGTTAAACAGCCATGGTCACTCCTGTAATGAGACCAATGAGCGTAGAGCAGAGACTAGCAGGGGTACATATATGGGCTTGGGGGAAGGGTGCAGTAACATCACTTGGCGCAGTGACGTAACGAGCAAACATACCCGCGTACTAACCACGCATAGGTGGAATGCATTTATATAGCTACGTCGTGTTAGGGAGACTTAACTTTTTTTATATTCGTTCATGGGATGTGGGCATCGCTGGCGAGGCCAGCATTTATTGCCCATCCCCTAATTGCCCTTGAGAAGGTGGTGGTGAGCCGCCTTCTTGAACCGCTGCAGTCCGTGTGGTGAAGGTTCTCCCACAGTGCTGTTAGGAAGGGAGTGCCAGGATTTTGACCCAGCGACGATGAAGGAACGGCCGATATATTTCCAAGCCGGGATGGTGTGTGACTTGGAGGGGAACGTGCAGGCGGTGTTGTTCCCATGTGCCTGCTGCTCTTGTCCTTCTAGGTGGTAGAGGTCGCGGGTTTGGGAGGTGCTGTCGAAGAAGCCTTGGCGAGTTGCTGCAGTGCATCCTGTGGATGGTGCACACTGCAGCCACTGTGTGCCGGTGGTGAAGGGAGTGGATCTTTAGGGCGGTGGATGGGGTGCCAATCAAGCGGGCTGCTTTGTCCTGTATTGGTGTCGAGCTTCTTGAGTGTTGTTGGAGCTGCACTCATCCAGGCAAGTGGAGAGTGTTCCATCACATAATAACCCTATAAAGACAGAGTGTGCCAGAGCCACTTATCTGGTATTAATTAGGCGAGAGCGAGCAGTCAAGACAACACACTTGCGGGACTCGATGAGTCCTTTTCTCCGTGAGTTTATATCAGTACCAATCTCACGGACACTGCGTATAATGGGTTGCATCAATGTCTTGATCAGTAACGAGTATTAATCAGCCTCCTCAGTGTTCCCCGGTCCTCGAGCTTGTATCAAGGGAAAGAACAAACGACCAACCTATAAACCCGACAGTCAGATAAACTCCTGCTGCTCGCTGTCTGGATCTCGGACGGGTGGTATGGCATTTGGACAACGCAGACAAGGGCAGTCAGTGCCTGAGGAAGTTGTGCCACTGCCAAGAGGCATCACATTCAGGAGCAGAAAGGTGGAGGATAAGGGAATTAATTATTTTTTTACCTCAAGAGAAAAGAGAGAGGAGAGAAAGAGAAAGTACAGCTCTAGTTGCACCCAGCGACGCGAAGAGACGATTTTATTTCATGCTGATTGAGGAACGAGGCCCGTCTCAGATCTTATGAGCCAGCCTCCACCTCCCCAAAGCATTTCCACCATCTACAAGGCACAAGTCAGGAGGGTGATGGAATACTCTCCACTTGCCTGGATGAGTGCAGCTCCAACAACACTCAAGAAGCTCGACACCATCCAGGAAAAAGCAGCCCGCTTGATTGGCGCCCCATCCACCACCCTAAACATACACTCCCTTCACCACCGGCGCACAGTGGCTGCAGTGTGCACCATCCACAGGATGCACTGCAGCAACTCGCCAAGGCTTCTTCGACAGCACCTCCCAAACCCGCGACCTCTACCACCTAGAAGGACAAGGGCAGCAGGTACATGGGAACAACACCACCTGCACGTTCCCCTCCAAGTCACACACCATCCCGACTTGGAAATATATCGCCGTTCCTTCATCATCGCTGAGTCAAAATCCTGGAACTCCCTTCCTAACAGCACTGTGGGAGAACCTTCACCACACGGACTGCAGCGGTTCAAGAAGGCGGCTCACCACCACCTTCTCAAGGGCAATTAGGGATGGGCAATAAATGCCGGCCTCGCCAGCAACGCCCACATCCCATGAACGAATTTTTAAAAAGCCTGCAGCATCACATGGATCTCTCTGGTAAGTGGAGCATTCCGCTGGGACTGCTTGCTACTGATCTGCCTCCCCCCCTTCACAGCTAAAAATAGCCCATCACATGCAACAAACAGCTGCTCATCTCGAAATCTCTTAAGATACAGGATCAGGTTTTTTTTTTGTATTTCCGAGTGGCATTTTTTTCTCTCCATCTCTCTCTCTCTCTCTCTCTCTCCTCACTCCCCCGCGTTGCCATGGCGACCGTTCACAATCTGTACTCCACTGGGCCGTCGCGGAGCTGCGTCTGAACGTTCATCGCAACCCACTGACCTGCCAAGGGGGCCCTTTAAGGCGAAGAGTACACCGGGCGGCGAGGTCTTGGCCGTTCACCTTCAGGAGGATGTGACCCCCGACCTCGACGCGCGCAAAATAGAGGCAACACGGCGAGGCCTGCGCAGCCCCCTGATCGCTCCCCTTGATTAGATTCCAGCCTGTAACTCACTCCCGGGTATCTGTTATTCAATATATAAACCACCCCGAACCCCTCGATTAGATTCCAGCCTGTAACTCACTCCCGGGTATCTGTTATTCAATATATAAACCCCACGAACCCCTCGATTAGATTCCAGCCTGTAACTCACTCCCGGGTATCTGTTATTCAATATATAAACCCCCCGAACCCCTCGATTAGATTCCAGCCTGTAACTCACTCCCAGGTATCTGTTATTCTATATATAAACCCCACCGAACCCCTCAATTAGATTCCAGCCTGTAACTCACTCCCGGGTATCTGTTATTCTATATATAAACCCCCCGAACCCCTCGATTAGATTCCAGCCTGTAACTCACTCCCGGGTATCTGTTATTCTATATATAAACCCCCCGAACCCCTCGATTAGATTCCAGCCTGTAACTCACTCCCGGGTATCTGTTATTCTATATATAAACCCCCCCGAACCCCTCGATTAGATTCCAGCCTGTAACTCACTCCCAGGTATCTGTTATTCTATATATAAACCCCCCGAACCCCTCGATTAGATTCCAGCCTGTAATTCACTCCCGGATATCTGTTATTCTATATATAAACCCCCTGAACCCCTCGATTAGATTCCAGCCTGTAACTCACTCCCGGGTATCTGTTATTCTATATATAAACCCCCTGAACCCCTGGATTAGATTCCAGCCTGTAACTCACTCCCGGGTATCCGTTATTCTATATATAAACCCCCCGAACCCCTCGATTAGATTCCAGCCTGTAACTCACTCCCGGGTATCTGTTATTCTATATATAAACCACCCCGAACCCCTCGATTAGATTCCAGCCTGTGACTCACTCCCGGGTATCTGTTATTCTATAAATAAACCCCCCCGAACCCCTCGATTAGATTCCAGCCTGTAACTCACTCCCGGGTATCTGTTATTCTATATATAAACCACCCCGAACCCCTCGATTAGATTCCAGCCTGTGACTCACTCCCGGGTATCTGTTGTTCTATAAATAAACCCCCCCGAACCCCTCGATTAGATTCCAGCCTGTAACTCACTCCCGGGTATCTGTTGTTCTATATATAAACCCCCCCGAACCCCTCGATTAGATTCCAGCCTGTGACTCACTCCCGGGTATCTGTTGTTCTATATATAAACCACCCCGAACCCCTCGATTAGATTCCAGCCTGTGACTCACTCCCGGGTATCTGTTATTCTATATATAAACCCCCCCGAACCCCTCGATTAGATTCCAGCCTGTAACTCACTCCCAGGTATCTGTTATTCTATATATAAACCCCCTGAACCCCTCGATTAGATTCCAGCCTGTAACTCATTCCCGGGTATCTGTTATTCTATATATAAACCCCCCTCAACCCCTCGATTAGATTCCAGCCTGTAACTCACTCCCGGGTATCCGTTATTCTATATATAAACCCCCCGAACCCCTCGAGTAGATTCCAGCCTGTAACTCACACCCGGGTATCTGTTATTCAATATATAAACCCCCCGAACCCCTCGATTAGATTCCAGCCTGTAACTCACACCCGGGTATCCGTTATTCTATATATAAACCCCCTGAACCCCTCGATTAGATTCCAGCCTGTAACTCACTCCCGGGTATCTGTAATTCTATATATAAACCCCCTGAACCCCTGGATTAGATTCCAGCCTGTAACTCACTCCCGGGTATCTGTTATTCTATATATAAACCCCCTGAACCCCTGGATTAGATTCCAGCCTGTAACTCACTCCCGGGTATCTGTTATTCTATATATAAACCCCCCGAACCCCTCGATTAGATTCCAGTGCAGGACAAGGTCTCAAAACACAAATTCTTCTCCCAGATAAATATGGAGCCAACGATCCTGATTATTGAAGCTTTATTTCAATCCAGGTGTCAGCCATTGCTCAGTTGCTCGTGCTGTCCTCTCCTCTCTGAGTCATGAAGGTCATGGATCAAGTCCCAACTCCAGACAGTTGAACACATAATCCAGGCTGACACTCCCAGTGGAGTGCTGCACTGTCAGAGGTGCTGTCTTTCAGATGAGATGTTAAACTGAGGCCCTGTCTGCCCCTCTCAGGTGGATGTAAAAGATCCCATGGCATTATTGGAAGAAGAGCAGGGGAGTTCTTCCTCGTGTCCTGGGCCAATATTTATCTCTCAACCAACATCACTAAAACAGATTATTTGGCCATTATCTCATTGTTGTTTGTGGGATCTTGCTGTGAGCAAATTGGCTGCCGTGTTTCCTACATTACAACAGTGACTACACTTCAAAAGTTCTTCATTGGCTGTGAGGTGCTTTGGGTAAGATAAATACAAGTTATTTCTTACAGAAAGTTACTTGTAAGACTGTCTTAGATGGAGAAGGCCCATCAGCTCATTTGAAGGCTGATCCCCTGTTTGGTCACTCCTGGGGTGGAATTACGAGTACAAAGAGTGCTGGGCAGGAGATTTCAGGCCTGCAGCCCTTGATTCTCCATCCATCACTGGCGGGAGGGCGTCATTAGAATGTGACAAGGCGGTTTCCATTATAAATGTTGACATATGAATTTATAATGGAAATATATAAAAATATGGACAGAATGTATTGTTGAAAGTGGGTTCTGAAGACCACTCTCATTCTTGACCCCCCAGTGTCCAATGCTATGGGAGGTCGACTGGTATATTTTAAAATTTTCCACTTATCGACTGGACTTGGATTGTTATCTTGAGGTGCAGAAAAAACGCCAGCATTGACTTGATGGGCCAAATGTCATGTTTCCACGCTGGACCATTTTCCGATCTGTAAACCAAGCCTTGAGAACTTCTGCTGTATCTGGGTAGCTCACCTCTCGCTCCTGGTAAGCTTGCCATTCGACAGGCGGGGTCCTTATCTCACCTCTGACCCCTCCGCCACCCAACCTATCATGTCGTAAGCCTTCCCGGTTTGTTTGGTGCTACTCTGGTCATTTCGTCCTTGAAGCTTCTACTCTTTCTCCTTCGAAATTCCAAATCCCCCTGTCCTATCCAGCCTGCCTCCTCCCTCCGTCCTCTCCGTGTTGAAATCCCAAGCCTTCGCACCATCTCCTACTCCAACTCATTCTATCCCAGGACCTCAAGACCATGGAATTCCTTCCCTCCCTCCCTCAGCCTTCCTCCCTTCCTACAATTTGCGGGCTTTCGGAAACCCACACTTGACGTCACCGAACCACAAATTAATTAACTTTCCTCCTTTTTTTCTGCTCCTACCCTTTTTTCGACCTCGGTGTTGTCCCAAACTTGATTTTCCACCAGAGGCTTCTCAATAAAATAAATTGAAACTTGGGCAGGAACAAGAAGGTACATGAAGCCTTACGTGCCAGACGTTACGAGTCATAGAGTCATAGAGTTATACAGCACGGATAGAGGCCCTTCGGCCCATCGTGTCCGCGCCGGCCATCAAGCCCAGTCTAATCTCATCCCATATTCCAGCATTTGGTCCGTAGCCTTGTATGCTATGGCATTTCAAGTGCTCATCCAAATGCTTCTTGAATGTTGTGAGGGTTCCTGCCTCCACAACCCTCTCAGGCAGTGAGTTCCAGACTCCAACCACCCTCTGGGTGAAAAAGTTCTTTCTCAAATCCCCTCTGAACCTCCCGCCTTTTACCTTGAATCTATGTCCCCTTGTTATAGAACCCTCAACGAAGGGAAAAAGCTCCTTAGTATCCATCCTATCTATGCCCCTCATAATTTTGTACACCTCAATCATGTCCCCCCTCAGCCTCCTCTGCTCCAAGGAAAACAAACCCAATCTTCCCAGTCTCTCTTCATAGCTGAAGCGCTCCAGCCCTGGTAACATCCTGGTGAATCTCCTCTGCACCCTCTCCAAAGCGATCACATCCTTCCTGTCGTGCGGCGACCAGAACTGCACACAGTACTCCAGCTGTGGCCTGAGTCCTTCATGTCTGGAAAGTGTGAGGTACAATTAGCCTCGCTAAGTTCCTAGTTGCCTTGTAGGTCATGTGACCAACATTTATAGCTCACGTATAATCTGTAAACCACTCCATCACGTAATTAGGTAGGCGCTCTGTCCCCACGTCTGACTCAACCTCCAGACTGTGCTTCTGATGTCTCTGTATTACCAGACCATCTTCACCTCTAAGAGGGCCGGAATACAAAGGGGTGGCAGTTATATTAAGCTCTGGTTAGACCCCATCTGGAGCACTACGTTCTGTCCTGGGCACCGCATCTCAGGAAGGAGATACTGGCCTTGGAGAGGGTGCAGCACAGATTCACCAGAATGAACCCGGGGCTAAAAGGGTTAAATTACGAGGACAGGTTGCACAGACTAGGCTTGTATTCCCTCGAGTGTAGAAGATTAAGGGGTGATCTAATCGAGGTGTTTATGATTAAAGGATTCGATAGGGTCGATAGAGAGAAATTATTTCCTCTGGTGGGGGGAGTCCAGAACAAGGGGGCATAACCTTAAAATTAGAGCCAGGCCGTTCAGGGGTGATGTCAGGAAGCACTTCCTCACACAAAGGGGAGTGGGAATCTGGAACTCTCTCCCCCCAAAAAAAGCTGTTGAGGCCGGGGGTCAATTGAAAATTTCAAAACTGAGATTGATCGATTTTTGTTAGGCGAGGGTATTAAAGGTTACAGAACCAAGGCGGATAGATGGAGTTAAGATACAGATCAGCCCATGATCTAATTGAATCACGGAACAGGCTTGAAGGGCTGAATGGCCTCCTCCCGTTCCTATGTTCATGTATTCAGCAATTAAATAGATGCTAATATTCTTTCAGATTGTTTTTTTGGTTCCATGTTTATCACCTTCTAATTACTCAATTTGGAGCAAAGCACAAGGGTAAGGGAGCGATTATTATCGGCATCAGTGCCTCAGGGCTCAATGAAGGCCCAGGTGATGCATGCTGAAAAGTGCACGCTTGGATGAGGATGCCCACTGCAGTCGAATAGCCTGACGCCAACCGGGAGAGTTGATGAGCGGCGACCGGCAGTTATGAGCTCGTGCCCCGATACGAGCCCTCAGGAGGGGGGAAAGGGTTAAAAAGGCAAAAGGTTCTGGCCGGTTTACTTCGCCTCCCGAGTTCAAGGGAACTGAGGCCAAATTATGGTCTGCCTATGACCACCCTGCCTGGGATTACAAAAATGCCTGGGGTCGGGACTGGGTGACCTTTGTCGGCGTGTTTGGTTCAGTGTTTAGTAGGCCGCACTCTAGGCCCACCTCACATTGGAAAGAGCTGACCTCTCTCCTCTCTCTCGAAGCCCTCTCACGGCTAATAAGACTTCAATGTTGGGGTGTTGGCGATCTGAGGCTCTGAGCTCGTACGAGCCCTCTCAACTGTGGTCCATCAGCCAACGGGGCCCAGCGAGCAGATTAATTTGCAACCCAATCATTTACCTCAGCCATTCCCATTGATCTCCGCGTCAGTGAGACTCCTTCGCGGCCCGTGTTGAAGCCTGCTCTCTGGAGACGGGGAGATTTATTCCGGTTACTCGGTGCGTCAGGCTAATCAGTCCCACTGGTGCCACTTTCGTAGGGCAGCAATTAGGCGAGCAATTTAATTAAGGCCGGTATGACACCCAAACACTTGATTTATGAGCTGGAAGTTTCAGTTTTGATTGTTTCGAGGGGGACCGAGTTAATAGTTAACCCTTTCCAGCCCAGACGTCTTTCGGATGAGACGTTAAACCGAGGGCCCCGTCTGCCCCTCTCCGGTGGACGTAAAAGATCCCACGGCCACTATTGCGAAGGAGAGCGGGGGAGGGGGAAGTTCTCCTCAGTGCCCTGGCCATTATTTATCCCTCAACCAATATCACTAATAGAGATTATCTTGTCACTATCTCATTGGTGTTTGTGGGATCTTGCTGTGCGCAAATTGGCTGCCGCGTTTCCTACAGCCCTTTTCCCATCTTCTATCCCAAGCCCCTACCCTGACCCATTTGTATCTGAGTGTGTTCAGGACAGTTTTCTGGAACAATATGTTCTTAGAACCAACAAGAGAACCGGCCATCTTAGATTTAATAATGAACAACGAGCCTGAATTAGTCAATAATCTAATGGTAAGGGAACTGTAACATGATAGAATTCGATATTAGTTTTGAGAGGGAGACGGGTGAGTGACAAACCAAGGTTTTAAATTTCGGCAAGGCGGTCTTTGGAGGGATGAGTCAGAGATTGACCAAAATCGACTGGGCGGAACCATAGAACCATAGAAAAGATACAGCACAGAAGGGGGCCATTCGGCCCATCGTGTCCGTGCCGGCTCGAAGAACAACCAGGTGCCCATTCTAACCCCACCTTCCAGCACCCGGTCCATAGCCCTGCAGCTTACAGCACTTTAGGTGCAGGTCCAGGTACTTTTTAAAAGAGTTGAGGGTCCCTGCCTCTACCACCAATTCGGGCAGCGAATTCCATACACCCACCACCCTCTGGGTAAAAAAGTTTTTTCTCATGTCCCCTCTAATCCTTCTGCCAATCAGCTTAAATCTATGTCCTCACGTTCTTGAACTCTCCGCTACTTCCTGTCTACTCTATCTGGGCCGCTCATAATTTTGTACACCTCAATCAAGTCTCCCCTCAGCCTCCTCTGCTCCAAGGAAAACAACACCAGCCTATCCAATCTCTCCTCATAGCTGCAATTTTCAAGCCCTGGCAACATTCTTGTAAATCTTCTCTGCACTCTCTCCAGAGCAATTACGTCCTTCCTGTAGTGTGGTGACCAGAACTACGCACAATACTCCAGCTGTGGCCCTACCAGCGTTTTATACAGTTCCATCACTACATCCCTGCTTTTGTACTCTATACCTCGGCTAATAACAGACTATTAACAGATAAAACTAAGGATGAGCAGTGTATTTGGTAGAATACAAGAACCTGTACCTATCCCTAAAGGGCAAGAGCTTTACTTGTGTAATTAATAAACTTTGGCCAACAAGGGTAGTGGGAGATGGTATAAAATGAAAATACAGGGCTTACACGAAGGCAAAGAACAGTAGAGATCTGGCAGATTAGGAGAGATATAAAGAACAGCAAAGGGATACAAAGAAAGAGGTAAGAGACACAAAAAGGGAATAAGAAAAAGTTTACGAGGGCAAGACTGAAGGTTTTTACAAATATATTCGAAAGAGAGTGCTTAAGAGTAATGTGGGCCCATTAATGACAGACGCAGGTGACATTGTAATTGGAAATCAGTAAATGGGCAGACTTACTAAATAGTTACTTTGTATTGGACTTCACGGTAGAGGGTGAGAATAAACTACCAGAGATACAAGGAAAACTAAAACTAAAAACAAGGGGACGCACTAACTAGGGTCAATATAAGTAAAAACTCGGTGATGGAGAAACTAATGTTATTAAAGATACACAAATCTCCAGGACCCGATGGTTTTGTCCCAGTGTGTTACAAGAAGCAGGTGAGGAAATTGCTGATGCGTTAGTCATGATCTTCCAAAACCCTCTCGATTCAGGAATTGTTCCCTCTGGATTGGAAAATTGCCAACGTCACTCCATTATTTAAGAAGGGTAGGAGAGATAAACTAGAAAATTATAGGCCTATTGGTCTTATGTCAGTTGTGGGCGAGTTACTCGAATCTGTTATTAGGGACAGAGAGACTGAGCACTTGGACAGAGATGAGCTGATCAGAGAGAGCCAGCATGGATTTGTAAAGGGTTGGTCATGTCTAACGAACCTCGTGTCTATGGATGTTATTTATATGGACTTCCAGAAGGCATTCAAAAAGGTTCCACATAAGAGACTGTTAACAAAAATGACAGTGCATGGAATTGGAGACAACCCATTGCCTTGGGTAGGGAATTGGTTAGGAGGTAGGAGACAGAGAGTAGGGATAATGGGTAATCACTAAAAACTAGAGGATAGGTACAAAAACTAATTTAAAAGGCTAATGGAATGTTGGCCTTTATCTCAAGGGGGCTGGAATACAAAGAGGTGGATGTTACTCTTCAGTTATATAAAGTTCTGGTTCGACCCCCATCTGGAGCACTGCGTTCAGTTCTGGGCACCGAACCTCAGGAAGGATATATTGGCCTTGGAGGGGGTGCAGCACAGATTCACTAGAATGATACCGGGGATAAAAGGGTTAAATTATGAGGACAGGTTGCACAGACTAGGCTTGTATTCCCTCGAGTGTAGAAGATTAAGGGGTGATCTAATCGAGGTGTTTAAGATGATTAAAGGATTTGATAGGGTCGATAGAGAGAAACTATTTCCTCTGGTGGGGGGAGTCCAGAACAAGGGGGCATGACCTTAAAATTAGAGCCAGGCCGTTCAGGGGGTGATATCAGGAAGCACTTCTTCACACAAAGGGGATGGAAATCTGGAACTCCCACCCCAGAAAGCTGATGAGGCTGGGGGTCAATTGAAAATTTCAAGACTGAGATTGATAGATTTTTTTAGATGAGGTTACTAAGGGTTAGGGAACCAAGGAGAGTAGATGGAATTAAGATACAGATCAGTCATGATCTAATTGAATGGCGGAACAGGCTCGAGGGCCTGAATAAGGAGATATTAGGACAGGTGACCAAAAGCTTGGTCAAAGAGGTAGGTTTTAAGGAGCGTCTTAAAGGAGGAGAGAGAGGCGGAGAGGTTTAGGGAGGGAATTCCAGAGCTTTGGGGCCTAGGCAGCTGAAGGCACGGCCGCCAATGGCGGAGCGATGAAAATCGGGCTGCTCCATCCCTACATCCAAGAGGACCAGTGCGCCTGAAATGATCAAAACAACTAAGAAAAGATCCCCACGCGGTACGTGTTCATTTGTTTGAACAGAAGCTGCTGTTGCTTTATGGCAGGCAGCCATCTCCCCCACGTCACACCTGGGCAGGTGAAGACGGCCACCTCAAGTAGACATCCATCACAAAGTCCTTTTGATGCTCCAACCAACCTGCCAGCCTGTCCCAGCCAACGTCCAAACCTTCCGCTGGACCTGGAGCAGGAACCCTGCCTGACTTTTGCCTCCAAATCTCCTGGGCGCTGAGCCAGTCACAGAAGCTGACTCCCCGCTGAGCTGAGATCAATCTCCCGGCCCATACAGTCCAGTCACCAAACTGCCCAACTGTGTCTCTATTGGAAGCCCATTTGTTCTATTGTTCTCGCTTGTGTGCATTCCAGTGACAATCTTGTTCCTGACTCTGGCAGTGTGCGAGGGATTAACGCCAGCAGAGTGAAGGCACACATCTTTCTTTACCACAATAGAGGTGAATATTCAATGAGGTGGGATATAGGAACATAGGAACAGCAGGAGGCCATTCAGCCCCTCGAGCCTGTTCTGCTGTACAATTAGATCATGGCTGACCTGTATCTCAGCTCCATTTCACCGCCTTGGTTCCGTAACCCTCAAGACCCTAACCCAACAAAAATTGATCAATCTCATACTTGAAATTTTCAATTGACCCCCAGCCTCAACAGCTTTTTGGGGGGAGAGGGTTCCAGATTTCCACTCCCCTTTGTGTGAGGAAGTGCTTCCTGACATCACCCCTGAACGGCCTGGCTCTAATTTTAAGGTTATTCCCCCTTCTTCTGGACTCCCCCCACCAGAGGAAATAGTTTCTCTCTATCGACCCTATCAAATCCTTTAATCATCTTAAACACCTCGATTAGATCACCCCTTAATCTTCTACACTCGAGGGAATACAAGCCGAGTCTGTGCAACCTGTCCTCGTAATTTAACCCTTTTAGCCCCGGGATCATTCTGGTGAATCTGCCCTGCACCCCCTCCAAGGCCAATATATCCTTCCTGAGGTGCGGTGCCCAGAACTGAACGCAGTGCTCCAGATGGGGTCTAACCAGAGCTTTATACAACTGGAACATAACTTCTACCCCTTTGTAATCCAGCCCCCTTTGAGATAAAGGCCCTGAGCTCCTAATGTTTCAGCCAACCATTGCACGGGCCAGAGTAACGAAGCAGTGGAGTTGGGAGGTGTGAATGCAGGACCAGGATTCGTCACAGGTGAACTGGCATCCTCCTGGATAGATCGTCACCCAACTTCGCCAGCCTCAAACAGGGGGAGGGGGAACTGAGGCCATGTTTTTAAAGCACTGGTGCAGTGGGGGAGGACACATTTATCAGGTTGGCCTGAGCCACATTGTTGAGATGATGTAGAGGGAGCTTTACTCTGTATCTAACCCGTGCTGTACCTGCCCTGGGAGTGTTTGATGGGACAGTGTAGAGGGAGCTTTACTCTGTATCTAACCCGTGCTGTACCTGCCCTGGGAGTGTTTGATGGGACAGTGTAGAGGGAGCTTTACTCTGTATCTAACCCGTGCTGTACCTGCCCTGGGAGTGTTTGATGGGACAGTGTAGAGGGAGCTTTACTCTGTATCTAACCCGTGCTGTACCTGCCCTGGGAGTGTTTGATGGGACAGTGTAGAGGGAGCTTTACTCTGTATCTAACCCGTGCTGTACCTGCCCTGGGAGTGTTTGACGGGACAGTGTAGAGGGAGCTTTACTCTGTATCTAACCCGTGCTGTACCTGCCCTGGGAGTGTTTGACGGGACAGTGTAGAGGGAGCTTTACTCTGTATCTAACCCGTGCTGTACCTGCCCTGGGAGTGTTTGATGGGACAGTGTAGAGGGAGCTTTACTCTGTATCTAACCCGTGCTGTACCTGACCCTGGGAGTGTTTGATGGGACAGTGTAGAGGGAGCTTTACTCTGTATCTAACCCGTGCTGTACCTGCCCTGGGAGTGTTTGATGGGACAGTGTAGAGGGAGCTTACTCTGTATCTAACCCGTGCTGTACCTGCCCTGGGAGTGTTTGATGGGACAGTGTAGAGGGAGCTTTACTCTGTATCTAACCCGTGCTGTACCTGCCCTGGGAGTGTTTGATGGGACAGTGTAGAGGGAGCTTTACTCTGTATCTAACCCATGCTGTACCTGCCCTGGGAGTGTTTGATGGGACAGTGTAGAGGGAGCTTTACTCTTCACAGGAGAAACTTCTTTACCCAGAGAGTGGTGAGAATGTGGAACTCGCTCCCACAAGGAGTAGTTGAGGTGAATAACATCGATACATTTGAGGGGAAGCTCGATAAACACATGAGGGAGAAAGGAATAGAAGGATATGGTGATAGGGTGAGATGAAGTAGGGAGGGAGGAGGCTTGTGTGGAGCATAAACACCGGGATAGAGCAGTTGGGCCGAATGGCCTGTTTCTGAGCTGTACGGTCGATGCAAGTGGGCAGGAAATAGAGAGGGGGAGGCAGGGGAGGCTGTTACGTCATGGAATAAAGAGAGCATTTGTTCCGAACAACAAGTCGCCAACAAGACTACAGACAATAATGAAGGTGAAATAACACTTTCCTGATAATCAGCCCGTTCGTTCCAGGTCAGCTTCCTCCATTAAATAATCAATGACCCAGCGGCCGCATCACACAGAAACTCCGCTCTGTATCCAGGCCCTCTGAACCATCGCCAGACGGCTGCTGCCAGACAGAATATCGATTTTTATTTTTCTCATTTCAAAAACCCTTTTTTTATATTACAATCCACAGCTTTGTGATTCTCATTAGAAATTATATCCCTGAGAGGCCCACGGTGCTCAGGTTCAATATTTCCTGCTTCCGAGTTCCCTTTTGTATTCTTGAAAGCAAAAGACTTTAAAGGGAAGGAGAGCCCTGATTGTAATCACAACCCTTTGATCGTTTTATTGCCTCTCCTCACCTCAGTCCTGCTGGGCACTGGTCGACTCTCCCCT
This sequence comes from Heptranchias perlo, assembly GCF_035084215.1. Classification (NCBI taxonomy): domain Eukaryota; kingdom Metazoa; phylum Chordata; class Chondrichthyes; order Hexanchiformes; family Hexanchidae; genus Heptranchias; species Heptranchias perlo. The sequence goes on along the minus strand of NC_090359.1, from coordinate 18,850,958 downwards.
CGCCCCTCGCTGCTCACCCTCCCCTCGCCCTCCTCTCCCCTCGCCCTCCTCTCCCCTCGCCGCTCACACTCCCCTCGCCCTCCTCTCCCCTCGCTGCTCACACTCCCCTCGCCCTCCTCTCCCCTCGCTGCTCACACTCCCCTCGCCCTCCTCTCCCCTCGCTGCTCACACTCCCCTCGCCCTCCTCTCCCCTCGCCCTCCTCTCCCCTCGCCCTCCTCTCCCCTCGCTGCTCACCCTCCCCTCGCCCTCCTCTCCCCTCGCCCTCCTCTCCCCTCGCCCTCCTCTCCCCTCGCTGCTCACACTCCCCTCACCCTCCTCTCCCCTCGCCCTCCTCTCCCCTCGCTGCTCACACTCCCCTCGCCCTCCTCTCCCCTCACCCTCCTCTCCCCTCGCCCTCCTCTCCCCTCGCTGCTCACCCTCCCCTCGCCCTCCTCTCCCCTCGCCGCTCACACTCCCCTCGCCCTCCTCTCCCCTCGCCCTCCTCTCCCCTCGCTGCTCACACTCCCCTCGCCCTCCTCTCCCCTCGCCGCTCACACTCCCCTCGCCCTCCTCTCCCCTCGCCGCTCACACTCCCCTCGCCCTCCTCTCCCCTCGCCCTCCTCTCCCCTCGCCCTCCTCTCCCCTCGCTGCTCACACTCCCCTCGCCCTCCTCTCCCCTCGCCCTCCTCTCCCCTCGCTGCTCACACTCCCCTCGCCCTCCTCGCCCCTCGCTGCTCACCCTCCCCTCGCCCTCCTCTCCCCTCGCCGCTCACACTCCCCTCGCCCTCCTCTCCCCTCGCCGCTCACACTCCCCTCGCCCTCCTCTCCCCTCGCCCTCCTCTCCCCTCGCTGCTCACACTCCCCTCGCCCTCCTCTCCCCTCGCTGCTCACACTCCCCTCGCCCTCCTCTCCCCTCGCTGCTCACACTCCCCTCGCCCTCCTCTCCCCTCGCCGCTCACACTCCCCTCGCCCTCCTCTCCCCTCGCTGCTCACACTCCCCTCGCCCTCCTCTCCCCTCGCTGCTCACACTCCCCTCGCCCTCCTCTCCCCTCGCCGCTCACACTCCCCTCGCCCTCCTCTCCCTTCGCCGCTCACACTCCCCTGCCCTCCTCTCCCCTCGCCGCTCACACTCCCCTTGCCCTCCTCTCCCCTCGCCGCTCACACTCCCCTCGCCGCTCACACTCCCCTCGCCCTCCACTCCCCTCGCCGCTCACACTCCCCTCGCCCTCCTCTCCCCTCGCCCTCCTCTCCCTTCGCCGCTCACACTCCCCTCGCCGCTCACACTCCCCTCGCCCTCCACTCCCCTCGCCGCTCACACTCCCCTCGCCCTCCACTCTCCTCGCCGCTCACACTCCCCTCGCCCTCCACTCCCCTCGCCCTCCTCTCCCCTCGCCCTCCACTCCCCTCGCCCTCCACTCCCCTCGCCGCTCACACTCCCCTCGCCCTCCTCTCCCCTCGCCGCACACCCTCCCCTCACCACATGCCCTCCCCTCGCCCTCTCTTCACCTCGCTGCACACCCTCCCCTCGCCCTCCCCTCCCCTCTCCCTCACCTCCCCCACACCCTCTCCTCCCCCGGCTCCCTCCCCTCCCCGGCACCGTCCCCTCCCCCAACAGCGTCCCCTCTCCCACACCCTCCCCTCACCGCACACTTTCCCCTCCCTCCAACCCCTCCCATCACCGCCCACCCTCGCCTCCCTCCACACTCTCCCCTCCCCAACACCATTCCCTCCCCACACCCTCCTCTCCCCCACGCCCTCCCCTCACCGCACACTTTCCCCTCCCTCCAACACTTCCCCTCACCGGACACCCTCGCCTCCCCCCACACCCTTCCCTCTCCCCACACCCTCCCCTCCCCCAACGCCTCCACCCTCCCCCCCTTCACAGTATCTCGTCCAAATGGCCAGTCCCGTGTGACTTGACAGCGAGGGGTACATCGGTGGGTCGCACTCTCGCCTCTGAGTCAGAAGGCCATGGTGTCAAGTCCCCACTCCAGCAAATGGAGCTCATAATCCAGGCCGACACTCCCAGTGCCGGCGCCGAGGGAGTGCTGCCCTGTCGGAGGTGTCGTCTTCCGGATGAGACATCAAACCGAGGCCGTCTGCCCCTCTCAGGTGGACGTAAAAAATCCCACGGCCGCTATTGGGGTGGTTGTGGGGGAGGGGACGGTGCCGGGGAGGGGAGGGAGCCGGGGGAGGAGAGGGTGTGGGGGAGGTGAGGGAGAGGGGAGGGGAGGGCGAGGGGAGGGTGTGCAGCGAGGTGAAGAGAGGGCGAGGGGAGGGCATGTGGTGAGGGGAGGGTGTGCGGCGAGGGGAGAGGAGGGCGAGGGGAGTGTGAGCGGCGAGGGGAGTGGAGGGCGAGGGGAGTGGAGGGCGAGGGGAGAGGAGGGCGAGGGGGGAGGTGTTCCTGGGCCAATATTCATCCCTCAACCAACATCACCAAAACAGATGCTTTTGTCATTATCTCAACGCTGTTTGTGGGATCTTGCTGTGTGCAAAATGGCTGCCGCCTTTCCTACATTACAGCAGTGACTACACTTCAAAGGTACTTCATTGGCTGTGGGGCGCTTCGGGAAGGTCGGAGGTCGCGAATGGTGGGGTCAATGCCAGCTTTTTCTTGGACCGCACATATTCATCCCCGCGGTTTGTTTTCCCTTTATGAGCACCGTTCCACATTTGTCAGAATTATATTTCACCTGCCAACATCTCTTATCCTACTCATTCTGTAATTTCGCAGCTGCCTCTCCTCGTTTAGTATAATCGTAAATTTTGCCACGACGCATTGAGTTTCTGAATCCAGGTCCATTCGTTTAAATTAGGGACATTAATGTTTCCACCGCTGATCCGTGAGTTACCTCACCAGATACTTCCACTCCTTCCCACCCACACTGACGCGACTCCTCAAACAAGCACCCGTTTCCTATCCTGCGGCCAGTTTCTTATCCATTCCCGGGGCTCAATCCTGAATCCCCACAGCTTTGAGGTTAATTCGGGGAATCGTCGGTTCTTACAGCACGGAAGGAGGCCGTTCGGCCCATCGTGCCTGTGTTGGCCCTCTTTGGAAGAGCTATCCAATTAGTCCCACTCCCCCCACTCCCCTGCTCTTTCCCCATATCCCTGCAATTTTTTCCCTTCAAGTATTTATCCAATTCCCCTTTTGAAAGTTACTATTGAATCTGCTTCCACCGCCCTTTCAGGCAGTGAATTCCAGATCACATCTCGCTGCGTTAAAGAAATGTCTCCTCATCTCCGCCTCTGGCATTTTTGCCTTAAATCTGCGTCCTCTGGTTACCGACCCTCCTGCCACTGGAAATAGTTTCGCCTTATTTACTCTATCAAAACCCATTGTGATTTTGAACATCTCGATTAAATCTCCCCTTAACCTTCTCTGTTCTAAGGAGAACAATCCCAGCTTCTCCAGTCTCTCCACATAACTGAAGTCCCTCATCCCTGGTACCATTCTGGTAAATCTCCTCTGCAGCCTCTCTAAGGCCTTGACATCCTTCCTAAAGTGTGGTGCCCAGAATTGGACACAATGCCCCAGCTGAGGCCTAACCAGTGATTTTATAAAGGTTTAGCAGAACTTCCTTGCTTTTGTACTCTATGTCTCTATTTATAGCACAATTTAGAGCACAAAATGTTAAGAAATTTGGTAGAGATGTTCAAAATTATGAGGGGTTTCGATAGAGTAAATAAGGAGAAACTGTTTCCAGTGGCAGGAGGGTCGGTAACCAGAGGACACAGATTTAAGATAATTGGCAAAAGAACCAGAGGGGAGATGAGGAGAATTTTTTTACGCAGCGAGTTGTTATGATCTGGAATTCACTGCCTGAAAGGGCGGTGGAAGCAGATTCAATAGTAACTTTCAAAAGGGAATTGGATAAATACTTGAAAAGGAAAAATTTGCAGGGCTATGGGGAAAGAGCAGGAGGGGAGTTGGACTAATTGGAGAGCTCTTTCAAAGAGCCGGCATAGGCCCGATGGGCTGAATGGCCTCCTTCTGTGCAATTCAAATGCTCTCCTGGCCGGCCTCCCATCTTCCACCCTCTGTAAATTTCAGCTCATCTAAAACTCTGCTGCCCCGTATCCTAACTCGCACCAAATCCCGTTCACCCATCAACCCCCTCTGTTCTCTCCGACCTAAATTGGCTCCCGGTCCGATTTTAAAATTCTCATCCGTGTTTTCCGATCCCTCCCTCACCCCTTTCTCCCTATCTCTGTAGCCTCCTCCAGCCCCACAGCCGGCCGAGATCTCAGCGCTCCTCCAATTCTGCGCCTCCCCTACTCCCTTCGCCCCACTGCTGGCGGCCATGCCTTCAGCTGGCTCGGCCCTGAGCTCTGGAATTCCTACGTCTGAACTCTTTGGGCACAAGATGCCACCCCTCACCTCTGCCCCCACCCCCCCGGGCACTTTAACGTGGCATTGAAGTGCGGCCGGTCGACATGCCAGTTTTTAGAGTCGGTTGCAATTGGTTGGATAGCTGCAAAACGATGTTTGAACAACGGTAGACAAATCCAAACGCCATGCCAAGCCAGGCAGTGAGAGGGCATTGGCCGGGCTTCAGAACGCCAGGATCATCGAAATCAGATGAAAGAATCATGAGCTGGCACAGAAAAAAAGTACGCAATTGCTGAGAGAGTGGTCCTCATATTTGCATACTTAATTATTCAAATGTTGTTCATAATTTATGTATAAATATGCAGATTGCTTCTACTGTTAATTAATCGTCACCTACATGCTCCTGTCCCTGAATTGTATTTATTGTGTATATCTACCAATGCTAAAGGACCGTTGGGTAGTTTGAGATACGGTCCCTATATCATGACCAGTCTCTATTGTTTTATATTTTGATTTTCCCGTAATTTTGTTGGGAATTCTTTCCATTTTTGCCCCCTCCTCTCCTGAAGGTGCTGACTCCTGTTGGGTGCAGTACTACTGACACCTCCACCAACATGAGTGTGGAAGCATTGGACTTACATTTATAACAGCTTGCATTCATATAGCACCTTTAAATTGTAAAATAAACGTCATTGGAGCATAATATAGGAACATGGGAACAGGAGTAGGCCATTCAGCCCCTCGTGCCTGCTCCGCCATTTGATAAGATCATGGCTGATCTGTGATCTAACTCCATATACCCACCTTTGGCCCATATCCCTTAATACCTTTGGTTGCCAAAAAGCCATCTATCTCAGATTTAAATTGAGCAATTGAGCTAGTATCAATTGCTGTTTGCGGAAGAGAGTTCCAAACTTCTACCACCCTTTGTGTGTAGAAATGTTTTCTAACCTCGCTCCTGAAAGGTCTGGCTCTAATTTTTAGACTGTGCCCCCTACTCCTAGAATCCCCAACCAGCGGAAATAGTTTCTCTCTATCCACCCTATCCGTTCCCCTTAATATCTTATAAACTTCAATCAGATCACCCCTTAACCTTCGAAACTCTAGAGAATACAACCCCAATTTGTGTAATCTCTCCTCGTAACTTAACCCTTGAAGTCCGGGTATCATTCTAGTAAACCTACGCTGCACTCCCTCCAAGGCCAATATGTCCTTCCGAAGGTGCGGTGCCCAGAACTGCTCACAGTACTCCAGGTGCGGTCTAACCAGGATTGTGGACCAAAATTTGACAGCGAGCCACAAAAGGAGATTTTAGGGCAGGTGGTCAAAGGGATAGGTCTTAAGGAGCATCTTAAAGGAGGAGAGAGAGGTTTAGGAAGGGAATTCCAGAGCTCAGGAACTAGACAGCTAAAGGCACGGCCGCCAATGGTGGGGTGATGGAAATCGGGGAGGTGCATGAGGCCAGAATTGGAGGCACGCGGAGAACTCGGAGGGTTGTAGAGGCTGGAGGAGGTTACAAGATGAAGGAAATGGGATGAAATAAACCCAAGCAAGTAGAGTCAGCGCAGGCACAGCAGGAGGACTCCACACTGGCACAGAGACCAGGACATTACTGAGAGGGACAGCGCGGCCGCTAAGCGAGGCCATTTACAGCAGCCGTGCTCCGAATGCGAATTTGGGGAGGGGAGGGAAGAACATAAATGAGAAACAGAGAGGGTGTATGACATAGAGAGGGCACAATGTGTGAGAGGACACAACAAGAGAGGGCAAGAGAGAGGGAGAGACAGCGGGCACAAACGTGAGAGATGGTATAGTCTGAGAGACAAACAGAAGAGGCAAAATAAGAAAGGACCCAATCCGAGAGATAGGAGGAAGGTATGAGAGAGAGGGAGACAGAGTGAGAGAGTGTGCAAACTCAATATGAGAAAGTCAGAAGGCACAGCATAAGAGAGAGCTACAAACAAGCATTAAGAGGGCACGATATTGAAGAGCAAAAGAGAGGGCACCACATGTGAGAGACAGTCAGAGAAAGAAAAAGGACAGGTGCAGCACGGGTTAGATACAGAGTAAAGCTCCCTCCACACTGCCCCATCAAACACTCCCAGGGCACATACAGCACGGGTTAGATACAGAGTAAAGCTCCCTCTACACTGTCCCATCAAACACTCCCATGGCAGGTACAGCACGGGTTAGATACAGAGTAAAGCTCCCTCTACACTGACCCATCAAACACTCCCAGGGCAGGTACAGCACGGGTTAGATACAGAGTAAAGCTCCCTCTACACTGACCCATCAAACACTCCCAGGACAGGTACAGCACGGGTTAGATACAGAGTAAAGCTCCCTCTACACTGACCCATCAAACACTCCCAGGGCAGGTACAGCATGGGTTAGATACAGAGTAAAGCTCCCTCTACACTGTCCCATCAAACACTCCCAGGGCAGGTACAGCACGGGTTAGATACAGAGTAAAGCTCCCTCTACACTGTCCCATCAAACACTCCCAGGGCAGGTACAGCACAGGTTAGATACAGAGTAAAGCTCCCTCTACACTGTCCTGAATTTTGTGAGCCTGCAGGTTTGGTAAGGGGGCCTGTTAGCGTTGTTGCCTTGTTGTTGCATGAATCCTAAACCAGCACATCAAGGTCAGTCAGTAACAGCAGCCTCCGTCCTGGGCAGATTAGCGGGGGCTGGGAGGTAAAGTTTATAAGTGGCCCCAGAGGCACCGATGTGACTCATAGCTTGAACTCCCCTGCTCTACTCTAAGCATCCCTTGGCCTCTCTCAGCAGAATTGCCGATTGCTGGTCAGAATAGGGCCAGTTCAATGCTGTGGAACTGGGTCCAAATTCATTTCCCGCAGGACTTCGATGGAGATCCAGAGGAGATGTTCATTCAGCAATCAGGTCGCTGAGGTGAAAGGTCAGCGTCTGACCCCTTCAATAATGAGGGTTGATCGTAGGGGGAACATAGGGACAGGAGGAGGCCATTCAGCCCCTTGAGCCTGTTCCGCCATTCAATGAGATCATGGCTGACCTGTATCCTAACTCCATCCATCCATCTTGGCTCCAAATCCCTTGGCTAGCAAAATCTATCGATCTCAGTTTTAATTAATAGAGCTAGCATCTACTGCTCTTTGTGGGTCCCACACTTCCACCGTCTTTTCTGTGGAGAAGTGTTTCTGAACTTCTCTCCTGAATGGCCTGGCTTTGATTTTAAGGTTATGTTCCCTTGTCCCAAGCTCTCCCCACCAGCGGAAAAAAGTATCTCTCCGTATACTTGCCTCAGAGGCAGTGCAACGAAGGGTCACTAGATTGATTCCTGGGATGAGAGGGTTGTCCCTATGAGGAGAGATTGAGTAGAACGGGCCTATATTCTCTGGAGTATATAGGCCCGTATGAGAGGTGATCTCATTGAAACATGTGGTATTCTAAGAGGGCTTGACAGGGTAGATGCTGAGAGGTTGTTTCCCCTGGCTGGAGAGTCTAGAACTAGGGGGCATAGTCTCAGGATAAAGGGTTAGCCATTTAGGACTGAGATGAGGAGGAATTTCTTCACTCAGAGGGTTGTGAATCTTTGGAATTCTCTGCCCCAGAGGGCTGTGGATGCTGAGTCATTGAATACATTCAAGACTGAGATCGATGGATATTTGGACTCTAAGGGAATCAAGGGATATGGGGATCGGGCGAGAAAGTGGAGTTGAGGTTGAAGATCAGCCATGATCTGATTGAATGGCGGAGCAGGCTCGAGGGGCCGAATGGCCTACTCCTGCTCCTATTTCGTATGTTCTAATGATCTTACCCTTTCAACATCCTAAACACCTCAATCACATCACCCTTTAATCTTCTATATACCAGGGGATACAAGACTAGTTTATGTAATCTCTCCTCATGATCTAACCCTTGAAGCCATGGTAACATTCTGGTGAATCTGCACTGCACTCCTTCCAAGGCCTATATATCCTTTCTAAGGCGGAGGGGGGATGGAGGGGGGGTGCAGGTCGTGGAGAGGTTACTGAGCTCCCGCAGTGTGAAGGAGGTGGGGGACCATCCGCAGAGAGGCAGTCGTTGAGACAGGGCACCTCTGCGGTGGGCCTCAGCTCTGCTGCTTCTGTTGGTACAGCTCGCTCGCTCGCTCGTACTCCTAAGCTCAGTAAATCCTTGGAGACGGCTCCCTTGAAAATGGCACCAGCGTTCATTATTGAAACAGAAACAGCCGAGGGGTTTAAAAAAAACAAATCATGGTAACAAGCCGAATTGTTCTGCGCAGCTGGCCGCTTTTCAAGAAGGGGGCTGTCTCTGACTCCCACTAAAGATGCCCCATTGCCAAGACACCCCCTCTTTAAAGGGGCCTTCATCACCAAGACACCCCCTCTTTAAAGGGATCTTCATCGCCAAGACACCGCCTCTTTAAAGGGGCCTTCATCGCCAAGACACCCCCTCTTTAAAGGGATCTTCATCGCCAAGACACCGCCTCTTTAAAGGGGCCTTCATCGCCAAGACACCCCCTCTTTAAAGGGATCTTCATCGCCAAGACACCTCCTCTTTAAAGGGATCTTCATCGCCAAGACACCCCCTCTTTAAAGGGATCTTCATCGCCAAGACACCCCCTCTTTAAAGGGATCTTCATCGCCAAGACACCTCCTCTTTAAAGGGGCCTTCATCGCCAAGACACCCCCTCTTTAAAGGGATCTTCATCGCCAAGACACCCCCTCTTTAAAGGGATCTTCATCGCCAAGACACCCCCTCTTTAAAGGGATCTTCATCGCCAAGACACCCCCTCTTTAAAGGGATCTTCATCGCCAAGACGTCCTCTTTTTAAGGGGTTTCATGTTGATGAGTTCCCCTTTAACAGGGCCCTGTTGCAGAAACTGCTGCTTTTAAAGAAAGAATGAACTTGCATTTATATAGCGCCTTCCACGACCTTAGAACATCCCAAAGTGCTTTACAGCCAATGAAGTACTTTTGAAGTGAGGTCACTGTTGTAATGTAGGAAACACAGCGGCCAATTTGCGCGCACAGCAAGATCCCACAAACAGCAATGAGATACTGACCAGATCATCTGTTTTAGTGATGTTGGTTGAGGGATAAATGCTGAGCCAGGACACCGGGGAAGAACTCCCCCTGCTCTTCTTCGAAATAGTGGTCGTGGGATCTTTTACATCCACCTGAGAGAGCAGGTGGGCCTCAGTTTAACATCGCACCTGGGAGACAGCACAGCACTCCCTCAGTACAACACTTGGAATATCAACCTTGATTATATGCTCAAGTCTCTGGAGTGGGACTTGAACCTATGACCTTCTGATATCAGAGGTTAGAGGGCTGCCTCCTGAGCCATAGCAGACTCCTGAGGGGCACAGTGGTCAAAAGCTCCTCTTTTAAGGGGTTCCACAGCTGACACTCGTTTTAAAGTAGTTCCATTTCCAAATCCTCTTTTAAAGGGGTCCGATTGACAAGATTTTCTTTTGTAACGGGCCCAGTTGGCGAGACCCTCTTTACAGGGGACGGTTGGCGAGACCCTCCTTACAGGGAACAGTTGGCGAGACCCTCTTTACAGAGGAGAGTTGGCGAGACCCTCTTTACAGGGGACAGTTGGCGAGACCCTCTTTACAGGGGACGGTTGGCGAGACCCTCTTTACAGGGGACGGTTGGCGAGACCCTCTTTACAAGGGACGGTTGGCGAGACCCTCTTTACAGGGGACGGTTGGCGAGACCCTCTTTACAGGGGACGGTTGGCGAGACCCTCTTTACAGGGGACGGTTGGCGAGACCCTCTTTACAGGGGACGGTTGGCGAGACCCTCTTTACAGGGGACAATTGACGAGACCCTCTTTACAGGGGACGGTTGGCGAGACCCTCTTTACAGGGGACAATTGACGAGACCCTCTTTACAGGGGACGGTTGACGAGACCCTCTTTACAGGGGACAGTTGGCGAGACCCTCTTTACAGAGGAGAGTTGGCGAGACCCTCTTTACAGGGGACGGTTGGCAAGACCCTCTTTACAGGGGACGGTTGGCGAGACCCTCTTTACAGGGGACGGTTGGCGAGACCCTCTTTACAGGGGACGGTTGGCGAGACCCTCTTTACAGGGAACGGTTGGCGAGACCCTCTTTACAGGGAACAATTACCAAGCTCCCTGCTCATATTTCTTGCATCTCAATAATCTGATCTCTTCAGCCTGAAACAAGTAGATGGATTTCTTCTTGAAACAATTTAGAAATGTTAGTTATTTTTAGTACAATCCCTCGTGCCTTCAGGGCGATCTTCAGAGCAATTAAAGAAACTCCTTAAATTTACTAACAGCAAATATTTAAAATGCTGACAGGTTATGAATCTCTTTTCAGTAGTCTACTCTTCAAAAGATTTTACAATCAGATTATAGACCTTCATATATATTGTCATATATAACAACCTCAGCTAACCTCACCATCTCCAACCAACCCCACGAATCCCCAGAGTCTCCTGACATCTCCAACCACCCCCACCTATCCCTTGAGTCTCCCTGCATCTCCCAGCATCTCCCAGCATCTCCCTGCATCTCCCGATATCTCCCAGAGTCTCCTGACATCTCCCAGCATCTCCTGACATCTCCCGCCATCTCCCAGCATCTCCTGACATCTCCCGCCATCTCCCAGCATCTCCCAGAATCTCCCGTCATCTCCCGTCATCTCCCGTCATCTCCCGACATCTCCCGTCATCTCCCGACATCTCCCAGCATCTCCCGTCATCTCCCGCCATCTCCCGTCATCTCCCGCCATCTCCCGCCACCTCCCAGCATCTCCCGTCATCTCCCGTCATCTCCCGCCATCTCCCGTCATCTCCCAGCATCTCCCGTCATCTCCCGTCATCTCCCAGCATCTCCCAGCATCTCCCAGCATCTCCCGTCATCTCCCGTCATCTCCCGTCATCTCCCGTCATCTCCCGTCATCTCCCGCCATCTCCCAGCATCTCCCAGCATCTCCCGCCATCTCCCGTCATCTCCCGTCATCTCCCACCATCTCCCGTCATCTCCCGTCATCTCCCAGCATCTCCCGTCATCTCCCAGCATCTCCCGTCATCTCCCGTCATCTCCCGTCATCTCCCAGCATCTCCCAGCATCTCCCAGCATCTCCCAGCATCTCCCGTCATCTCCCGTCATCTCCCAGCATCTCCCGTCATCTCCCGTCATCTCCCGTCATCTCCCGTCATCTCCCAGCATCTCCCGTCATCTCCCGTCATCTCCCGTCATCTCCCAGCATCTCCCGCCATCTCCCGTCATCTCCCGTCATCTCCCAGCATCTCCCGTCATCTCCCGTCATCTCCCGTCATCTCCCGTCATCTCCCGCCATCTCCCAGCATCTCCCGTCATCTCCCGTCATCTCCCAGCATCTCCCGTCATTCCCCGTCATCTCCCGTCATCTCCCGTCATCTCCCGTCATCTCCCAGCATCTCCCAGCATCTCCCGTCATCTCCCGTCATCTCCCAGCATCTCCCGCCATCTCCCAGCATCTCCCGTCATCTCCCGTCATCTCCCAGCATCTCCCGTCATTCCCTGCATCTCCCAGCATCTCCCGTCATCTCCCGTCATCTCCCGCCATCTCCCAGCATCTCCCGTCATCTCCCGTCATCTCCCGTCATCTCTCGTCATCTCCCGTCATCTCCCGTCATCTCCCAGCATCTCCCGTCATCTCCCGTCATCTCCCGCTATCTCCCAGCATCTCCCGTCATCTCCCGTCATCTCCCAGCATCTCCCGTCATCTCCCAGCATCTCCCGTCATCTCCCAGCATCTCCCGTCATCTCCCAGCATCTCCCGTCATCTCCCGTCATCTCCCGTCATCTCCCAGCATCTCCCAGCATCTCCCGTCATCTCCCGTCATCTCCCGCCATCTCCCGTCATCTCCCAGCATCTCCCGTCATCTCCCAGCATCTCCCAGCATCTCCCGTCATCTCCCGTCATCTCCCAGCATCTCCCGTCATCTCCCGTCATCTCCCAGCATCTCCCAGCATCTCCCGTCATCTCCCAGCATCTCCCGTCATTCCCTGCATCTCCCAGCATCTCCCGTCATCTCCCACCATCTCCCGTCATTCCCCAGCATCTCCCGTCATTCCCTGCATCTCCCAGCATCTCCCGCCATCTCCCGCCATCTCCCGCCATCTCCCGTCATCTCCCGTCATTCCCCGTCATCTCCCGCCATCTCCCGTCATCTCCCAGCATCTCCCGTCATCTCCCGCCATCTCCCGTCATCTCCCGTCATCTCCCGTCATCTCCCAGCATCTCCCAGCATCTCCCGTCATCTCCCGTCATCTCCCGTCATCTCCCAGCATCTCCCGTCATCTCCCAGCATCTCCCGTCATCTCCCGCCATCTCCCGTCATCTCCCAGCATCTCCCGTCATCTCCCGCCATCTCCCGTCATCTCCCGTCATCTCCCGTCATCTCCCAGCATCTCCCAGCATCTCCCGTCATCTCCCGTCATCTCCCGTCATCTCCCGTCATCACCCAGCATCTCCCAGCATCTCCCGTCATCTCCCGTCATCTCCCGCCATCTCCCGTCATCTCCCGTCATTCCCCGTCATCTCCCGCCATCTCCCGTCATCTCCCAGCATCTCCCGTCATCTCCCGCCATCTCCCGTCATCTCCCGTCATCTCCCGTCTTCTCCCAGCATCTCCCGTCATCTCTCACCATCTCCCGTCATCTCCCGTCATCTCCCAGCATCTCCCGTCATCTCCCAGCATCTCCGGTCATCTCCCACCATCTCCCGTCATCTCCCGTCATCTCCCAGCATCTCCCGTCATCTCCCAGCATCTCCCAGCATCTCCCAGCATCTCCCATCATCTCCCACCATCTCCCGTCATCTCCCGTCATCTCCCAGCATCTCCCGTCATCTCCCAGCATCTCCCGTCATCTCCCGTCATCTCCCAGCATCTCCCGTCATCTCCCGTCATCTCCCGTCATCTCCCGTCATCTCCCGTCATCTCCCGTCATCTCCCGTCATCTCCCGTCATCTCCCAGCATCTCCCGTCATCTCCCGTCATCTCCCAGCATCTCCCGTCATCTCCCACCATCTCCCGCCATCTCCCGTCATCTCCAGTCATCTCCCAGCATCTCCCGTCATCTCCCGTCATCTCCCAGCATCTCCCGTCATCTCCCGTCATCTCCCGTCATCTCCCGTCATCTCCCGTCATCTCTCGTCATCACCCAGCATCTCCCGTCATCTCCCAGCATCTCCCAGCATCTCCCGTCATCTCCCGTCATCTCCCACCATCTCCCGTCATCTCCCGTCATCTCCCAGCATCTCCCGTCATCTCCCGTCATCTCCCGTCATCTCCCGCCATCTCCCGTCATCTCCCGTCATCTCCCAGCATCTCCCGTCATCTCCCGTCATCTCCCAGCATCTCCCGTCATCTCCCGTCATCTCCCACCATCTCCCGTCATCTCCCGTCATCTCCCAGCATCTCCCGTCATCTCCCGTCATCTCCCGTCATCTCCCGTCATCTCCCGTCATCTCCCGTCATCTCCCAGCATCTCCCGTCATCTCCCGTCATCTCCCGTCATCTCCCGTCATCTCCCGTCATCTCCCAGCATCTCCCGTCATCTCCCGTCATCTCCCGTCATCTCCCGTCATCTCCCGTCATCTCCCAGCATCTCCCGTCATCTCCCGTCATCTCCCGTCATCTCCCAGCATCTCCCGTCATCTCCCGTCATCTCCCGTCATCTCCCAGCATCTCCCGTCATTCCCTGCATCTCCCAGCATCTCCCGTCATCTCCCAGCATCTCCCGTCATCTCCCGTCATCTCCCAGCATCTCCCGTCATTCCCTGCATCTCCCAGCATCTCCCGTCATCTCCCAGCATCTCCCAGCATCTCCCGTCATCTCCCAGCATCTCCCGTCATTCCCTGCATCTCCCAGCATCTCCCGTCATCTCCCACCATCTCCCGTCATTCCCCAGCATCTCCCGTCATTCCCTGCATCTCCCAGCATCTCCCGCCATCTCCCGCCATCTCCCGCCATCTCCCGTCATCTCCCGTCATTCCCCGTCATCTCCCGCCATCTCCCGTCATCTCCCAGCATCTCCCGTCATCTCCCGTCATCTCCCGTCATCTCCCAGCATCTCCCAGCATCTCCCGTCATCTCCCGCCATCTCCCGTCATCTCCCGTCATCTCCCGTCATCTCCCAGCATCTCCCAGCATCTCCCGTCATCTCCCGCCATCTCCCGTCATCTCCCGTCATCTCCCAGCATCTCCCAGCATCTCCCGTCATCTCCCGTCATCTCCCGTCATCTCCCGTCATCTCCCGTCATCTCCCGCCATCTCCCGTCATCTCCCGTCATCTCCCGTCATCTCCCAGCATCTCCCAGCATCTCCCGTCATCTCCCGCCATCTCCCAGCATCTCCCGTCATTCCCTGCATCTCCCAGCATCTCCCGTCATCTCCCGTCATCTCCCGTCATCTCCCGTCATCTCCCGCCATCTCCCGTCATTCCCTGCATCTCCCGTCATCTCCCGTTATCTCCCGTCATCTCCCGTCATCTCCCAGCATCTCCCGTCATTCCCTGCATCTCCCGTCATCTCCCGTCATCTCCCGTCATCTCCCAGCATCTCCCGTCATCTCCCGTCATCTCCCAGCATCTCCCGTCATCTCCCAGCATCTCCCGTCATTCCCTGCATCTCCCAGCATCTCCCGCCATCTCCCAGCATCTCCCGTCATCTCCCGTCATCTCCCAGCATCTCCCGTCATTCCCTGCATCTCCCAGCATCTCCCGTCATCTCCCGTCATCTCCCGTCATCTCCCAGCATCTCCCGTCATTCCCTGCATCTCCCAGCATCTCCCGTCATTCCCTGCATCTCCCAGCATCTCCCAGCATCTCCCAGCATCTCCCGTCATCTCCCGTCATCTCCCAGCATCTCCCGTCATTCCCTGCATCTCCCAGCATCTCCCGTCATCTCCCGTCATCTCCCGTCATCTCCCGTCATCTCCCGTCATCTCCCAGCATCTCCCGTCATTCCCTGCATCTCCCAGCATCTCCCGTCATTCCCTGCATCTCCCAGCATCTCCCAGCATCTCCCAGCATCTCCCGTCATCTCCCGCCATCTCCCGTCATCTCCCGTCATCTCCCAGCATCTCCCGTCATCTCCCGTCATCTCCCAGCATCTCCCGTCATCTCCCGTCATCTCCCACCATCTCCCGTCATCTCCCGTCATCTCCCAGCATCTCCCGTCATCTCCCGTCATCTCCCGTCATCTCCCGTCATCTCCCGTCATCTCCCGTCATCTCCCGTCATCTCCCGTCATCTCCCAGCATCTCCCGTCATCTCCCGTCATCTCCCGTCATCTCCCGTCATCTCCCAGCATCTCCCGTCATCTCCCGTCATCTCCCAGCATCTCCCGTCATTCCCTGCATCTCCCAGCATCTCCCGTCATCTCCCGTCATCTCCCAGCATCTCCCGCCATCTCCCAGCATCTCCCGTCATCTCCCGTCATCTCCCAGCATCTCCCGTCATCTCCCGCCATCTCCCAGCATCTCCCGTCATCTCCCGTCATCTCCCAGCATCTCCCGTCATTCCCTGCATCTCCCAGCATCTCCCGTCATCTCCCGTCATCTCCCGTCATCTCCCAGCATCTCCCGTCATTCCCTGCATCTCCCAGCATCTCCCGTCATCTCCCAGCATCTCCCAGCATCTCCCGTCATCTCCCAGCATCTCCCGTCATTCCCTGCATCTCCCAGCATCTCCCGTCATCTCCCACCATCTCCCGTCATTCCCCAGCATCTCCCGTCATTCCCTGCATCTCCCAGCATCTCCCGCCATCTCCCGCCATCTCCCGCCATCTCCAGTCATCTCCCGTCATTCCCCGTCATCTCCCGCCATCTCCCGTCATCTCCCAGCATCTCCCGTCATCTCCCAGCATCTCCCGTCATCTCCCGCCATCTCCCGTCATCTCCCGTCATCTCCCGTCATCTCCCAGCATCTCCCAGCATCTCCCGTCATCTCCCGCCATCTCCCGTCATCTCCCGTCATCTCCCAGCATCTCCCAGCATCTCCCGTCATCTCCCGCCATCTCCCGTCATCTCCCGTCATCTCCCGTCATCTCCCGTCATCTCCCGCCATCTCCCGTCATCTCCCGTCATCTCCCGTCATCTCCCAGCATCTCCCAGCATCTCCCGTCATCTCCCGCCATCTCCCAGCATCTCACGTCATTCCCTGCATCTCCCAGCATCTCCCGTCATCTCCCGTCATCTCCCGTCATCTCCCGTCATCTCCCGCCATCTCCCGTCATTCCCTGCATCTCCCGTCATCTCCCGTCATCTCCCGTCATCTCCCGTCATCTCCCAGCATCTCCCGTCATTCCCTGCATCTCCCGTCATCTCCCGTCATCTCCCGTCATCTCCCAGCATCTCCCGTCATCTCCCGTCATCTCCCAGCATCTCCCGTCATCTCCCAGCATCTCCCGTCATTCCCTGCATCTCCCAGCATCTCCCGCCATCTCCCAGCATCTCCCTTCATCTCCCGTCATCTCCCAGCATCTCCCGTCATTCCCTGCATCTCCCAGCATCTCCCGTCATCTCCCGTCATCTCCCATCATCTCCCGTCATCTCCCAGCATCTCCCGTCATTCCCTGCATCTTCCAGCATCTCCCGTCATTCCCTGCATCTCCCAGCATCTCCCAGCATCTCCCAGCATCTCCCGTCATCTCCCGTCATCTCCCAGCATCTCCCGTCATTCCCTGCATCTCCCAGCATCTCCCGTCATCTCCCGTCATCTCCCGCCATCTCCCAGCATCTCCCAGCATCTCCCGTCATCTCCCAGCATCTCCCGTCATTCCCTGCATCTCCCAGCATCTCCCGTCATCTCCCACCATCTCCCGTCATTCCCCAGCATCTCCCGTCATTCCCTGCATCTCCCAGCATCTCCCGCCATCTCCCGTCATCTCCCAGCATCTCCCGTCATTCCCTGCATCTCCCAGCATCTCCCGTCATCTCCCACCATCTCCCGTCATTCCCTGCATCTCCCGTCATCTCCCGTCATCTCCCAGCATCTCCCGTCATCTCCCGTCATCTCCCGTCATCTCCCACCATCTCCCGTCATCTCCCGTCATCTCCCAGCATCTCCCAGCATCTCCCGTCATCTCCCGTCATCTCCCAGCATCTCCCGACATCTCCCAGCATCTCCCGTCATCTCCCGTCATCTCCCGTCATCTCCCAGCATCTCCCAGCATCTCCCGTCATCTCCCGTCATCTCCCAGCATCTCCCGTCATCTCCCAGCATCTCCCAGCATCTCCCGCCATCTCCCAGCATCTCCCGTCATCTCCCGTCATCTCCCGTCATCTCCCGTCATCTCCCGTCATCTCCCGTCATCTCCCAGCATCTCCCAGCATCTCCCGCCATCTCCTGTCATCTCCCGTCATCTCCCAGCATCTCCCAGCATCTCCCGTCATCTCCCAGCATCTCCCGTCATCTCCCGTCATCTCCCAGCATCTCCCAGCATCTCCCGTCATCTCCCAGCATCTCCCGTCATCTCCCGTCATCTCCCAGCATCTCCCAGCATCTCCCAGCATCTCCCGTCATCTCCCGTCATCGCCCAGCATCTCCCGTCATTCCCAGCATCTCCCGTCATCTCCCGTCATCTCCCGTCATCTCCCAGCATCTCCCGTCATCTCCCGTCATCTCCCGTCATCTCCCGTCATCTCCCAGCATCTCCCAGCATCTCCCGTCATCTCCCGTCATCTCCCGTCATCTCCCGTCATCTCCCGTCATCTCCCGTCATCTCCCAGCATCTCCCGTCATTCCCTGCATCTCCCAGCATCTCCCGTCATTCCCTGCATCTCCCAGCATCTCCCAGCATCTCCCAGCATCTCCCGTCATCTCCCGCCATCTCCCGTCATCTCCCGTCATCTCCCAGCATCTCCCGTCATCTCCCGTCATCTCCCAGCATCTCCCGTCATCTCCCGTCATCTCCCACCATCTCCCGTCATCTCCCGTCATCTCCCAGCATCTCCCGTCATCTCCCGTCATCTCCCGTCATCTCCCGTCATCTCCCGTCATCTCCCGTCATCTCCCGTCATCTCCCAGCATCTCCCGTCATCTCCCGTCATCTCCCGTCATCTCCCAGCATCTCCCGTCATCTCCCGTCATCTCCCGTCATCTCCCAGCATCTCCCGTCATTCCCTGCATCTCCCAGCATCTCCCGTCATCTCCCGTCATCTCCCAGCATCTCCCGCCATCTCCCAGCATCTCCCGTCATCTCCCGTCATCTCCCAGCATCTCCCGTCATCTCCCGCCATCTCCCAGCATCTCCCGTCATCTCCCGTCATCTCCCAGCATCTCCCGTCATTCCCTGCATCTCCCAGCATCTCCCGTCATCTCCCAGCATCTCCCGTCATCTCCCGTCATCTCCCAGCATCTCCCGTCATTCCCTGCATCTCCCAGCATCTCCCGTCATCTCCCAGCATCTCCCAGCATCTCCCGTCATCTCCCAGCATCTCCCGTCATTCCCTGCATCTCCCAGCATCTCCCGTCATCTCCCACCATCTCCCGTCATTCCCCAGCATCTCCCGTCATTCCCTGCATCTCCCAGCATCTCCCGCCATCTCCCGCCATCTCCCGCCATCTCCAGTCATCTCCCGTCATTCCCCGTCATCTCCCGCCATCTCCCGTCATCTCCCAGCATCTCCCGTCATCTCCCAGCATCTCCCGTCATCTCCCGCCATCTCCCGTCATCTCCCGTCATCTCCCGTCATCTCCCAGCATCTCCCAGCATCTCCCGTCATCTCCCGCCATCTCCCGTCATCTCCCGTCATCTCCCAGCATCTCCCAGCATCTCCCGTCATCTCCCGCCATCTCCCGTCATCTCCCGTCATCTCCCGTCATCTCCCGCCATCTCCCGTCATCTCCCGTCATCTCCCGTCATCTCCCAGCATCTCCCAGCATCTCCCGTCATCTCCCGCCATCTCCCAGCATCTCACGTCATTCCCTGCATCTCCCAGCATCTCCCGTCATCTCCCGTCATCTCCCGTCATCTCCCGTCATCTCCCGCCATCTCCCGTCATTCCCTGCATCTCCCGTCATCTCCCGTCATCTCCCGTCATCTCCCGTCATCTCCCAGCATCTCCCGTCATTCCCTGCATCTCCCGTCATCTCCCGTCATCTCCCGTCATCTCCCAGCATCTCCCGTCATCTCCCGTCATCTCCCAGCATCTCCCGTCATCTCCCAGCATCTCCCGTCATTCCCTGCATCTCCCAGCATCTCCCGCCATCTCCCAGCATCTCCCTTCATCTCCCGTCATCTCCCAGCATCTCCCGTCATTCCCTGCATCTCCCAGCATCTCCCGTCATCTCCCGTCATCTCCCGTCATCTCCCGTCATCTCCCAGCATCTCCCGTCATTCCCTGCATCTCCCAGCATCTCCCGTCATTCCCTGCATCTCCCAGCATCTCCCAGCATCTCCCAGCATCTCCCGTCATCTCCCGTCATCTCCCAGCATCTCCCGTCATTCCCTGCATCTCCCAGCATCTCCCGTCATCTCCCGTCATCTCCCGCCATCTCCCAGCATCTCCCAGCATCTCCCGTCATCTCCCAGCATCTCCCGTCATTCCCTGCATCTCCCAGCATCTCCCGTCATCTCCCACCATCTCCCGTCATTCCCCAGCATCTCCCGTCATTCCCTGCATCTCCCAGCATCTCCCGCCATCTCCCGTCATCTCCCAGCATCTCCCGTCATTCCCTGCATCTCCCAGCATCTCCCGTCATCTCCCACCATCTCCCGTCATTCCCTGCATCTCCCGTCATCTCCCGTCATCTCCCAGCATCTCCCGTCATCTCCCGTCATCTCCCGTCATCTCCCACCATCTCCCGTCATCTCCCGTCATCTCCCAGCATCTCCCAGCATCTCCCGTCATCTCCCGTCATCTCCCAGCATCTCCCGACATCTCCCAGCATCTCCCGTCATCTCCCGTCATCTCCCGTCATCTCCCAGCATCTCCCAGCATCTCCCGTCATCTCCCGTCATCTCCCAGCATCTCCCGTCATCTCCCAGCATCTCCCAGCATCTCCCGCCATCTCCCAGCATCTCCCGTCATCTCCCGTCATCTCCCGTCATCTCCCGTCATCTCCCGTCATCTCCCGTCATCTCCCAGCATCTCCCAGCATCTCCCGCCATCTCCTGTCATCTCCCGTCATCTCCCAGCATCTCCCAGCATCTCCCGTCATCTCCCAGCATCTCCCGTCATCTCCCGTCATCTCCCAGCATCTCCCAGCATCTCCCGTCATCTCCCAGCATCTCCCGTCATCTCCCGTCATCTCCCAGCATCTCCCAGCATCTCCCAGCATCTCCCGTCATCTCCCGTCATCGCCCAGCATCTCCCGTCATTCCCAGCATCTCCCGTCATCTCCCGTCATCTCCCGTCATCTCCCAGCATCTCCCGTCATCTCCCGTCATCTCCCGTCATCTCCCGTCATCTCCCAGCATCTCCCAGCATCTCCCGTCATCTCCCGTCATCTCCCGTCATCACCCAGCATCTCCCAGCATCTCCCGTCATCTCCCGTCATCTCCCAGCATCTCCCGTCATCTCCCGTCATCTCCCGTCATCGCCCGTCATCGCCCAGCATCTCCCGTCATTCCCAGCATCTCCCGTCATCTCCCGTCATCTCCCGTCATCTCCCAGCATCTCCCGTCATCTCCCGTCATCTCCCGCCATCTCCCGTCATCTCCCAGCATCTCCCGCCATCTCCCAGCATCTCCCGTCATTCCCCACCATCTCCCGTCATTCCCCACCATCTCCCGTCATCTCCCAGCATCTCCCGTCATCTCCCAGCATCTCCCGTCATTCCCCACCATCTCCCGTCATTCCCCAGCATCTCCCGTCATTCCCCACCATCTCCCGTCATTCCCTGCATCTCCCATCATCTCCCAGCATCTCCCGTCATCTCCCAGCATCTCCCGTCATTCCCCACCATCTCCCGTCATTCCCTGCCATCTCCCAGCATCTCCCGTCATTCCCCACCATCTCCCGTCATCTCCCGCCATCTCCCAGCATCTCCCAGCATCTCCCGTCATTCCCCACCATCTCCCGTCATTCCCTGCATCTCCCGCCATCTCCCGTCATTCCCCACCATCTCCCGTCATTCCCCACCATCTCCCGTCATTCCCTGCCATCTCCCAGCATCTCCCGTCATCTCCCAGCATCTCCCGTCATTCCCCACCATCTCCCGTCATTCCCCACCATCTCCCGTCATTCCCCACCATCTCCCGTCATTCCCCACCATCTCCCGTCATTCCCCACCATCTCCCGTCATTCCCCACCATCTCCCGTCATTCCCCACCATCTCCCGTCATTCCCTGCATCTCCCAGCATCTCCCGTCATTCCCCACCATCTCCCGTCATTCCCCACCATCTCCCGTCATTCCCCACCATCTCCCGTCATTCCCCACCATCTCCCGTCATTCCCTGCATCTCCCAGCATCTCCCTGCATCGCCCAGTAAACACTATCTATCCCCAATTTCTCCATCTATCCCTCTAAAAGCCATTCTAAAAGACGGTACTGTCTCCACACATACACATCACTCTCAAGCTGGGCTCAGTTTCCAAATCAATTAACGAGATTTATTGATGGAAATTAGACAAATAAGACACAGAGGGAGCAGATTTCCATTTGCTCTGCTGCCCTGGGTGCATCTAATTCTCTGAAAGGAAGAAAGGACTTGCATTTATATAGCGCCTTTTGAAGTGTAGTCACTGTTGCAACGTAGGGAAACGAGGCAGACAATTTGCGCACAGCAAGATCCCACAAACAGCAATGAGATAAATGACCCTGATAATCTGTTGTTTTAGCGCCGTTAGTTGAGGGGTAAAAATTGGCCAGGATACAAAGCAGAGTAAAAAGGATTAAGAGGCCCACTACTCCTGATACCCACCCGCTGCACTCCACATGCGTTTGCTGCAGTTTCCCTGAGAGGAGAGGTGGCAACGGACTTTTACCTGGAACTGGCAGAGACATTCAAATATTGTGCACATGAAGTGGGAGTGACATTGTTTGCCTGGGCCTCTGCCTGGCAGCCATTGGAAGTGGGCCAGCCTAAATTGTGCCCAGTCCCTCAGAGAAGAGGCTGCCATGAGTCTTCAATTCCATTCAGGGTGGTTTTTTTCCATCTCCTAGGTCCTTCTCCCCCGACCCTCAAACTCTGAGAAGTTCCTTAAGGCGAGGGCCGTTATTCTGACACAAGCTCATCGAATCGTAGAGCGCAGAAGGAGACCATTCAGCCCATTTTGTGCCGGCTCTTTGAAAGAGCTGTCCAATTTCCCCCAGAGCCCTGCAAATTTTTCCTTTTCAAGTATTGATCCAATTCCCCTTTTGAAAGTTATTATTGAATCTGCTTCCACCGCCCTTTCAGGCAGTGCGTTCCAGATCAGAACAACTCGCTGCGTAAAAAAATTTCTCCTGATCTCCCCTCTGGTTCTTTTGCCAATTATCTTAAATCTGTGTCATAGAATCATAGAATCATAGAAGTTTACAACATGGAAACAGGCCCTTCGGCCCAACATGTCCATGTCGCCCAGTTTATACCACTAAGCTAGTCCCAATTGCCTGCACTTGGCCCATATCCCTCTATACCCATCTTACCCATGTAACTGTCCAAATGCTTTTTAAAAGACAAAATTGTACCCGCCTCTACTACTGCCTCTGGCAGCTCGTTCCAGACACTCACCACCCTTTGATAGAAAAAATTGCCCCTCTGGACCCTTTTGTATCTCTCCCCTCTCACCTTAAATCCTCTGGTTACCGACCTTCCTTATTTACTCTTATCAAAATCCTTCATAATTTTGAACACCTCTATCAAATCTCCCCTCAACCTTCTCTATTCTAAGGAGAACAATCCCAGCTTCTCCGGTCTCTCCACGTAACTGAAGTCCCTCATCCCTGGTACCATTCTGGTAAATCACCTCTGCACCCTCTCCAAGGCCTTGACATCCTTCCTAAAGTGCGGTGCCCAGAATTGGACTCAATACTCCAGCTGAGGTCTAACCAGTGATTTATAAAAGGTTTAGCATAACTTCCTTGCTTTTGTACTCTATGCATCTATTAATAAAGCCTCAGGATCCTTTTTTAAAAGCCTGATCAACCTGTCCTGCCACCTTCAAAGTTGTTGGTTTTGAATATTCGATAGAGTCCCTGGGTGTAAAATGGAAATCATTTTGAATTATTCTCTCCCCTCCAGCAGCCAAGGCCTGTTTTAATTTGCAGCCATCAGCAAAGCTTGACCTTGATTTGAATCTAGTGGGACCAGACCTCAAAACTAGGCCCGAGTGGTAAGACAAAGCCTCCTGACTGACTAAACAACCCACACTCAAGGACACAGAGTTATTCTTTAGACCAAGGAGTGTCAACCTGAGAGAGAGAGAGAGAGAAACTTCTAGCAAATGTGCTCTGAGAGGGGTTTAGATGCAGATGTGTACCTGTCGTCATGGAAACGAGCTCTGGTTGCTAGGTAGGGAAATCATCTCCGCTCACTATGATGCAGTTGAAACTGTGGCAACAGATCCCTGAGGGGATTTTGTTAATGTTATTATATTATTATAAAATCTGGATATAAAATAATTAAGTGGGAGTGTGCTGTTGATCGGCCTCGCAGATATATTGAACAACCAGTTAATCCAACACGTATGATTTAAATAAGGACCCAAATCCAGCCTTTGATACGCTCAGTACGAGCCAAGTCACGATCAGTATTAGACAAGTCACGATCAGTACGAGACAAGTCACAGACAGTACTAGACAAGTCATGGTCAGGACTAACCAACCCAGTCAGTAACAGCCAAGTCACAATCAGTACGAGCCAACTCTCAACCAGTATTAGCCAAGTCACGGTCAGTACTAGACAAGTCACGGTCAGTACTAGACATGTCACGATCAGTACCAGACAAGTCACGGTCAGTACTAGCCAAGTCACGATCAGTACCAGACAAGTCTCGACCAGTATTAGCCAAGTCACGATCAGTACTAGACATGTCACGATCAGTACTAGACAAGTCATAGACAGTACTAGACAAGTCACGGTCAGTACTAGACATGTCATGATCAGTACTAGACATGTCACGATCAGTACTAGACAAGTCATGGTCAGGACTAACCAACCCAGTCAGTAACAGCCAAGTCACAACCAGTACTAGCCAAGTCACGGTCAGTACTAGACATGTCACGGTCAGTACCAGACAAGTCACAATCAGTACTAGCCAAGTCACGGTCAGTACTAGACAAGTCACGATCAGTACTAGACAAGTCATGGTCAGGACTAACCAACCCAGTCAGTAACAGCCAACTCTCAACCAGTATTAGCCAAGTCACGGTCAGTACTAGACATGTCACGATCAGTACCAGACAAGTCACGACCAGTATTAGCCAAGTCTCGATCAGTACTAGACATGTCACGGTCAGTACGAGCCAAGTCACAATCAGTATTAATAAGAACATAAGAAATAGGAGCAGGAGTAGGCCAATCGGCCCCTCGAGCCTGCTCCGCCATTCAATAAGATCATGGCTGATCTGATCCTAACCTCAAATCGAAATTCATGTCCAATTTCCTGCCCGCTCCCCGTAACCCCTAATTCCCTTTACTTCTAGGAAACTGTCTATTTCTGTTTTAAATTTATTTAATGATGTAGCTTCCACAGCTTCCTGGGGCAGCAAATTCCACAGACCTACTACCCTCTGAGTGAAGAAGTTTCTCCTCATCTCAGTTTTGAAAGAGCAGCCCCTTATTCTAAGATTATACCCCCTAGTTCTAGTTTCACCCATCCTTGGGAACATCCTTACCGCATCCACCCGGTCAAGCCCCTTCACAATCTTATATGTTTCAATAAGATCGCCTCTCATTCTTCTGAACTCCAATGAGTAGAGTCCCAATCTACTCAACCTCTCCTCATATGTCCACCCCCTCATCCCCGGGATTAACCGAGTGAACCTTCTTTGTACTGCCTCGAGAGCAAGTATGTCTTTTCTTAAGTATGGAGACCAAAACTGTATGCAGTATTCCAGGTGCGGTCTCACCAATACCTTATATAACTGCAGCAATACCTCCCTGTTTTTATATTCTATCCCCCTAGCAATAAAAGCCAACATTCCGTTGGCCTTCTTGATCACCTGCTGCACCTGCAAACTAACTTTTTGATTTTCTTGCACTAGGACCCCCAGATCCCTTTGTACTGCAGTACTTTCCAGTTTCTCGCCATTAAGATAATAACTTGCTCTCCGATTTTTCCTGCCAAAGTGCATAACCTCACATTTTCCAATATTATATTGCATCTGCCAAATCTCCGCCCACTCACCCAGCCTGTCTATATCCCCTTGTAGGTTTTTTATGTCCTCCTCACTCTCTACTTTCCCTCCCATATTAGCCAAGTCACGATCAGTACTAGCCAAGTCACGATCAGTACTAGCCAAGTCTCGATCAGGACTAGACATGTCACGGTCAGTACTAGCCAAGTCTCGACCAGTACTAACCAAGTCTCGACCAGTATTAGCCAAGTCTCGATCAGTACTAGCCAAGTCTCGACCAGTACTAGCCAAGTCTCGACCAGTACTAGCCAAGTCTCGATCAGTACTAGCCAAGTCTCGATCAGTATTAGCCAAGTCTCGATCAGTATTAGCCAAGTCTCGATCAGTACTAGCCAAGTCTCGACCAGTACTAGCCAAGTCTCGATCAGTACTAGCCAAGTCACGGTCAGTGCTAGTGTAAGATTCTCAAAATTCACAGATCCCCCAAAACCCGGAGAAAAACCCTAAAAAACCCTGAGTATGGGAAAACTTTGGCCATTGACTGTAATCCTAAAATGGAAGGATAGCTGAGAGGTCACCAGACAAAATCAACAACACACACACCGTGGAACTTCGGAGAATTAATGCTTCAGACATGTCTCTGTTTTAATGCAAAACCGGCAGCAGGTGGTCAACACGCAGCACGAATTCGAAAGGCAGTCAGCCATTGAAAGAGGCAACTGCTCCAGACATGGTGGGGCCATGCCTCTGTTTTAAAGCAAAACCCATCAACACCTAGGACGTTGGATACAAAAGGAAGCCTGTGTACCAGGTGATCAGCAAATCGGAATTAACAATGACCCATCGGGAGAAGCAATGGCAACATGATGAGGAACCATCAAAAAGCCATCAAAGATTCTTAAGGACTTTGTAAGAACTGTTTAAACAGACACAAAGTGTTTTTTTTTAAAGGGTCGAAGACCAATTATAAGAGAGACATCCACACTTGGAAACTGGAAACCTCTCTCTCTCGCTCTCTCTCTGGCTTGCTGGCTCTGGTGGGCTGCTTGTCTTGGTTCTGCCTTGGTTCTGAAAGAAAAGCAGCTTCCAACAACAACAAGGCAAGGGATTCTACAGAGAAGGTCAGCAGCTCTAGAAGCAGGCCGACACACAAGAAGAAACCAGAGCAACAGCCCCAGTGACCGTCAGACACCTCGTGGCAACAAGGGCCTTACGAAACAACCAACCTAATATTACCACCAACCCACTGGGTAATGCTGGCCACCGCGACCAAAGAAAACCAACTCGGGAGAAAACCGAAGATCCGCAAAGTTTCCACTCTGCAATCTATTTCTGACTCACCTCTGAGTGAATTACTGTCAAGGGTTCGTTTGGTGAGCATTATCTCTGGTCCTTTAGAGTCCAACTTAGCTAGTACAGTGGGATTGGGAGGGGTGAGGTATCTTTCTACTGTAATTTCCCTCGTGTGTACTGAAGTGTTCCCCATTTTACTAGAGTGTTAAGATTGTTGTGTTGTATTTTCTCTCTTGAATAAAGGTCAAAGTTTCTTGCACCAAAACCAGTTGTCTGCTGCACTTTGTCACAACCCCCAAATAAGTCCAAGGTCTAGAACCCAGGGAGTGGGAGCGATTCGGACCGCTCAGAGGTCAGAGGTGAAGCTGACACACACCACCACCCCCTACACTAGACATGTCATGGTCAGTACTAGACATGTCTCAACCAGTACTAAACATGTCACGATCAGTACTAGCCAAGTCACGGTCAGTACTAGGCAAGTCTCAACCAGTATTAGCCAAGTCACGATCAGTGCTAGACATGTCACGATCAGTACTAGACATGTCACGGTCAGTACTAGCCAAGTCACGGTCAGTACTAGGCAAGTCTCAACCAGTACTAGCCAAGTCATGGTCAGTACTAGCCAAGTCACTGTCAGTACGAGTCAAGTCACGGTCAGTACTAGCCAAGTCACGGTTAGTACTAGTCAAGTCTCGACCAGTACTAGCCAAGTCATGGTCAGTACAAGTCAAGTCTCGATCAGTACCAGCCAAGTCACGGTTAGTACTAGACATGTTATGGTCAGTACTAGACATGTCACAGTCAGTGCTAGGCAAGTCTCAATCAGTACTAGCCAAGTCTCGACCAGCACTAGACATGTCACGATCAGTACTAGCCAAGTCACGGTTAGTACCAGACATGTCATGGTCAGTACCAACCAAGTCTCGACCAGTATTGGCCAAGTCACGGTCAGTACTAGCCAAGTCACGGTTAGTACTAGTCAAGTCTCGACCAGTACTAGCCAAGTCATGGTCAGTACAAGTCAAGTCTCGATCAGTACCAGCCAAGTCACGGTTAGTACTAGACATGTTATGGTCAGTACTAGACATGTCACAGTCAGTGCTAGGCAAGTCTCAATCAGTACTAGCCAAGTCTCGACCAGCACTAGACATGTCACGATCAGTACTAGCCAAGTCACGGTTAGTACCAGACATGTCATGGTCAGTACCAACCAAGTCTCGACCAGTATTGGCCAAGTCACGGTCAGTACTAGCCAAGTCTCGACCAGTATTAGCCAAGTCTCGATCAGTACTAGACATGTCACGATCAGTACTAGCCAAGTCTCGACCAGTATTAGCCAAGTCTCGACCAGTATTAGCCAAGTCTCGATCAGTACTAGACATGTCACGATCAGTACTAGCCAAGTCACAATCAGTATTAGCCTAGTCACAATCAGTACTAGCCAAGTCTCGACCAGTATTAGCCAAGTCTCGACCAGTACTAGCCAAGTCACGGTCAGTATTAGCCAAGTCTCGACCAGTACCAGCCAAGTCATGGTCAGTACTAGACATGTCACGGTCAGTACTAGCCAAGTCACGGTCAGTACTAGTCAAGTCATGGTCAGTACTAGTCAAGTCTTGACCAGTACTAGCCAAATCTCGATCAGTACTAGCCAAGTCACGACCAGAACTAGCCAAGTCATGGTCAGTACTAGCTAAATCATGGTCAGTAATAGTCAAGTCTCGACCAGTACTAGCTAAATCATGGTCAGTACTAGTCAAGTCTGACCAGTACTAGCCAAATCTCGATCAGTACTTGTCAAGTCTCAACCAGTACTAGCCAAGTCATGGTCAGTACTAGTCAAGTCGCGATCAGTACTAGTCAAGTCATGATCAGTACTAGACATGTCACGATCAGTACTAGCCAAGTCTCGATCAGTACTACTCCAGTCTCGATCAGTACTAGTCAAGTCATGATCAGTACTAGCCAAGTCACGATCATTACTAGCCAAGTCTCAATCATTACTAGCCAAGTCACGATCAGTACTAGCCAAGTCATGGTCAGTACTAGACATGTCACAGTCAGTGCTAGGCAAGTCTCAATCAGTACTAGCCAAGTCTCGACCAGTACTAGACATGTCACGATCAGTACTAGCCAAGTCACGATCAGTATTCGCCAAGTCACAATCAGTACTAGCCAAGTCTCGATCAGTACTAGCCAAGTCTTGACCAGTACTAGACATGTCACGATCAGTACTAGCCAAGTCACAATCAGTATTCGCCAAGTCACAATCAGTACTAGCCAAGTCTCGATCAGTACTAGCCAAGTCTCGACCAGTACTAGCCAAGTCTCGATCAGTACTAGCCAAGTCTCGATCAGTACTAACCAAGTCACGGTCAGTGCTAGTGTAAGATTCTCAAAATTCACAGATCCCCCAAAACCCGGAGAAAAACCCTAAAAAACCCTGAGTATGGGAAAACTTTGGCCATTGACTGTAATCCTAAAATGGAAGGATAGCTGAGAGGTCACCAGACAAAATCAACAACACACACACCGTGGAACTTCGGAGAATTAATGCTTCAGACATGTCTCTGTTTTAATGCAAAACCGGCAGCAGGTGGTCAACACGCAGCACGAATTCGAAAGGCAGTCAGCCATTGAAAGAGGCAACTGCTCCAGACATGGTGGGGCCATGCCTCTGTTTTAATGCAAAACCCATCAACACCTAGGACGTTGGATACAAAAGGAAGCCTGTGTACCAGGTGATCAGCAAATCGGAATTAACAATGACCCATCGGGAGAAGCAATGGCAACATGATGAGGAACCATCAAAAAGCCATCAAAGATTCTTAAGGACTTTGTAAGAACTGTTTAAACAGACACAAAGTGTTTTTTTTTAAAGGGTCGAAGACCAATTATAAGAGAGACATCCACACTTGGAAACTGGAAACCTCTCTCTCTCGCTCTCTCTCTGGCTTGCTGGCTCTGGTGGGCTGCTTGTCTTGGTTCTGCCTTGGTTCTGAAAGAAAAGCAGCTTCCAACAACAACAAGGCAAGGGATTCTACAGAGAAGGTCAGCAGCTCTAGAAGCAGGCCGACACACAAGAAGAAACCAGAGCAACAGCCCCAGTGACCGTCAGACACCTCGTGGCAACAAGGGCCTTACGAAACAACCAACCGAATATTACCACCAACCCACTGGGTAATGCTGGCCACCGCGACCAAAGAAAACCAACTCGGGAGAAAACCGAAGATCCGCAAAGTTTCCACTCTGCAATCTATTTCTGACTCACCTCTGAGTGAATTACTGTCAAGGGTTCGTTTGGTGAGCATTATCTCTGGTCCTTTAGAGTCCAACTTAGCTAGTACCGTGGGATTGGGAGGGGTGAGGTATCTTTGTAAAAAGTATGATCAGTAAGTTCGCTGATGATACAAAAATTGGTAGGGTGGTAAATAGCGAGGAGGATAGCCTCAGTCTGCAGGACGATATAGATGGGTTGGTCAGATGGGCGGAACAGTGGCAAATGGAATTTAACCCGGAAAAGTGCGAGGTGTTGCACTTTGGAGGGACTAACAAGGCAAGGGAATACACAATGAATGGGAAGACCCTAGGCAAGACAGAAGGTCAGAGGGATCTTGGTGTGCAAGTTCACAGATCCCTGAAGGCGGCGGAACAGGTAGATAAGGTGGTAAAGAAGGCATATGGGATACTTGCCTTTATTAGCCGAGGCATAGAATATAAGAGCAAGGAGGTTATGATGGAGCTGGAGTACTGTGTGCAGTTCTGGTCGCCGCACTACAGGAAGGATGTGATCGCTTTGGAGAGGGTGCAGAGGAGATTCACCAGGATGTTACCAGGGCTGGAGCGCTTCGGCTATGAAGAGAGACTGGGAAGATTGGGTTTGTTTTCCTTGGAGCAGAGGAGGCTGAGGGGGGACATGATTGAGGTGTACAAAATTATGAGGGGCACAGATAGGATGGATACTAAGGAGCTTTTTCCCTTCGTTGAGGGTTCTATAACAAGGGGGCATAGATTCAAGGTAAAAGGCGGGAGGTTCAGAGGGGATTTGAGAAAGAACTTTTTCACCCAGAGGGTGGTTGGAGTCTGGAACTCACTGCCTGAGAGGGTTGTGGAGGCAGGAACCCTCACAACATTCAAGAAGCATTTGGATGAGCACTTGAAATGCTAGAGCATACAAGGCTACGGACCAAATGCTGGAATATGGGATTAGATTAGACAGGGCTTGATGGCCGGCGCGGACACGATGGGCCGAAGGGCCTCTATCCGTGCTGTATAACTCTATGACTCTATGACTCTTTCTACTGTAATTTCCCTCGTGTGTACTGAAGTGTTCCCCATTTTATTAGAGTGTTAAGATTGTTGTGTTGTATTTTCTCTCTTGAATAAAGGTCAAAGTTTCTTGCACCAAAACCAGTTGTCTGCTGCACTTTGTCACAACCCCCAAATAAGTCCAAGGTCTAGAACCCAGGGAGTGGGAGCGATTCGGACCGCTCAGAGGTCAGAGGTGAAGCTGACACACACCACCACCCCCTACACCAGACATGTCACGGTCAGTACTAGCCAAGTCTCAACCAGTACTAGCCAAGTCTCGACCAGTACTAGACATGTCACGATCAGCACGAGACATGTCTCGATCAGTACTAGGCATGTCACGGTCAGTACTAGACATGTCTCGATCAGTACTAGACATGTCTCGATCAGTACTAGACATGTCACGGTCAGTACTAGACATGTCTCGATCAGTACTAGACATGTCACAGTCAGTACTAGACATGTCTCGATCAGTACTAGACATGTCACAGTCAGTACTAGACATGTCTCGATCAGTACTAGACATGTCTCGATCAGTACTAGCCAAGTCACGGTCAGTACTGGACATGTCTCGACCAGTACTAGACATGTCACGGTCAGTACTAGACATGTCTCGACCAGTACGAGACATGTCACGGTCAGTACTAGACATGTCTCGACCAGTACTAGACATGTCACGGTCAGTACTGGACATGTCTTGACTAGTACTAGCCAAGTCACGGTCAGTACTAGCCAAGTCTCGACCAGTACTAGCCAAGTCTCGACCAGTACTAGACATGTCACGATCAGTACGAGACATGTCTCGATCAGTACTAGACATGTCACGATCAGTACTAGACATGTCTCGATCAGTACTAGACATGTCATGGTCAGTATTAGACATGTCACAGTCAGTACTAGACATGTCTCGATCAGTACTAGACATGTCACAGTCAGTACTAGACATGTCTCGATCAGTACTGGACATGTCTCGATCAGTACTAGCCAAGTCACGGTCAGTACTGGACATGTCTCGACCAGTACTAGACATGTCACGGTCAGTACTAGACATGTCTCGACCAGTACTAGACATGTCACGGTCAGTACTAGACATGTCTCGACTAGTACTAGCCAAGTCACGGTCAGTACTAGCCAAGTCACGGTCAGTACTAGCCAAGTCTCGACCAGTACTAGCCAAGTCTCGACCAGTACTAGCCAAGTCACGGTCAGTACTAGCCAAGTCTCGACCAGTACTAGCCAAGTCACGGTCAGTACTAACCAAGTCTCGACCAGTACTAACCAAGTCTCGATCAGTACTAGCCAAGTCACGGTCAGTACTAGCCAAGTCTCGACCAGTACTAGCCAAGTCACGGTCAGTACTAGCCAAATCTCGACCAGTACTAGCCAAATCTTGATCAGTACTTGTCAAGTCATGGTCAGTACTAGTCAAGTCACGATCAGTACTTGTCAAGTCTCGACCAGTACTAGCCAAGTCATGACCAGTACTTGTCATGTCTCGACCAGTACTAGCCAAGTCATGGTCAGTACTAGCCAAGTCACTGTCAGTTCTAGACAAGTCACGATCAGTACTAGTCAAGTCTCGATCAGTACTAGCCAAGTCACGGTCAGAACTAGACATGTCACGGTCAGTACTAGCCAAATCATGGTCAGTAATAGTCAAGTCTTGACCAGTACTAGCCAAGTCTCGACCAGTACTAGCCAAGTCACAATCAGTAACAACCAAGTGAGACAACCCCAGTTTCACTGTCTAAAGTCATCAGCCTCGAAGAATGGCCAGACAAGCAGAAAAGAAAATGAAAAGCTCCTCGAACCATTCCTTGTTACATGGGAAGTGCATCTGGAATTTAACCCAATGTAGAATTTCACTCTCCCCTTTCCAAAGCCCCGTCAACATCCCGTGGCTGACAAGGTGCCCACCTGCCCTCTGCCAGTTTAACTTTGTTTCTCTTATCCAACACTCCCGGACTCAGAGGCCACGGGGGAAAGGAGGAGAATTTTTTTTTTACGCAGCGAGTTGTTCTGATCTGGAACGCGCTGCCTGAAAGGGCGGTGGAAGCAGATTCAATCGTAACTTTCAAAAGGGGAATTGGATAAAAACTTCGAGAATTACATAGAATGTACAGCACAGAAACAGGCCATTCGGCCCAACTGGTCTATCCCGGTGTTTATGCTCCACACGAGCCTCCTCCCTCCCTACTTCATCTCACCCTATCACTATATCCTTCTATTCCTCTCTCCCTCATGTGTTTATCGAGCTTCCCCTTAAATGTATCTACACTATTCACCTCAACTACTCCTTGTGGGAGCGAGTTCCACATTCTCACCACTCTCTGGGTGAAGAAGTTTCTCCGGAATTCCCGATTGGATTTATTAGCGACTATCTTATATTTATGGCCCCTAGTTCTGGTCTCCCCCACAAGTGTAAACATCTTCTCTACGTCTACCCTATCAAACCCCTTTCATAATTTTAAAGACCTCGATCAGGTCATCCCTCGGCCTCCTCTTTTCTAGAGAAAGGAGCCCCAGCCTGTTCAATCTTCCCTGAAAATTATATCCTCTCAGTTCTGGTATCATCCCATTTTGCACCTTCTCCAGTGCCTCTATCTCCTTTTTATAATATGGAGACCAGAACTGTTCACAGTGCTCCAAGTGTGGTCTAACCAAGGTTCTATACAAGTTTAATATAACTTCTCTGCTTTTCAATTCTATCCCTCTAGAAATGAACCCCAGTGCTTGGTTTGCTCTTTTATGGCCTTGTTAACCTGCGTCGCTACTTTTAATGATTTGTGTATCTGTACCCCTAGATCCCTTTGTTCTTCTGCCCCATTTAGACTCTTACTTTCCAAGCAGTATGTGGCCTCCATACTCCTCCTCTTACTTAGGCTTTCAGCTGCGCCTCAGTTGGTAGCACACTCACTCCTGAGTCAGAAAGTCTAGAGACTCGAGAGGACTAATATCCAGGCTGCCACCAAGAGTGCAGCACTGAGGGAGCGCTGCACTGTCGGAGGTGCCGTCTTTCAGATGAGACGTTAAACCGAGGGCCCCGTCTGCCCCTCTCAGGTGGATGTAAAAGATCCCGCGGCTGCTATTTTGAAGAAGAGCAGGGTGTCCTGGGTCAATATTTATCCCTCGACCAGCGTCACTAAAAAGTACAGATCAACTGTTTTTTATCTCGTTGCTGTTTGTGGGATCTTGCTGTGCGCAAATTGGCTGCCGCGTTTCCATACATTACAACAGCGACTACACTTCAAAAAGTACCTCCCTGGCTGCAAAGCGCTTTGGGACGTCCTGAGGTCATGAAAGGCGCTGTATAAAGTTTCAATCTAAAAAGGAAACACTTGCAGGGGTACGGGGAGAATGCAGGGGAGAGTGGGACTAATTGGACAGCTCTTTCAGAGAGCCGGCACAGGAACGATGGGCCGAATAGCCTCCTCCTGCACTGTGTGATTCTGTGATTCTATGGTTCTAAAGATACACTCGGATTATCATCAATTCCCAATGATGTGTTAGACATAAAACCAGGATATTGCGTTGTTCAGATATATTTGAAAGCATGGTAAATCAGGAAAGATTAGATGGTAGACTGGCTATCCCATCCCAACCTTATAAAAATGTATAATACATTGCTTACTTAGCTTTCCTTGCTCAGTATCTGTCATTGCTTTTTTTAAAACTGCATCATGGTATGTGGGACGGGCTCTCAGCTCATGCCGACTCGATTAACTCTTCAAAAAGGCGCTGGCTAAATGTAGGGTTGGCGAAAGGGGTCGGAGGTCACAGGGTAGGGTTGACAACGCTGGTTGGCCGTATTCCTGGAGGTTTCATCACATGACCTCCCGCCTCGAACCACCCGGCCCCCCGACACTCCCGGGGTTGGTCCGTCCTCCAGGTGCTCCACCTTCCTATGGCCAATTGGAAAGCGAGCAGACTCTTCGTTGCCCGATTGGACGATTCTTGACTGTCAGTCAAACAGGCTTTTCTCCCCCCACATCTCCAATATTTTTATAACTACCAAATGAAAAAACGGTCAAATACATTTTTGTTAATGCCCCTGTGATTTTCCTCCCGGGTGTTTTGCAGTTGTCCTGGAGATTAATCTTCAGTTCCTGGAGACTCCAGGGACAATCCTGGAGGGTTGGGAACCCCCTCTCACAGGGACAGGTACAGACTGAAATAAAAACAGAAACAACTGGAAAACTCTCAGCAGGTCAGGCAGCATCTGTAGAGAGAAAAACAGAGTTAACTTTTCATCAGAACTGGAAGATGTTAGAGATTTTAACAGTTCATAGAACTAGAGGGCACAGTCTCAGGATAAGGGGTCGGCCATTCAAGACTGAGATGAGGAGGAATTTCTTCACTCAGAGGGTTGTGAATCTTTGGAATTCTCTGCTCCTGTGCCAGGAAAAAGAGGAGGGGGGAAAGAACAAAAGGGAGAGGTCTCTGATAGGGTGGAGGGCAGGAGTGATTAAATAACAAACAAGATGATGGTGCAAGGCAAAATGGGAGTGATAAACCTGGAAACAAAAGATGGGACCAGAGCAGGAGCAAAGGTCCAAGAGAAAATGGGAGAGGTGGTTCTCATCTGAAGTTGTTAAACTCAATGTTGAGTCCGGGAGGTTGTAAAATGCTGTTCCTCGAGCTTCTGTTGGGCTTCAGTGAAACAGTGCAGGAGGCCGAGGACAGAGAGGTCAGAGTGGGAGTGGGGGACAGGGAATTAAAAGCGTCAGGCGACCGGAGAGCTCAGGGTCACGCTTGAGGGCTGAGTGGAGGTCCATAGGGTTTTTACCCACTTTGTAGGATTTCACTCTAATGTCTATAGATTTTAGGTTCAAACCCGGAGGGAAGATCAGTCACAAACACATGTCAACATATTGGTAAAATTAACAATTGCTTCATTACTGCGACCAATTATTCAATAAACAGTGGACAATGGACCTCTTCCCCACTATTTGCAGCCCTTTAGTTTCCTTCCTATAGCGGGTTAAACAGTCCAGTTAAACACCTCGATTTTAAAATTCTCATCCTTGTCTTCAAATCCCCTTCATGGCCTCGCCCCCCCTCCCTATCTCTGTGACCTCCTCCAGCCCTACAATCCCTCCGAGATCTCTGCGCTCCTCCAATTCTGGCCTCTTGCGCATCCCCGATTTTCATCGCCCCGCCATTGGCGGCCTAGGCCCCAAGCTCCAGAATTCACTCTCTAAACCTCTCCACCTCCTCCTTTAAGACTCCTTAAAACCCACCCCTTTGACCAACCTGTCCTAATATCTCCTTATCTGGCTCGGAGTCAAATTTTGCTTGATAACTGCTCCCGTGAAGGACGTTTTACTACGTTAAAGGCGCTATATGAATGCAATGTAGTGTATCGGACACCTGGTGCAGTGCATGGATCCATTCCGTGTTTTGTATCGGACACCAGCGCAATCTGAATGGCAGAGGTCAGAGGTGAGAGTGTGAGGGGCAGGACTCAGTGAGTAAGTGCTTTGCTGGTGGAGGTTGCTTGTGTTGATTTTAATAAGACGCAGGAAATGGTCTGAACTATGTGTCCTGAGTATTTACTACAATGATGCAATGCCATAAATCATACTGAAACGCAATATTGTGCCAATAACTTGCCATATTTTCGTGCAAAAATTGCACAGTTTCTCTGAATCTTCTCGCTGAAACCACTCAAAGAAATAATTTTTAGATCAGCATCACTTAACATCTAAATTATATCGTGTTTTAATTTTAATTACTTACCTACCATGGTAAAGACAGATCACACTGGCTCTACAATCAATCAGGGAGCCCATTTGTGGCCGTGGCTCAGCGGCTTGACCTCTCACCCCTAAATCAAGCGCCACTCCAGAGACCTTGAGCCTGTAATCCAGGCCGACGCTCCCAGTGCCAGTACTGAGGGAGTGCTGCACTGTCGGAGGTGCCGTCTTTCGGAGGAGACGTTAAACCGCGGCCCCATCTACCCTCTCAGGTGGATGTAAAAGATCCCACAGCCGCCATTTTGAAGAAGAGCAGGGGGGAGTTCTCCCCCAGTGACCTGGGCCCGTATTCATCCCTCAACCAACATCACGAAAAAAACAGACGATCTGGTCATTATCACATTGCTGTCTGTGGGATCTTGCTGTGCGCAAATTGGCTGCCGTTTTTCCCACATTACAACAGTGTCTATATTTCAGAATTATTTCATTGGCTGTAAAGCGCTTTGGGACGTCCTGAGGTTTGTGAAAGGCGCTATATAAATGCAAGATCTTTCTTTAGAATCATAGAAATTTGCGGCACAGAAGGAGGCCTTTCAGCCCATCGTGTCTGTGCTGGCCGAAAAAGAGCTACCAGTTTAATCCCACTTTCCAGCACTTGGTCTGTAGCCCTGTAGTTTACGGCACTTCAAGTGCACATCCAAGTACTTTTTAAATGAGTTGAGGGTTTCTGCCTCTTCCACCCTCTCAGGCAGTGAGTTCCAGACCCCCATCACCCTCTGGGTGAAAAAAAATTCTCCTCAACTCCCCTTTAATCCTTTAAATACTTTAAATCTTATTGACCCCTCTGCCAAGAGTAATAGATCCTCCCTATCCACTCTATCTAGGCCCCTCATAATTTTACATGGCCTTTCTTTCTTTCTAGGGCCCACACTGCGGGATCCAGCGGCAATGGCCCGTTTTAAAAGCATCTTTTCTTAAGGCCCTGGAAAGAGCGAGGCTCGTGAGAGAGAAAGCAGAGGGCCTCATGCAGCCTGATATTGAGAGGTGAAATAACATGAGAAGGACTCTGATTGAAATCCCAGACAGGCATGAAGGGATTAAGTGATTAGGAGACGGGATGGAATATTAAAATGTTAATGTAACAGTGATGCTAATGATATGTCAGTTCGTACCTAGATTAGCTTTCTATGGGTTTATTGTTACTTCCACTTAAACCCACAGTCACGAAGAGAGCTTTAAATCCCTTGGGTCTGATCGATCTTTTTTTAATTGTTTGTCTGGTTCCAGTTATTCCCCCTCCTCCCCCGAAGGCGCTGAATCGTGCTGGGCTCCAGTCTCGCTGAATGGTGAGCGCGGGCGAGCTATTCGACTGTGGGGGGCATCGTAGCCAAGCCTCAATTCACCTCACCTGAAACTCGGGGGTGGCTGGGTAGAGATCGTGGGTGGGTGGGGGGGGAGAGTTTTAACCCGGGTTAAAATAACTTTTTGGAGCGGGAACACGGCCACCTTTAACCCAGGCAGGTTCATAAGACACCAGGAAGTCCCGCCCCCCCCCCCACTTAAAGCCAGTGGGTCAATCCTTAAAGGGGCAATGTACCTCATTGAGATACTTGAGGCATTTAATATTTTGCATGTTGCAAACGTTAAATGGATTTAACCGTACCTGTTCGGGGTTCCCATCGCCTCTGATTGACGTCAGGTGGAAGCAGGCCGCATCCATGGGGTGAGGGCCTTTATTGTGCTGCTCGTGGGCCCGGAGGAGCAGGGCGGCTTCACCCAGGCCCAACAGACACTCCTGGCCGACAGGACCCCCCCCAGATCGCACCCCTCTTCCCCCCCCCACACAGCAATGCTGGACTCCCCCGATGTCGGCCACCTGCCCCTCCTCCCTCACCCACCCTCTCCGATTTGTTCCAGGGCCCACGATCTCTCCCTCCCTCCCCCCGCTCCGATTCAGGTCTCTTTTCCCTTTCCCTGTCAGCCTGGCACGCGAGAAACCCGGGAGCGCAAATACTCACCTTCAGTTGGAGTTGCAACGCGCTCATTTGGCTTCTGGGTTCCCCACGCAGATATCTAGGTGGGCGGGGGGGGGGGTCCCAAGTTAAACTCGTGCCCCAGGACTGGGAAACCCGGTCTGACTTTCCCCTCCCACAGTCCAAC
Source organism: Heptranchias perlo (assembly GCF_035084215.1). Lineage (NCBI taxonomy): Eukaryota > Metazoa > Chordata > Chondrichthyes > Hexanchiformes > Hexanchidae > Heptranchias > Heptranchias perlo. The sequence continues at coordinate 18,811,933 of NC_090359.1, read as the reverse complement.
GATCGGACATCCAACTGAGATCTGGGATCGAATGTGGGGCCTTCCCATTGCGTACGCTCCTGTGAAGCGCCTTGGGCCGTTTTACAATGTCAAAGGCGCTATATAAATGCAAATTGTTGTTGTGTGGCTCAGAGTCACACCGTGGGGCTGAATGGCCCACTCCTGTTCCGATGTTCACATGCAAAGAAATACATACCTAGAAGTTACAATACAGAAGCCCAACTGGTCCATGTTGGCATTTACGCCCCACACGAGCGAATAGTCCCGATCACAGTTACACTATTCCTTCAATCCCTTTTCCTTTTCGAACCTCAAATGTTGACATAGTTTCTGCCTCAACTATTAATGCTGGAAGTGAATTCCACCTCCTCACAACGCTCTCTGAGAAGGAGTTTCTCCTGCCCTCTACTCAAAACCTCTTCCATTTTATCTTGTATCTGTAATCCCTCATTCTTGACCCCCTCAACTGCTGGAAAAAGTCTCCTTCTACCCTGACCCATCCTTTCTCCATTTTAAACGTTCGATTATATCTCCCCATATCCTGCGTTGTTCTAACGAGAAAAACCACGCCCTGTATCCTCACTAATGCCTCAATATCCCCTTCCTATAGTATGGAGCCCGATACTGCCCACAGTGCTCCAATTGAGGTCTTATTAAGGTTTTATATATACTTGTCATCTCCTCTAGGCTTTGAAAGACTACACGACTTGAGATAAAACCTAGAATTCGATTCACTTTTTTTTTAACAGGCTTATCGAGCTGCCTTTAATGTCCAAATCCCTCCGCCTTTGACACGGTCGACCACACCATCCTCCTCCAGCTCCACGCCTCCCTCCGCCAGCTGGGAGGGACTGCGCTCGTCTGGTTCCACTCTTATCTGTCTAGTCGTAGCCAGAGAATATCCCGCAATGGCTTCTCTTCCTGCTCCCCCATCGTTACCTCTGGAGTCCCCCAAGGGTCTATCCCTGGTCCCCTCCTATTTCTCACCTACATGCTGCCCCTCTGGCGACGTCATCCGAAAACACAACGTTCAGGTTCCACACGATGACACCCAGCTCTACCTCACCACCTCCTCCCTCGACCCCTCCACTCTCTCTCATTTGTCACACTGCTTGTCCGACATCCAGTACTGGGTGAGCAGAAATTTCCTCCAACTAAATATTGGGAAGACCGAAGCCATTGTCTTCAGTCCCCGCCTCAAACTCCGTTCCCTAGTCACCAACTCCATCCCTCTCCCCGGCCACTGTCTGAGGCTGAACCAGACTGTTCGCAACCTTGGCGTCCTATTTGACCCTGAGATGAGCCTCTGACCCCATATCCGCTCCATCACCAAGACGGCCCACTTCCACCTCCGTAACATCGCCCACCTCCGCTCCTGCCTCAGCTCATCTGTTGCCGAAACCCTCATCCATGCCTTTGTAACCTCCAGACTGGACTATTCCAATGCTCTCCTGACCGGCCTCCCATCTTCCACCATCCATAAACTTGAGCTCATCCAAAACTCTGCTGCCCCCGTATCCTAACTCGCACCAAGTCCTGTTCTCCCATCACTCCCTGTGCTCGCTGACCTACATTGGCTCCCGGTCCGGGAACGCCTCGATTTTAAAACTCTCACCCTTGTTTTCAAATCCCTCCGTGGCCTCGTCCCCTCCCTATCTCTGTGACCTCCTCCAGCCCCTACAACCCTCCGAGATCTCTGCGTTTCTCCAATTCTGGCCCCTTGCACATCCCCGATTTTAATCGCTCCACCATTGGCGGCCGTGCCTTCAGCTGCACAGGCCCCGAGCTCTGGAATTCCCTCCCTAAACCTCTCTGCCTCTTTACCTTCTTTCTCCTCCTTTGAGACGCTCCTTAAAACCTACCTCGCTTGTCCTAATACCTCGCTATGTGGCTCGGCGTCAAATTTTGTCTGATAATCACTCCTGTGAAGCAACTTGGGACGTTTTACTACATTAAAGGCACTATATAAATGAAAATTTTTGTTTCTCTTCCACTGCATCGAAACCCATTTCCATTTAGGAAGGATATCGAGGTCAACAGAGAGACCAAAAGAGATTGGTTAAGGTAACCCCAGGGATCAGAGGCTTTAGTTGTGAGGAGAGTAGAAAAACTGGGGTTCTTTTCATTAAAACTGAGGTTAAGAGGAGATCTGAAAGAGGTTTCCAAAATTATGAGAGGCTTCGATATAGTAAATTAGGAAGAAAATTGTTCCACTGATCAGTAACCAAATTTAAGAATGAACTTGCATTTATGTAGCGCCTTTCATGATGTCCCAAAGTTCTTTACAGCCAATGAAGTACTTTTTTGAAGTGTAGTCACTGTTGTAATGTAGGAAATACAGCAGCCAATTTGCGCACAGCAAGATCCCACAAACAGCTATACGATACTGACCAGATCATTTGTTTTATTGATGCTGGTCGAGGGATCAATGCTGGCCAATACACCGGGGATCTTTTACGTCCACAGGGTCTCATCCGAAAGGCGGCGCCTCCGACAGCGTGGTCAGCACTGGCACTGGGAGCGTGGGCCTGGATTATGTGTTTGAGTCTCTGGAGCGGGGCTCGAACCCACGACCTTCTGGCTCAGAGGCGAGAGTGCGACCCACTGAGCCACGGCAATAAATGTAGCCTTATCGCCCACATCCCATAAAAACAGTCCCTTTATGTAAGGCGTTAACGTAGCAGAACGTGCCAAGGTGCTTCACAGGGGCGATATCATACAAGTTCCACGTGCACACTGATAACACCCAGCTCTACCTCACCACCACCTCTCTCGACCCCTCCATCGCCTCCAATTTGTCACACTGCTTGTCCAACACTGGATGAGCAGAAATTTCCTCCAACTAAATATTGGGAAGACCAAAGCCATTGTCTTCAATCCCCGCCTCAAACTCCGTTCCCGAGCGAATGACTCCATCTCCTTATGTGGCTCGGTGTCAAATTTTGTCTAATAATCGCTCCTGTGAAGCGCCTTGGGACGTTTTACTACATTAAAGGCGCTGTATAAATGCAAGTTGTTGTTGTTGTAAAATTTGGAGATATTAGGACAGGCGACCAAAAGCTTGGTCAAAGAGGTAGGTTTTAAGGAGCGTCTTAAAGGAGGAGAAAGAGGCGGAGAGGTTTAGGGAGGGAATTCCAGAGCTTAGGGCCTAGGTAGCTGAAGGCACGGCCGCCAATGGTGGGGTGATTAAAATCGGGGATGAGCAAGAGGCCAGAATTGGAGGAGAGCAGAGATCTCGGAGGTTCGTAGGGCTGGAGGAGGTCACAGAGAGAGGGAGGGGGGGGGTGGGGGCGAGGCCTTGGAGGGAATTGAGCACAAGGACGAGAACTTTAAAATCGAGGCCTTGCCGGACCAGGAGCCAATTTAGGTCAGCGAGCACAGGGGGTGATGGGTGAACGGGGCCTGGTTATCAGGATGACAGGAATTATCAACATACACACGTGAGGCACCTCGATCTCCTTCTTTGAGGTTTTCAAAAGCTTAAAGAACAATTTGGACCGAGGAGAGAGGGGGAGCGAAAGGGAAGGAAGGAGAGAAACACATTTAGTCACTGACACATGAATTATGACTTTGCCCTGTCAGACATGCGAGGGGCAGAGAAGCTCCACTGAGAGACCAAATATCTTTCTCAATCCCACCACTGAACATTATCAAACATTCACACACCATCAGCAATTAGATTTTCCCTCTTGTCGGTCTGCTTTTGCTAAATTAATACATCTCATTGGCTGCCTGTCGTTGGCGACATGTTGGCGAATGTTAATTTCGGAGATGGATGAGTGGGAGAGGCCGAGAGGGCATTTATTGTCCCACCTGCCTGTGCTGACAGTCGAGGCATTTATTTAAAAAAGAGGATCATTATTTATTTAAAGATGATTCCCTCCGCTTCCCTCCACTCCCCTTCCCTCCCCTCCAACCCGCTCCCCTCTACTCCCTCCTCTCCCCTCCCCTCCACCCACTCTCCTCCCTTCCCCTCTGCCCCCTCCCCTTCACTCCCCTCCATCCCCACTTCTCTCCGCTCGTCTACCCTCCACCCGCTCCCTTCCCCTACCCTCCCCTCCCCTCCTCTCCACTCTCCTCTGTTCCCCTCCCCTTCCGTCCCCTTCCCTCTACCCATTCCCATCCCTTCCCCTCCACTCCAATTCCCTCTGCTCCCCTCCGCCCCCACCCCTCCACCCACTCCACTCCTCTCTCCTCCACCCAAACCACTTCCCTCCCCTCCGTACCCCTCCCCTCCCCTCCCCTCCATTCACTCCACTCCCCTACTCTCCAACCCCTTCCCCTCCCCTCCACCCACTCCACTTCCCTCCTCTCCGCCCCCCCTCTCCCCTCCGCCCATTCCCCTCCACTCCCCTCTGCTCCCCTCCCCTTCCCTCCCCTCCACCCCACTTCCCTCCCTCCCCTCCACCAACCCCCATCCCTTCCCTTCCGCTCCAATTCCCTCTGCTGCCCTCCTCTCCTCACCGTTCACCTCCAACCCCCTCCACTCCCCTCCCCTCCCCTCTGTGTATTTATCCCTATTATTTCTTCATCTTTCTTATCTTCCCTCTGTGCTGCTGGCCACGCCTCTGAGTCAGAAGGTCGTGGGTTCAAGACCCACTCCAGAGACTCGAGCCCCGTAATCCAGGGCCGACACCCCCAGTGCCGGTACCGAGGGAGTGCTGCACTGTCGGAGGTGCCATCTTTCGGATGAGATGTTAAACCGAGGGCCCCGTCTTCCCCTCTCAGATGGACCTAAAAGATCCCACGGCCACTACTGGCCAATATTTATCCCTCAACCAACAACACTAAGGAAGCAGATTCTCACATTGCTGTTTGTGGGATCTTGCTGTGCGCAAATTAGCTGCCCCGTTTCCTACATTACAACAGTGACTACATCTCTAAAAGTATCTTCATTGGCTGTGCAGCGTCTTTGGGACATCCTGGGGTTGTGAAAGGCGCTACATAAATGCAAAATTGTATCTGACCCCCTCACAATGGCAGATCTCGCAGCCGCTCCCAAGCGCTCGGCCCAGTTAGGAGCTCTGGGAGCCACGACTCCTGCTTCCGACCGATAGCCGGTGACTCCCTGCCCGCGGGCGCTGGGTGAGGAGGGGTTCAGAGTTGGCGATGACGTCAAAGGGCCCCGCCAACACTCACCAGTCGAGGCTCACACGTCCTTTCAATTCGAACAACACACGCAGCCGTGCCCACATCCAGAAAACAACAGTTATGAAGACGTCACCGCCTTCAGGGGAGGAGTGGGGTAGGACATGTGTTGGATATCTCAGGCGAGCTGTGAGATGGTAATCGGCAGAGCTGCTCAATCAGGCGTTCAAACTGATTTTGTCTTCGATGGTGTCTCAGCGCTGTGCCAGCTGGGTGAGTTCGATGGATAATTCATTGGCGGGTTATTCAGACTTTTGATTGATTGCCTCTCACATGCACTCACTACTAAAGAGATTAGAATTGGCACAGACTCGTCAGGGGACAGAAGCAAAGCTTTTTATTCTCTGCAATATTATTTTTGGATGTAGATGGAAAAGGAATGCAAAATGTTTTTCTACTTTGTCACCCAGTGTTGGGAACATATCACTGCAACCTCAGGTACAGCACGGGTTAGATACAGAGTAAAGCTCCCTCTACACTGTCCCATCAAACACTCCCAGGGCAGGTACAGCACGGTTTAGATACAGAGTAAAGCTCCCTCTACACTGTCCCATCAAACACTCCCAGGGCAGGTACAGGGTTAGATACAGAGTAAAGCTCCCTCTACACCGTCCCATCAAACACTCCCAGGGCAGGTACAGGGTTAGATATAGAGTAAAGCTCCCTCTACACCGTCCCATCAAACACTCCCAGGGCAGGTACAGCACGGGTTAGATATAGAGTAAAGCTCCCTCTGCACCATCCCATCAAACACTCCCAGGGCAGGTACAGCATGGGTTAGATACAGAGTAAAGCTCCCTCTACACTGTCCCATCAAACACTCCCAGGACAGGTACAGCACGGGTTAGATACAGAGTAAAGCTCCCTCTACACTGTCCCATCAAACACTCCCAGGGCAGGTACAGCATGGGTTAGATACAGAGTAAAGCTCCCTCTACACTGTCCCATCAAACACTCCCAGGGCAGGTACAGCACGGGTTAGATACAGAGTAAAGCTCCCTCTACACTGTCCCATCAAACACTCCCAGGGCAGGTACAGCACGGAGTGAAGCTCCCTGGAGTCTCCAGGAACTGAAGGTCTATCTCCTGAACACGGCTGTGAGCAAACACCCAGGAGAAGAATCCTGATGTGCCAGAGGACTGGAGAACCGCTAATGTAGTACCATTATTCAAGAAGGGGAGTAGGGAAAAACCGGGGAACTACAGGCCAGTGAGCCTAACATCAGTGGTAGGAAAATTATTGGAAAAAATTCTGAAGGACAAAATTAGTCTCCACTTGGAGAAGCAAGGATTAATCAGGGATAGTCAACATGGCTTTGTCAAGGGAAGATCATGTCTGACTAATTTGATTGAATTTTTTGAGGGGGTGACTAGGCGTGTGGATGAGGGTAACGCAGTGGATGTGGTATACATGGATTTCAGTAAGGCCTTCGATAAAGTCCCGCACAGGAGACTGGTCAAGAAGGTACGAGCCCATGGAGTCCAGGGTGCCTTGGCACTTTGGATACAAAACTGGCTTAGTGGCAGAAGGCAGAGGGTGATGGTCGAAGGTTGTTTTTGTGACTGGAAGCCTGTGGCCAGTGGGGTACCACAGGGATCTGTGCTGGGGCCCTTGCTGTTTGTGGTCTACATTAACGACTTGGATATGAATGTAAAAGGTATGATCAGTAAGTTCGCTGATGATACAAAAATTGGTAGGGTGGTAAATAGCGAGGAGGATAGCCTCAGTCTGCAGGACGATATAGATGGGTTGGTCAGATGGGCGGAACAGTGGCAGATGGAATTTAACCCGGAAAAGTGCGAGGTGATGCACTTTGGAGGGACTAACAAGGCAAGGGAATACACAATGAATGGGAAGACCCTAGGCAAGACAGAGGGTCAGAGGGATCTTGGTGTGCAAGTTCACAGATCCCTGAAGGCGGCGGAACAGGTAGATAAGGTGGTAAAGAAGGCATATGGGATACTTGCCTTTATTAGCCGAGGCATAGAATATAAGAGCAAGGAGGTTATGATGGAGCTGTATAAAACACTGGTCAGGCCACAGCTGGAGTACTGTGTGCAGTTCTGGTCGCCGCACTACAGGAAGGATGTGATCGCTTTGGAGAGGGTGCAGAGGAGATTCACCAGGATGTTACCAGGGCTGGAGCGCTTCAGCTATGATGAGAGACTGGGAAGATTGGGTTTGTTTTCCTTGGAGCAGAGGAGGCTGAGGGGGGACATGATTGAGGTGTACAAAATTATGAGGGGCATAGATAGGATGGATACTAAGGAGCTTTTTCCCTTCGTTGAGGGTTCTATAACAAGGGGGCATAGATTCAAGGTAAAAGGCGGGAGGTTTAGAGGGGATTTGAGAAAGAACTTTTTCACCCAGAGGGTGGTTGGAGTCTGGAACTCACTGCCTGAGAGGGTTGTGGAGGCAGGAACCCTCACAACATTCAAGAAGCATTTGGATGAGCACTTGAAATGCCATAGCATACAAGGCTACGGACCAAATGCTGGAATATGGGATTAGATTAGACTGGGCTTGATGGCCGGCGCGGATACGATGGGCCGAAGGGCCTCTATCCGTGCTGTATAACTCTATGACTCTATGACTCTAATCATCAGGGCATAAAAATAAAATGTTTTCTTATAATTTTCTTGTCACACCTTCGTTTATTGGTTAAAAAATATTGGTGATGAGGAAAAAAGGCTGTTTTAATGAGAGTCAAGGATTATCCAATTGGGTCACGAAGAGTCTGTCCGTTATCCAATCGGTGCGGGGAGGCAGTGCTCCGTGAGGATGGACATGTCGGGCGACCAATGGCGGGAGTGAGGGGGGGCGGGGCAGTTGGAGGCGGGAGGTCATGTGATGAAACCTCCAGGAATCCGTCCGACCAGAGTTGGCAACCCCCGGCCACAAGCTTAACCGTCATTTGGACTCCCCTTCAATTAAAGCTGCTTCTATATTATTCTCCCAGTTCAGATTCCAGGTTCTGAGCCTCCAGTTTCTCGAGCAGAGACTGTGTCCAGGGCATGGAAAACAGATGCCAGGAACCTTCATTCTAGGTGTCAACTGTGGCTCCGTTGGTTGCACTCTTGTTTTTCTGAGTTCAGAAGGTTGTGGATTCAAATCTCACTCCAGGAGTACATAATCCAGGCTGATATTCCCAGTGCAGTGTTGAGGGAGTGCTGCACTGTCAGATGGTGCCGTCTTTCAGATAACATGTTAAACCAAGGCCCCATCTGCTCTCTCTCAGGTGGATGTAAAAGATCGCCATGGCATTATTTCAAAGGAGGGCAGTGGGAGTTTGTCCTGGGCCAATATTTATCCCTCAATCAACATCACTAAAAGACAGATTACCTGCTCATTGTCACATTGCTGTTTGTGGGATCTTGCTGTGCGCAAATTGGCTGCTGCGTTTCCGACATGACTACAATTCAAAAAAAGTGCTTCATTGGCTGTAAAAGTGCTTTGGGACGTCCTGAATTTGTGTGAATGCAAGTTTTTTAAAATTAAAATATATAAAGCAATCATAAAAAGGACATTTTTAAAAAAAGGATTGCATTTACGTAGCGACTTAACCTGCCTCAGAAGCATCGCAAAGCGCTCGACATACAATGAATTGGTTTGGTGGGCGATATTTGTTATGTGAAAGAAGAAGAAAGCAGGAACTTGCATTTATATAGCACCTTTCACAACCTCCGGCTGTCCCGAAGCTGCCTCACAGCCAATGAAGTATGTTTTATTTTTATTCGTTCATGGGATGTGGGCGTCGCTGGCGAGGCCGGCATTTATCGCCCATCCCTAATTGAGAAGGTGGCGGTGAGCCGCCTTCTTGAACCGCTGCAGTCCGTGTGGTGAAGGTTCTCCCACAGTGCTGTTAGGAAGGGAGTTCCAGGATTTTGACCCAGCGACGATGAAGGAACGGCCGATATATTTCCAAGTCGGGATGGTGTGTGACTTGGAGGGGAACGTGCGGGTGGTGTTGTTCCCATGTGCCTGCTGCCCTTGTCCTTCTAGGTGGTAGAGGTCGCGGGTTTGGGAGGTGCTGTCGAAGAAGCCTTGGCGAGTTGCTGCAGTGCATCCTGTGGATGGTACACACTGCAGCCACAGTGCGCCGGTGGTGAAGGGAGTGAATGTTTAGGGCGGTGGATGGGGTGCCAATCAAGCGGGCTGCTTTGTCCTGGATGGTGTCGAGCTTCTTAAGTGTTGGAGGAAGTGTAGTCGCTTTTGTAATGTAGGAAAAGCGGCAGCCGATTTGCGCACAGCAAGATCCCACAAACAGCAATGTGATAAACGACCAGATCGTCCGTTTCTTTTCTTTTAGGTGATGTTCCCCCCTCGTTGCTGCTAATGAGGCTTTGGGATCTTGCTCGGGGCGGGGGGCAGCCCAATCCTGGAAGTTGCTCCCAAACGCTGTGGCGCGGGGGAAATGACCTTTTAATTCCATCTGACAGAAGCTTGGTTTCGTTGGTCAGAACATTGAATACAGGAGTTGGGATGTCTTGTTGAAGTTGTACAAGACATTAGTAAGGCCACACTTGGAATACTGTGTACAGTTCTGGTCACCCTATTATAGAAAGGATATTATTAAACTAGAAAGAGTGCAGAAAAGATTTACTAGGATGCTACCGGGACTTGATGGTTCGACTTATAGGGAGAGGTTGGATAGACTGAGACTTTTTTCCCTGGAGAGTAGGAGGTTTTGGGGTGATCTTATAGAAGTCTATAAAATAATGAGGGGCATAGATAAGGTAGATAGTCAAAATCTTTTCCCAAAGGTAGGGGAGTCTATAACGAGGGGGCATAGATTTAAGGTGAGAGGGGAGAGATACAAAAGGGTCCAGAGGGGCAATTTTTTCACTCAAAGGGTGGTGAGTGTCTGGAACGAGCTGCCAGAGGCAGTAGTAGAGGCGGGTACAATTTTGTCTTTTGAAAAGCATTTGGACAGTTACATGGGTAAGATGGGTATAGAGGGATATGGGCCAAGTGCAGGCAATTGGGACTAGCTTCGTGGTATAAACTGGGCGACATGGACATGTTGGGCCGAAGGGCCTGTTTCCATGTTGTAAACTTCCATGATTCTATGATTCTATAAGTCCCGTGTAAGAGTGTCGATTGTAATGACCGCGAGCCTTGATTGAGGGGAGGCGCATTTAAATATGGCTCCACAAACATTGACACATCTGCGTTGGAAGCGGATTCAATAGTAACTTTCAAGAGGGAATCGGATAAATACTTGAAGGGAAAAAGAATTGACAGGGGAACGAGCAGGGGGAGTGGGCCTAATTGGATAGCTCTTTCAGAGAGCCAGCACAGGCACGGTGGGCCAAATGGCCTCCTTCCGTGCTGAACCTACGATGATATTATGAACATAATTAAAGGCAGGAGCACATCCTGCTCTCATCGGCTCAGCTCCAGTGGCTGTTAATCTTCCCAGCATTACCATATCATTTGTTCGGGAGGCTGCGGTGTATCTGAATTGCATCATTTGATTCACTCGCATCGTCAAGAGGGAAAGAGGCACTCACAGGCTTCGTTCCTGTCACTCGATCCAATATCGATAAAATTGTTTCAAGTGGAGGTAAATCTGGTGTTCTCGAAACCATCTGTTTCAGAAAAAAGATCTTGCATTTATATAGCGCCTTTCACGACCTCAGGACGTCCCAAACGCACCTTACAGCCAATTACGTGCTATTTCGAAGTGTAGTCACTGTCGTGATGTAGGAAACGCAGCAGCCAATTTGCGCACAGCAAGATCCCACAAACAGCAATGAGATAACGTCCAGATAATCGGTTTTGCGGGGGTGTTGGTTGAGGGATAAATATTGGCCCAGGATACTAGGGAGAACTTTGAAATAGCGGCCAAGGCATCTTTTGCATCCAGGTGAGAGGGCAGACAGGGCCTCAGTTTAACATCTCATCTGAAAGACGGCACCTCCGACAGTGCAGCACTCCCTCAGTACTACACTGGCAGTGTCGGTCACGGATCATATGCTGAAAGTCGGACTTGAACCCACAACCTTCTGACTCAAAGGCAAGAGAGATTTCCACTGAGCTACGGCTAACGTCATATGATTTGTACCCAGAGTGGCAGATAATCGACTGTGTACCCCACCCTGGGTTAAGGAGGAGAAAATATCTCAGTACCTAGTCACTATTCATCACTAACCACCGTACTCCAGGCTGACGCTCTAAGGGGGTGCAGCACTGTCGGAGGTGCCGTCTTTCGGACGAGGCCCCGTCTGCCCTCTCAGGTGGACGTAAAAAAAAAATCCCGTGGCCACTATTCGAAGAAGAGAAGGGGAGCTCTCCCCGGAGTCATGGCCCATATTTATTCTTCGATCAACAGCACTAAAAAACAGGCCATTTATCACATTGCTGTTTGTGGGATCTTGCTGTGCGCAAATTGGCTGCCACGTTTCCTACATCACAACAGTGACGACACTTCAAAAGTACTTCATTGGCTTTAAAGCGCTTCAGGACGTCCTGAGGTGGTGAAAGGCGCCATATAAATGCAAGTTCCTTCCTAGGCGGAGTTGGGACCGGTCCATAAGAAACTCTTAAGATGAAACACTCGCGTCTGGGCTCCTTGCGATCCACCTCGTCTCGTGGCAGAGGCCAATTTGTCGTCACGTCCACATTGATGACTCTCTCCATTCTTGGGTTGGCGATGCATGTCTGCGCCCAATTAGTGATGAGAACAGTCTGCTTCATTCTGACAGGGAGAGCGGTTCCGTCATGTTAAACAGATGCAAATCGCCCCACCCCCGATCCTTTCCTTTCAACATCTGCAGACGGATGAATTTCTCTGAGGTGCGTGAGAGCAAAGTAAGACAGCTCAGAGATGGCATCGTCCTTCTCTTCTCCAGTCTGTCCTACTCACCTCCTCTCCCCACCCACCACCCCGAAAGCCCTCATCCTTGATGGGGAGCAGGCTTCATGGCAAGCCTCGACAATGAACGCTATTCGACTGGGGAAGCCCTCACGACGCCCCAAAGCGCTTTACGGCCAATGAAGTACTTTGGGAGTGCAGTCGCTTTTGTGATCCAGCAAACGCCGGAGCCAATTTGCGCACAGAAAGCTCCCACAACCAGCAATGAGATGATGACCAGATAATTTGTTTCAGAGATGCTGGTCGAGGGATAACTATCGGTCAGGACACCGGGCAGAACACTCCCCTGCCACTTCTTCCAAATAGTGGCCGCGGGATCTTTTACGTCAGCTTGAGGGGGCAGACGGGGCCTCGGTTTACCGTCTCATCCGAAAGACGGCACCTCCGACAGTGCAGCACTCCCTCAGTACTACACTGAGAGTCTCAGCCTGGATCTTGTGCTCGCATCTCTGGAGTGGGACTTAACGCCACGAGCTTCTGACTCAGAGGCGAGAGTATTACTGACTGAGCCACAGCTGAGAGCTCAGGGATATGCTTGATTTTTTTCCCGCCTGCCTATGTTCCATGGACGCTGTAGTCAGTTGGAGGTTCCCATCATCGCTCCAGGTGAGATCCGAACTCGGTGCAGGGTTCGGACCTGGGATCTTCCTGTTCTCTGTGTGTCTCAGTAACAACCAAAAGTTGCACTTAGCAACGGAGCCAACAGAGAGCTCATTATTGTGAGATGCGTTATCCCTTTAAACTGGGGGAAGAAATCCCTTTAAACCAGAGGAACTGATCCCTTTAAACTGGAGGAAGAAATCCCTTTAAACCAGAAGAACTGATCCCTTTAAACCAGAAGAACTGATCCCTTTAAACTGGAGGAAGAAATCCCTTTAAACCAGAGGAACCGATCCCTTTAAACCAGAGGAACTGATCCTTTTAAACTGGAGGAAGAAATCCCTTTAAACCAGAGGAGTCGATCCCTTTAAACTAAGGGAACCGATCCTTTTAAACTAAGGGAACCGATCCCTTTAAACCAGAGGAACCGATCCCTTTAAACCAGAGGAACCGATCCCTTTAAACCAGAGGAGCCGATCCCTTTAAGCGAGAGGATCCTGATCCCTTTAAACCAAAGGAATCGATCCCTTTAAACTAGAGGATCTGATCCCTTTAAGCCAGAGGAACCGATCCCTTTAAACTGAGGAACTGATCCCTTTAAACAAGTGGAACCGATCCCTTTAAACCAGAGGAACCGATCCCTTTAAACCAGAGGAGCCGATCCCTTTAAACCAGAGGAACCGATCCCTTTAAACCAGAGGAACTGATACCTTTAAACTGGAGGAATCGATCCCTTTAAACCAGAGGAACCGATCCCTTTAAACCAGAGGAACCGATCCCTTTAAACTAGAGGAAACGATCCCTTTAAACCAGAGGAACCGATCCCTTTGAACCAGAGGAACCGATCCCTTTGAACCAGAGGAACCGATCCCTTTAAACCAGAGGAACCGATCCCTTTAAACCAGAGGAACCGATCCCTTTAAACCAGAGGAACCGATCCCTTTGAACCAGAGGAACCGATCCCTTTAAACCAGAGGAACCGATCCCTTTAAACTAGAGGAAACGATCCCTTTAAACCAGAGGAACCGATCCCTTTAAACCAGAGGAACCGATCCCTTTAAACCGGAGGAACCGATCCCTTTAAACTAGAGGAACTGATCCCTTTAAACTAGAGGAACTGATCCCTTTAAGCCAGAGGAACCGATCCCTTTAAACTGAGGAACTGATCCCTTTAAACCAGAGGATCCTGATCCCTTTAAACCGGAGGAACCGATCCCTTTAAACTAGAGGAACTGATCCCTTTAAGCCAGAGGAATCGATCCCTTTAAACTGAGGAACTGATCCCTTTAAACCAGTGGAACCGATCCCTTTAAACCAGAGGAACCGATCCCTTTAAACCAGAGGAACCGATCCCTTTAAACCATCGGAACCGATCCCTTTAAACTAGAGGAACCGATCCCTTTAAACTGAGGGAACCGATTCCTTTAAATGAGAGGAACCGATCCCTTTAAACCAGAGGAACCGATCCCTTTAAGCCGGAGGAACCGATCCCTTTAAACCGGAGGAACCGATCCCTTTAAACCATCGGAACCGATCCCTTTAAACGAGAGGAATCGATCCCTTTAAACCAGAGGAACCGATCACTTTAAACCAGAGGAACCGATCCCTTTAAACCAGAGGAACCGATCCCTTTAAACCAGAGGAGCCGATCCCTTTAAACCAGAGGAGCCGATCCCTTTAAACTGGACGAACCGATCCCTTTAAACCAGAGGAACCGATCCCTTTAAACCAGAGGAACCGATCCCTTTGAACGAGAGGAACCGATCCCTTTGAACGTGAGGGACCGATCCCTTTAAATGAGAGGAACCGATCCCTTTAAACCAGAGGAACCGATCCCTTTAAACCAGAGGAACCGATCCCTTTAAACTAGAGGAACCGATCCCTTTAAACTAGAGGAACCGATCCCTTTAAACTAGAGGAACCGATCCCTTTGAACGTGAGGGACCGATCCCTTTAAATGAGAGGAACCGATCCCTTTAAACCAGAGGAACCGATCCCTTTAAACCAGAGGAACCGATCCCTTTAAACTAGAGGAACCGATCCCTTTGAACGTGAGGGACCGATCCCTTTAAATGAGAGGAACCGATCCCTTTAAACCAGAGGAACCGATCCCTTTAAACCAGAGGAACCGATCCCTTTAAACTAGAGGAACCGATCCCTTTAAACTAGAGGAACCGATCCCTTTAAACCAGAGGAACCGATCCCTTTAAACTAGAGGAACCGATCCCTTTAAACTAGAGGAACCGATCCCTTTGAACCAGAGGAACCGATCCCTTTAAACTAGAGGAACCGATCCCTTTAAACCGGAGGAATCGATCCCTTTAAACCAGAGGAACCGATCCCTTTAAACCAGAGAAGCCGATCCCTTTAAACCGGAGGAATCGATCCCTTTAAACCAGAGGAACCGATCCCTTTAAACTAGAGGAGCCGATCCCTTTAAGCGAGAGGATCCTGATCCCTTTAAACCAAAGGAATCGATCCCTTTAAACTAGAGGAACTGATCCCTTTAAGCCGGAGGAACCGATTCCTTTAAACCAGAGGAACCGATCCCTTTAAACTAGAGGAACCGATCCCTTTAAGCCGGAGGAACCGATCCCTTTAAACCAGAGGAACCGATCCCTTTAAGCCGGAGGAACCGATCCCTTTAAACCAGAGGAACCGATCCCTTTAAACTAGAGGAACCGATCCCTTTAAACCAGAGGAACTGCTCCCTTTAAACTAGAGGAACCGATCCCTTTAAGCGAGAGGATCCTGATCCCTTTAAACCAAAGGAATCGATCCCTTTAAACTAGAGGAACTGATCCCTTTAAGCCGAAGGAACCGATCCCTTTAAACCAGAGGAACCGATCCCTTTAAACCAGAGGAACCGATCCCTTTAAGCCAGAGGAACCGATCCCTTTAAACCAGAGGAACCGATCCCTTTAAACCAGAGAAGCCGATCCCTTTAAACCGGAGGAATCGATCCCTTTAAACCAGAGGAACCGATCCCTTTAAACTAGAGGAGCCGATCCCTTTAAGCGAGAGGATCCTGATCCCTTTAAACCAAAGGAATCGATCCCTTTAAACTAGAGGAACTGATCCCTTTAAGCCGAAGGAACCGATCCCTTTAAACCAGAGGAACCGATCCCTTTAAACTAGAGGAACCGATCCCTTTAAGCCGGAGGAACCGATCCCTTTAAACCAGAGGAACCGATCCCTTTAAGCCGGAGGAACCGATCCCTTTAAACCAGAGGAACCGATCCCTTTAAACTAGAGGCAACGATCCCTTTAAACCAGAGGAACCGATCCCTTTAAACTGGAGGAACCGATCTCTTTAAACTGGAGGAACCGATCCCTTTAAACTAGAGGAACCGATCCCTTTAAACCAGAGGAACTGATCCCTTTAAACTGGAGGAACCGATCCCTTTAAACTAGAGGAACCGATCCCTTTAAACCAGAGGAACCGATCCCTTTAAGCTGGAGGAACCGATCCCTTTAAGCTAGAGGAACCGATCCCTTTAAGCCGGAGGAACCGATCCCTTTAAACCAGAGGAACCGATCCCTTTAAACTAGAGGAACCGATCCCTTTAAGCCGGAGGAACCGATCCCTTTAAACCAGAGGAACCGATCCCTTTAAGCCGGAGGAACCGATCCCTTTAAACCAGAGGAACTGCTCCCTTTAAACTAGAGGAACCGATCCCTTTAAACTGGAGGAACCGATCCCTTTAAACCAGAGGAACCGATCCCTTTAAGCCGGAGGAACCGATCCCTTTAAAGCAGAGGAACCGATCCCTTTAAACCAGAGAAGCCGATCCCTTTAAACCGGAGGAATCGATCCCTTTAAACCAGAGGAACCGATCCCTTTAAACTAGAGGAGCCGATCCCTTTAAGCGAGAGGATCCTGATCCCTTTAAACCAAAGGAATCGATCCCTTTAAACTAGAGGAACTGATCCCTTTAAGCCGGAGGAACCGATCCCTTTAAACCAGAGGAACCGATCCCTTTAAACTAGAGGAACCGATCCCTTTAAGCCGGAGGAACCGATCCCTTTAAACCAGAGGAACCGATCCCTTTAAGCCGGAGGAACCGATCCCTTTAAACCAGAGGAACCGATCCCTTTAAACTAGAGGCAACGATCCCTTTAAACCAGAGGAACCGATCCCTTTAAACTGGAGGAACCGATCCCTTTAAACTGGAGGAACCGATCCCTTTAAACCAGAGGAGCCGATCCCTTTAAACCAGAGGAACCGATCCCTTTAAACCAGAGGAACCGATCCCTTTAAACCAGAGGAACCGATCCCTTTAAACCGGAGGAATCGATCCCTTTAAACCAGAGGAACCGATCCCTTTAAACTAGAGGAACCGATCCCTTTAAACCAGAGGAACCGATCCCTTTAAACCAGAGGAACCGATCCCTTTAAACTAGATGATCCGATCCCTTTAAACCAGAGGAGCCGATCCCTTTAAACTAGAGGAATCGATCCCTTTAAACCGGAGGAATCGATCCCTTTAAACCAGAGGAACCGATCCCTTTAAACCAGAGGAGCCGATCCCTTTAAACCAGAGGAACTGATCCCTTTAAACTAGAGGAACCGATCCCTTTAAACCAGAGGAGCCGATCCCTTTAAACCAGAGGAACTGATCCCTTTAAACCAGAGGAGCCGATCCCTTTAAACCAGAGGAAACGGTCCCTTTAAACCAGAGGAACCGATCCCTTTAAACTAGAGGTTCCGATCCCTTTAAACCAGAGGAACCGATCCCTTTAAACCAGAGGAACCGATCCCTTTAAACTAGAGGAATCGATCCCTTTAAACCGGAGGAATCGATCCCTTTAAACCAGAGGAACCAATCCCTTTAAACCAGAGAAGCCGATCCCTTTAAACCAGAGAAACCGATCCCTTTAAACAAGAGGATCCTGATCCCTTTAAACCAGAGGAACCGATCCCTTTAAGCGAGAGGATCCTGATCCCTTTAAACCAAAGGAATCGATCCCTTTAAACTAGAGGAACTGATCCCTTTAAGCCGGAGGAACCGATCCCTTTAAGCCAGAGGAACCGATCCCTTTAAACTGAGGAACTGATCCCTTTAAACCAGTGGAACCGATCCCTTTAAACCAGAGGAACCGATCACTTTAAACCAGAGGAACCGATCCCTTTAAACCAGAGGAACCGATCCCTTTAAGCCGGAGGAACCGATCCCTTTAAACCAGAGGAGCCGAACCCTTTAAACCAGAGGAGCCGATCCCTTTAAACTGGAGGAACCGATCCCTTTAAACCAGAGGAACCGATCCCTTTAAACCAGAGGAACCGATCCCTTTGAACGAGAGGAACCGATCCCTTTGAACGTGAGGGACCGATCCCTTTAAATGAGAGGAACCGATCCCTTTAAACCAGAGGAACCGATCCCTTTAAACCAGAGGAACCGATCCCTTTAAACTAGAGGAACCGATCCCTTTAAACTAGAGGAACCGATCCCTTTAAACTAGAGGAACCGATCCCTTTGAACGTGAGGGACCGATCCCTTTAAATGAGAGGAACCGATCCCTTTAAACCAGAGGAACCGATCCCTTTAAACCAGAGGAACCGATCCCTTTAAACTAGAGGAACCGATCCCTTTGAACGTGAGGGACCGATCCCTTTAAATGAGAGGAACCGATCCCTTTAAACCAGAGGAACCGATCCCTTTAAACCAGAGGAACCGATCCCTTTAAACTAGAGGAACCGATCCCTTTAAACTAGAGGAACCGATCCCTTTAAACCAGAGGAACCGATCCCTTTAAACCAGAGGAACCGATCCCTTTAAACTAGAGGAACCGATCCCTTTAAACTAGAGGAACCGATCCCTTTAAACCAGAGGAACCGATCCCTTTAAACTAGAGGAACCGATCCCTTTAAACTAGAGGAACCGATCCCTTTGAACCAGAGGAACCGATCCCTTTAAACTAGAGGAACCGATCCCTTTAAACCGGAGGAATCGATCCCTTTAAACCAGAGGAACCGATCCCTTGAAACCAGAGAAGCCGATCCCTTTAAACCGGAGGAATCGATCCCTTTAAACCAGAGGAACCGATCCCTTTAAACTAGAGGAGCCGATCCCTTTAAGCGAGAGGATCCTGATCCCTTTAAACCAAAGGAATCGATCCCTTTAAACTAGAGGAACTGATCCCTTTAAGCCGGAGGAACCGATTCCTTTCAACCAGAAGAACCGATCCCTTTAAACTAGAGGAACCGATCCCTTTAAACCAGAGGAACTGCTCCCTTTAAACTAGAGGAACCGATCCCTTTAAACTAGAGGAACCGATCCCTTTAAACCAGAGGAACCGATCCCTTTAAGCCAGAGGAACCGATCCCTTTAAACCAGAGGAACCGATCCCTTTAAACCAGAGAAGCCGATCCCTTTAAACCGGAGGAATCGATCCCTTTAAACCAGAGGAACCGATCCCTTTAAACTAGAGGAGCCGATCCCTTTAAGCGAGAGGATCCTGATCCCTTTAAACCAAAGGAATCGATCTCTTTAAACTAGAGGAACTGATCCCTTTAAGCCGAAGGAACCGATCCCTTTAAACCAGAGGAACTGATCCCTTTAAACTAGAGGAACCGATCCCTTTAAACCAGAGGAACCGATCCCTTTAAACCAGAGGAACCGATCCCTTTAAACTAGAGGAACCGATCCCTTTAAACTAGAGGAACCGATCCCTTTAAACTAGAGGAACCGATCCCTTTAAACTAGAGGAACCGATCCCTTTGAACCAGAGGAACCGATCCCTTTAAACTAGAGGAACCGATCCCTTTAAACCGGAGGAATCGATCCCTTTAAACCAGAGGAACCGATCCCTTGAAACCAGAGAAGCCGATCCCTTTAAACCGGAGGAATCGATCCCTTTAAACCAGAGGAACCTATCCCTTTAAACTAGAGGAGCCGATCCCTTTAAGCGAGAGGATCCTGATCCCTTTAAACCAAAGGAATCGATCCCTTTAAACTAGAGGAACTGATCCCTTTAAGCCGGAGGAACCGATTCCTTTAAACCAGAGGAACCGATCCCTTTAAACTAGAGGAACCGATCCCTTTAAACCAGAGGAACTGCTCCCTTTAAACTAGAGGAACCGATCCCTTTAAACTAGAGGAACCGATCCCTTTAAACCAGAGGAACCGATCCCTTTAAGCCAGAGGAACCGATCCCTTTAAACCAGAGGAACCGATCCCTTTAAACCAGAGAAGCCGATCCCTTTAAACCGGAGGAATCGATCCCTTTAAACCAGAGGAACCGATCCCTTTAAACTAGAGGAGCCGATCCCTTTAAGCGAGAGGATCCTGATCCCTTTAAACCAAAGGAATCGATCCCTTTAAACTAGAGGAACTGATCCCTTTAAGCCGAAGGAACCGATCCCTTTAAACCAGAGGAACCGATCCCTTTAAACTAGAGGAACCGATCCCTTTAAGCCGGAGGAACCGATCCCTTTAAACCAGAGGAACCGATCCCTTTAAGCCGGAGGAACCGATCCCTTTAAACCAGAGGAACCGATCCCTTTAAACTAGAGGCAACGATCCCTTTAAACCAGAGGAACCGATCCCTTTAAACTGGAGGAACCGATCTCTTTAAACTGGAGGAACCGATCCCTTTAAACTAGAGGAACCGATCCCTTTAAACCAGAGGAACCGATCCCTTTAAACTGGAGGAACCGATCCCTTTAAACTAGAGGAACCGATCCCTTTAAACCAGAGGAACCGATCCCTTTAAGCCGGAGGAACCGATCCATTTAAGCTAGAGGAACCGATCCCTTTAAGCCGGAGGAACCGATCCCTTTAAACCAGAGGAACCGATCCCTTTAAACTAGAGGAACCGATCCCTTTAAGCCGGAGGAACCGATCCCTTTAAACCAGAGGAACCGATCCCTTTAAGCCGGAGGAACCGATCCCTTTAAACCAGAGGAACTGCTCCCTTTAAACTAGAGGAACCGATCCCTTTAAACTGGAGGAACCGATCCCTTTAAACCAGAGGAACCGATCCCTTTAAGCCGGAGGAACCGATCCCTTTAAACCAGAGGAACCGATCCCTTTAAACCAGAGAAGCCGATCCCTTTAAACCGGAGGAATCGATCCCTTTAAACCAGAGGAACCGATCCCTTTAAACTAGAGGAGCCGATCCCTTTAAGCGAGAGGATCCTGATCCCTTTAAACCAAAGGAATCGATCCCTTTAAACTAGAGGAACTGATCCCTTTAAGCCGGAGGAACCGATCCCTTTAAACCAGAGGAACCGATCCCTTTAAACTAGAGGAACCGATCCCTTTAAGCCGGAGGAACCGATCCCTTTAAACCAGAGGAACCGATCCCTTTAAGCCGGAGGAACCGATCCCTTTAAACCAGAGGAACCGATCCCTTTAAACTAGAGGCAACGATCCCTTTAAACCAGAGGAACCGATCCCTTTAAACTGGAGGAACCGATCCCTTTAAACTGGAGGAACCGATCCCTTTAAACCAGAGGAGATGATCCCTTTAAACCAGAGGAACCGATCCCTTTAAACCAGAGGAACCGATCCCTTTAAACGAGAGGAACCGATCCCTTTAAACCGGAGGAATCGATCCCTTTAAACCAGAGGAACCGATCCCTTTAAACTAGAGGAACCGATCCCTTTAAACCAGAGGAACCGATCCCTTTAAACCAGAGGAACCGATCCCTTTAAACTAGAGGATCCGATCCCTTTAAACCAGAGGAGCCGATCCCTTTAAACTAGAGGAATCGATCCCTTTAAACCGGAGGAATCGATCCCTTTAAACCAGAGGAACCGATCCCTTTAAACCAGAGGAGCCGATCCCTTTAAACCAGAGGAACTGATCCCTTTAAACTAGAGGAACCGATCGCTTTAAACCAGAGGAGCCGATCCCTTTAAACCAGAGGAAACGGTCCCTTTAAACCAGAGGAACCGATCCCTTTAAACTAGAGGTTCCGATCCCTTTAAACCAGAGGAACCGATCCCTTTAAACCAGAGGAACCGATCCCTTTAAACTAGAGGAATCGATCCCTTTAAACCGGAGGAATCGATCCCTTTAAACCAGAGGAACCAATCCCTTTAAACCAGAGAAGCCGATCCCTTTAAACCAGAGAAACCGATCCCTTTAAACAAGAGGATCCTGATCCCTTTAAACCAGAGGAACCGATCCCTTTAAGCGAGAGGATCCTGATCCCTTTAAACCAAAGGAATCGATCCCTTTAAACTAGAGGAACTGATCCCTTTAAGCCGGAGGAACCGATCCCTTTAAGCCAGAGGAACCGATCCCTTTAAACTGAGGAACTGATCCCTTTAAACCAGTGGAACCGATCCCTTTAAACCAGAGGAACCGATCCCTTTAAACCAGAGGAACCGATCCCTTTAAGCGAGTGGATCCTGATCCCTTTAAACCAAAGGAATCGATCCCTTTAAACTAGAGGAACTGATCCCTTTAAGCCGGAGGATCCGATCCCTTTAAGCCAGAGGAACCGATCCCTTTAAACTGAGGAACTGATCCCTTTAAACCAGTGGAACCGATCCCTTTAAACCAGAGGAACCGATCCCTTTAAACCAGAGGAACCGATCCCTTTAAACCAGAGGAACCGATCCCTTTAAGCCGGAGGAACCGGTCCCTTTAAGCCGGAGGAACTGATCCCTTTAAACCATCGGAACCGATCCCTTTAAACTAGAGGAACCGATCCCTTTAAACCAGAGGAACCGATCCCTTTAAACTGAGGGAGCCGATTCCTTTAAACTAGAGGAACTGATCCCTTTAAACAAGAGGAACCGATCCCTTTAAGCCGGAGGAACCGATCCCTTTAAGCCGGAGGAACCGATCCCTTTAAACTAGAGGAACCGATCCCTTTAAACTAGAGGAACCGATCCCTTTAAACGAGAGGAACTGATCCCTTTAAACTAGAGGAACCGATCCCTTTAAATGAGAGGAACCGATTCCTTTAAACCAGAGGAACCGATCGCTTTAAACTAGAGGAACCGATCCCTTTAAACCAGAGGAACCGATCCCTTTAAACTAGAGGAACCGATCCCTTTAAACTAGAGGAACCGATCCCTTTAAACCAGAGGAACCGATCCCTTTAAACTAGAGGAATCGATCCCTTTAAACTAGAGGAACCGATCCCTTTAAACCAGAGGAACCGATCCCTTTAAGTGAGAGGAACCGATTCCTTTAAATGAGAGGAATCGATCCCTTTAAACTAGAGGAACCGATCCCTTTAAACCAGAGGAACCGATCCCTTTAAATGAGAGGAACCGATTCCTTTAAACCAGAGGAACCGATCCCTTTAAATGAGAGGAACCGATTCCTTTAAACCAGAGGAACCGATTCCTTTAAATGAGAGGAATCGATCCCTTTAAACTAGAGGAACCGATCCCTTTAAACCAGAGGAACCGATCCCTTTAAATGAGAGGAACCGATCCCTTTAAACTAGAGGAATCGATCCCTTTAAACTAGAGGAACCGATCCCTTTAAATGAGAGGAACCGATCCCTTTAAATGAGAGGAACCGATCCCTTTAAACTAGAGGAATCGATCCCTTTAAACTAGAGGAACTGATCCCTTTAAATGAGAGGAACCGATCCCTTTAAACTAGAGGAGCCGATCCCTTTAAATGAGAGGAGCCGATCCCTTTAAATGAGAGGAACCGATTCCTTTAAACTAGAGGAACCGATCCCTTTAAATGAGAGGAACCGATCCCTTTAAATGAGAGGAACCGATCCCTTTAAACCAGAGGAACCGATCCCTTTAAACTAGAGGAGCCGATCCCTTTAAACTAGAGGAACCGATCCCTTTAAACTGGAGGAACCGATTCCTTTAAACCAGAGGGACCGATCCCTTTAAATGAGAGGAACCGATCCCTTTAAACCGGAGGAACTGATCCCTTTAAACCAGTGGAACCGATCCCTTTAAATGAGAGGAACCGATCCCTTTAAACCGGAGGAACTGATCCCTTTAAACCAGAGGAACCGATCCCTTTAAATGAGAGGAACCGATCCCTTTAAACCGGAGGAACTGATCCCTTTAAACCAGTGGAACCGATCCCTTTAAACTAGAGGAACCGATTCCTTTAAACCAGAGGAACCGATCCCTTTAAACTAGAGGAACCGATCCCTTTAAACTAGAGGAACCGATCCCTTTAAACTAGAGGAACCGATTCCTTTAAACCAGAGGGACCGATCCCTTTAAACCGGAGGAACTGATCCCTTTAAACCAGTGGAACCGATCCCTTTAAACTAGAGGAACCGATTCCTTTAAACCAGAGGAACCGATCCCTTTAAACTAGAGGAACCGATCCCTTTAAACCAGAGGAACCGATCCCTTTAAACCGGAGGAATCGATCCCTTTAAACTAGAGGAACCGATCCCTTTAAACTAGAGGAACCGATCCCTTTAAACCAGAGGAACCGATCCCTTTAAACTAGAGGAACCGATCCCTTTAAACTAGAGGAACTGATCCCTTTGAACTAGAGGAACCGATCCCTTTAAACTAGAGGAACCGATTCCTTTAAACTAGAGGAACCGATCCCTTTAAACTAGAGGAACCGATTCCTTTAAACTAGAGGAACCGATCCCTTTAAACTAGAGGAACCGATCCCTTTAAACTAGAGGAACTGATCCCTTTAAACTAGAGGAACCGATCCCTTTAAACTAGAGGAACCGATTCCTTTAAACTAGAGGAACCGATCCCTTTAAACTAGAGGAACCGATTCCTTTAAATGAGAGGAACCGATCCCTTTAAACTAGAGGAACTGATCCCTTTAAACTAGAGGAACCGATCCCTTTAAACTAGAGGAACCGATCCCTTTAAACTAGAGGAACTGATCCCTTTAAACTAGAGGAACCGATCCCTTTAAACTAGAGGAACCGATCCCTTTAAACTAGAGGAACTGATCCCTTTAAACCAGAGGAACCGATCCCTTTAAACTCGAGGAACCGATCCCTTTAAACTAGAGGAACCGATCCCTTTAAACTAGAGGAACCGATCCCTTTAAACCAGAGGAACCGATCCCTTTAAACTAGAGGAACCGATCCCTTTAAACCAGAGGAACCGATCCCTTTAAACTAGAGGAACCGATCCCTTTAAACCAGAGGAACCGATCCCTTTAAATGAGAGGAACCAATCCCTTTAAACTAGAGGAACCGATCCCTTTAAACCAGAGGAACCGATCCCTTTAAACCAGAGGAATCGATCCCTTTAAACCGGAGGAACCGATCCCTTTAAATGAGAGGAACTGATTCCTTTAAACCAGAGGAACTGATCCCTTTAAACTAGAGGATCCGATCCCTTTAAACCAGAGGAACCGATCCCTTTAAACTAGAGGAACCGATCCCTTTAAACTAGAGGATCCGATCCCTTTAAACTAGAGGAACCGATCCCTTTAAACTGGAGGAACCGATCCCTTTAAACTGGAGGAACCGATCCCTTTAAACTAGAGGAACCGATCCCTTTAAACTAGAGGAACCGATCCCTTTAAACTAGAGGAACCGATCCCTTTAAACTGGAGGAACTGATCCCTTTAAAGTAGAGGATCCGATCCCTTTAAACTAGAGGAACCGATCCCTTTAAACCAGAGGAACCGATTCCTTTAAACTAGAGGAACCGATCCCTTTAAACTAGAGGAACCGATCCCTTTAAACTAGAGGAACCGATCCCTTTAAACTAGAGGAACCGATCCCTTTAAACTGGAGGAACTGATCCCTTTAAACTAGAGGATCCGATCCCTTTAAACCAGAGGAACCGATTCCTTTAAACTAGAGGAACCGATCCCTTTAAACTAGAGGAACCGATCCCTTTAAACTAGAGGAACCGATCCCTTTAAACTGGAGGAACTGATCCCTTTAAACTAGAGGATCCGATCCCTTTAAACCAGAGGAACCGATTCCTTTAAACCAGAGGAACCGATCCCTTTAAACTAGAGGATCCGATCCCTTTAAACTAGAGGAACCGATCCCTTGAAACCAGAGGAACCGATCCCTTTAAATGAGAGGAACCAATCCCTTTAAACTAGAGGAACCGATCCCTTTAAACCAGAGGAACCGATCCCTTTAAACCAGAGGAACCGATCCCTTTAAACCAGAGGAATCGATCCCTTTAAACCGGAGGAACCGATCCCTTTAAATGAGAGGAACTGATTCCTTTAAACCAGAGGAACTGATCCCTTTAAACTAGAGGATCCGATCCCTTTAAACCAGAGGAACCGATCCCTTTAAACTAGAGGAACCGATTCCTTTAAACCAGAGGAACCGATCCCTTTAAACTAGAGGATCCGATCCCTTTAAACTAGAGGAACCGATCCCTTTAAACTGGAGGAACCGATCCCTTTAAACTAGAGGAACCGATTCCTTTAAACTAGAGGAACCGATTCCTTTAAACTAGAGGAACCGATCCCTTTAAACTAGAGGAACCGATTCCTTTAAACTGGAGGAACCGATCCCTTTAAACTAGAGGAACCGATCCCTTTAAACTAGAGGAACCAATCCCTTTAAACTAGAGGAACCGATTCCTTTAAACTAGAGGAACCGATCCCTTTAAACTAGAGGAACCGATTCCTTTAAACTAGAGGAACCGATCCCTTTAAACTAGAGGAACCGATCCCTTTAAACCAGAGGAACCGATTCCTTTAAACTGGAGGAACCGATCCCTTTAAACTAGAGGAACCGATTCCTTTAAACTAGAGGAACCGATCCCTTTAAACTAGAGGAACCGATTCCTTTAAACTAGAGGAACCGATCCCTTTAAACTAGAGGAACCGATTCCTTTAAACTGGAGGAACCGATCCCTTTAAACTAGAGGAACCGATCCCTTTAAACCAGAGGAACCGATTCCTTTAAACTGGAGGAACCGATCCCTTTAAACTAGAGGAACCGATTCCTTTAAACTAGAGGAACCGATCCCTTTAAACTGGAGGAACCGATCCCTTTAAACTAGAGGAACCGATCCCTTTAAACTAGAGGAACCGATTCCTTTAAACTAGAGGAACCGATTCCTTTAAACTAGAGGAACCGATTCCTTTAAACTGGAGGAACCGATCCCTTTAAACTAGAGGAACCGATCCCTTTAAACTAGAGGAACCGATCCCTTTAAACCAGTGGAACCGATCCCTTTAAACTAGAGGAACTAATCCCTTTAAACTAGAGGAACCGATCCCTTTAAGCCGGAGGAACCGATCCCTTTAAATGAGAGGAACCGATCCCTTTAAGCCGGAGGAACCGATCCCTTTAAACTAGAGGAACCGATCCCTTTAAACTAGAGGAACCGATTCCTTTAAACTAGAGGAACCGATCCCTTTAAACTAGAGGAACCGATCCCTTTAAACTAGAGGAACCGATCCCTTTAAACGAGAGGAACCGATTCCTTTAAACCAGAGGAACCGATCCCTTTAAACTAGAGGAACCGATTCCTTTAAACTAGAGGAACCGATTCCTTTAAACCAGAGGAACCGATCCCTTTAAACTAGAGGAACCGATTCCTTTAAACTAGAGGAACCGATTCCTTTAAACGAGAGGAACCGATCCCTTTAAACCAGAGGAACCGATCCCTTTAAACTAGAGGAACTGATCCCTTTAAACTAGAGGAACCGATCCCTTTAAGCCGGAGGAACCGATCCCTTTAAATGAGAGGAACCGATCCCTTTAAATGAGAGGAACCGATCCCTTTAAACTAGAGGAACCGATCCCTTTAAACTGGAGGAACCGATTCCTTTAAACTAGAGGAACCGATTCCTTTAAACTAGAGGAACCGATTCCTTTAAACTAGAGGAACCGATCCCTTTAAACTAGAGGAACCGATCCCTTTAAACCAGTGGAACCGATCCCTTTAAACTAGAGGAACTGATCCCTTTAAACTAGAGGAACCGATCCCTTTCAACCGGAGGAATCGATCCCTTTAAACCAGAGGAACCAATCCCTTTAAACCAGAGGAACCGATTCCTTTAAACCAGAGGAACCGATCCCTTTAAACCAGTGGAACCGATCCCTTTAAACTAGAGGAACTGATCCCTTTAAACTAGAGGAACCGATCCCTTTAAACCGGAGGAATCGATCCCTTTAAACCAGAGGAACCAATCCCTTTAAACCAGAGGAACCGATCCCTTTAAACCAGTGGAACCGATCCCTTTAAACTAGAGGAACTGATCCCTTTAAACTAGAGGAACCGATCCCTTTAAATGAGAGGAACCGATCCCTTTAAACTAGAGGAACCGATCCCTTTAAACTGGAGGAACCGATTCCTTTAAACTAGAGGAACCGATCCCTTTAAACTAGAGGAACCGATCCCTTTAAACTAGAGGAACTGATCCCTTTAATCTAGAGGAACCGATCCCTTTAAGCCGGAGGAACCGATCCCTTTAAATGAGAGGAACCGATCCCTTTAAACGAGAGGAACCGATCCCTTTAAACTAGAGGAACCGATCCCTTTAAACTAGAGGAACCGATCCCTTTAAACTAGAGGAACCGATCCCTTTAAACTAGAGGAACCGATTCCTTTAAACTAGAGGAACCGATTCCTTTAAACTAGAGGAACCGTTCCCTTTAAACTAGAGGAACCGATCCCTTTAAACTAGAGGAACCGATCCCTTTAAACTAGAGGAATCGATCCCTTTAATCTAGAGGAACTGATCCCTTTAAACTAGAGGAACCGATCCCTTTAAACTAGAGGAACCGATCCCTTTAAACCAGTGGAACCGATCCCTTTAAACTAGAGGAACTGATCCCTTTAAACTAGAGGAACCGATCCCTTTAAACCGGAGGAATCGATCCCTTTAAACCAGAGGAACCAATCCCTTTAAACCAGAGGAACCGATTCCTTTAAACCAGAGGAACCGATCCCTTTAAACCAGTGGAACCGATCCCTTTAAACTAGAGGAACTGATCCCTTTAAACTAGAGGAACCGATCCCTTTAAACCGGAGGAATCGATCCCTTTAAACCAGAGGAACCAATCCCTTTAAACCAGAGGAACCGATCCCTTTAAACCAGTGGAACCGATCCCTTTAAACTAGAGGAACTGATCCCTTTAAACTAGAGGAACCGATCCCTTTAAATGAGAGGAACCGATCCCTTTAAGCCGGAGGAACCGATCCCTTTAAACTAGAGGAACCGATCCCTTTAAACCAGAGGAACCGATTCCTTTAAACCAGAGGAACCGATTCCTTTAAACTAGAGGAACCGATCCCTTTAAACTAGAGGAACCGATCCCTTTAAACTAGAGGAACTGATCCCTTTAAACTAGAGGAACCGATCCCTTTAAGCCGGAGGAACCGATCCCTTTAAATGAGAGGAACCGATCCCTTTAAATGAGAGGAACCGATCCCTTTAAACTAGAGGAACCGATCCCTTTAAACTAGAGGAACCGATCCCTTTAAACTAGAGGAACCGATCCCTTTAAACTAGAGGAACCGATCCCTTTAAACCAGAGGAATCGATCCCTTTAAACTAGAGGAACCGATTCCTTTAAACTAGAGGAACCGATCCCTTTAAACTAGAGGAACCGATCCCTTTAAACCAGTGGAACCGATCCCTTTAAACTAGAGGAACTGATCCCTTTTAACTAGAGGAACCGATCCCTTTAAGCTGGAGGAACCGATCCCTTTAAATGAGAGGAACCGATCCCTTTAAACTAGAGGAACCGATCCCTTTAAACTAGAGGAACCGATCCCTTTAAACTAGAGGAACCGATCCCTTTAAACCAGTGGAACCGATCCCTTTAAACTAGAGGAACTGATCCCTTTAAACTAGAGGAACCGATCCCTTTAAGCCGGAGGAACCGATCCCTTTAAATGAGAGGAACCGATCCCTTTAAGCCGGAGGAACCGATCCCTTTAAACTAGAGGAACCGATTCCTTTAAACTAGAGGAACCGATCCCTTTAAACTAGAGGAACCGATCCCTTTAAACTAGAGGAACCGATCCCTTTAAGCCGGAGGAACCGATCCCTTTAAGCCGGAGGAACCGATCCCTTTAAACCAGAGGAATCGATCCCTTTAAACCAGAGGAACCGATCCCTTTAAACCAGAGGAACCGATTCCTTTAAATGAGAGGAACCGATCCCTTTAAGCCGGAGGAACCGATCCCTTTAAACTAGAGGAACCGATCCCTTTAAACGAGAGGAACCGATCCCTTTAAACCAGAGGAACCGATTCCTTTAAATGAGAGGAACCGATCCCTTTAAACTAGAGGAACTGATCCCTTTAAACCAGAGGAACCGATTCCTTTAAATGAGAGGAACCGATCCCTTTAAACCAGAGGAACCGATCCCTTTAAACTAGAGGAACCGATCCCTTTAAACGAGAGGAACCGATCCCTTTAAACCAGAGGAACCGATTCCTTTAAATGAGAGGAACCGATCCCTTTAAGCCGGAGGAACCGATCCCTTTAAACCAGAGGAACCGATTCCTTTAAATGAGAGGAACCGATCCCTTTAAGCCGGAGGAACCGATCCCTTTAAACTAGAGGAACCGATCCCTTTAAACCAGAGGAACCGATTCCTTTAAATGAGAGGAACCGATCCCTTTAAACTAGAGGAACTGATCCCTTTAAACCAGAGGAACCGATTCCTTTAAGCCAGAGGAACCGATCCCTTTAAATGAGAGGAACCGATCCCTTTAAACCAGAGGATCCTGATCCCTTTAAACTAGAGGAACTGATCCCTTTAAACTAGAGGAGCCGATCCCTTTAAACTAGAGGAACTGATCCCTTTAAACTAGAAGAACTGATCCCTTTAAACCAGAGGAACCAATCCCTTTAAACCAGAGGAACTGATCCCTTTAAACTAGAAGAACTGATCCCTTTAATCCAGAAGAACCGATCCCTTTAAACCAGAGGAACTGATCCCTTTAAACCAGAGGAACTGATCCCTTTAAACTAGAAGAACTGATCCCTTTAATCCAGAGGAACCAATCCCTTTAAACCAGGGGAACTGATCCCTTTAAACTAGAAGAACTGATCCCTTTAATCCAGAAGAACCGATCCCTTTAAACTAGAGGAACCGATCCCTTTAAACTAGAAGAACTGATCCCTTTAATCCAGAGGAACCGATCCCTTTAAACCAGAGGAACTGATCCCTTTAAACTAGAAGAACTGATCCCTTTAATCCAGAGGAACCGATCCCTTTAAACCGGAGTAACTGATCCCTTTAAACCAGAGGAACCGATCCCTTTAAACCGGAAGAACCGATCCCTTTAAACCAGAGGAACCGATCCCTTTAAACCAGAGGAACCGATCCCTTTAAACTAGAGGAACTGATCCCTTTAAACTAGAGGAACCGATCCCTTTAAATGAGAGGAACCGATCCCTTTAAACTAGAGGAACCGATCCCTTTAAACCAGAGGAACCGATCCCTTTAAACTTGAGGAACCGATCCCTTTAAATGAGAGGAACCGATCCCTTTAAACTAGAGGAACCGATCCCTTTAAATGAGAGGAACCGATCCCTTTAAACTAGAGGAACCGATCCCTTTAAACTTGAGGAACCGATCCCTTTAAACATGAGGAACCGATCCCTTTAAACTAGAGGAACCGATCCCTTTAAACTAGAGGAACCGATCCCTTTAAACTAGAGGAACCGATCCCTTTAAACCAGAGGAACCGATCCCTTTAATCTCGAGGAACCCGTCCCTTTAAGAGAGGCAGTCGTTTAGCACAGAATATTCATCCCTCTCTCTACAGTCGGGCCCTCGTTCAATGACGAACCAGCTTTGCTCAATACTTGATACGCTCATCAGGATCTCACACTGAAATATTAATAACTCGAGTCGCACAATAACGTGCAGGCCGACACCAGGACGGGAGGCTGGGAGAGGTGGCACTACGCACACACTTTCACCACAATTTCACTTCTTGGCAGATCGGTTGCCGTGCAACCAGCAACAGTGCGTAATGAAGGCAGCTGACGCATGACGGTCAGCATGTGTTGATTGAAGTGGGATTACCAAAATAGTTTCTCCAACGTAAACTCCACACCAAATCTCTGATGTGGGGGGGTGTGAGGGATTAGCCGTGAGAAGCCTAGATGAAGGCCCGAGACTTGTATAGAAAAAGAAAGAAATTGCATTTATATAGCGCCTTTCACAAACTTCCCGAACACTTCCCAGACCAATGAAGTACATCTCATGTGCAGTCACTGCTGTAAGGCTGCAGTCAATTTGCGCACAGCAAGATCCCACAAACAGCAACCAGATAATTGAGGGTTGGTTAAGGGACAAATATCGGCCAGTACACTGGGGCGATCGCCTCTCCTCTTCTTCCAATAGCGGCCGTGGGATCTTTTATGTCCACTTGAGAGGGAAGAGGGGGCCTTGATTTAACGTCTCCTCCGAAAGACGGCACCTCCGACAATGCCGCACTCCCTCGGTATTGCGTTGGGAGTGTCGGCCTGGATTTGTGTGATCAAGTCCCTCGAGTGGGATTTGAACCCACGACCTTCTGACACAGCGGTAAGAGCGTCACCAACTGAGCCACGGCTGACGCCTAAACTACATCTTTTTCAAAAAAGCTTATGGTTTTCTATGATTTTCATAAGCAGCAAAGCTACGATAGCACTGAAGCCAGAGTCCGATCTCTATCTTGCCCTCCGTCAAAGTCCCAATTGTCCAGCCTTTGGCCCTCCATTCATCACAATATTTCTGCAGCTACCGATCTGCTCAATCACACCCTCACCTCCGCCTTTGATGCCCTTGTCCCCATTAAAACCATTACTCTCTTGACCCTGGCCGTTCCCTCCGGCCCTCATCTCCATTCCCTTAAGCCCAAGAGACGCAGACTTGAACATTTATGGCGGACAACTGCTTTGGCCATTCATCGCCATATCTGGCTGGACCACATAAAGCACTATCGGGTCCTGTCTCCTCGGCCTAAACTGCTCACTATTCCAGGATCATCCCAGAATGCAAAGATAACCCCCTGCTTCTCTTCACCACTAAACCCCCAACATCTCTTCTTAAACCCCTCTCCTCTGCCCCCTCCACCCTCACCTCCAAAAGTGCACAGAGCTCATGGACTTCTTTGTCACTAAGATGGAGACCATCCGTTCAGTTGCCTCGGCTGCTTCCCTCCCTTCCCCCAGCCCACCGAGCCAACCCTCCCCTAAGGATCCCCCCTGCCCTAGCTGTGAACTTGCATCTTTCTCTGTTTCTTTCTTATCTCCCCTCATGCCCTTTCCAACTCATCTTGACCATGAGACCCACCTCCTGCTCCCTCCACCCTATTCCCACCAAACTGTTGACCACCCAACCACCCTTCCAGGCCCCCATGTTAGCTGATATTGTTAACAGTTCCCTCTCCTCAGGTACTGTCCCCCTCCACTTCAAATCTGCCGTCATCACCCCCTCCTCAAAAAAACCACCCTTGACCTCTCTGTCCTTGCAAACGACCCCTCCATCTCCAACCTCCCTTTCCTCCCCAAAGTCCTTGAACGTGTTGTCGCCTCCCAAATCCGTGCCCAACTTTCCCGCAACTCCATGTTGACACAGTTGACCACACCATCCTCCTCCAATGCCTCTCCTCCGTTGTCCAGCTGGGAGGGACTGTGCTCGCCTGGTTCCAGTCTTATCTCTCCAGATGTAGCCAGAGAATCTCCTTCAATGGCTTCTCTTCCCACTCCCACACCGTTACCTCTGGAGTCCCCCAAGGGTCTATCCCTGGCCCCCTCCTATTTCTCACCTACGTGCTGCCCCTCAGTGACCTCATTGAAAACAAGTCAGGTTCCACGTGTTCGCTGATGACACCCAGCTCTACCTCACCACCTCCTCCCTCGACCCCTCCACTCTCTCTCATTTGTCACACTGCTTGTCCGACATCCAGTACTGGGTGAGCAGAAATTTCCTCCAACTAAATATTGGGAAGACCGAAGCCATTGTCTTCAGTCCCCGCCTCAAATTCCATTCCCGAGCCACCGACTCCATCCCTCTCCCCGGCCACTGTCAGAGGCTGAACCAGACTGTTCGCAACCTTGGCCTATTTGACCGTGAGATGAGCCTCTGACCCCATGTCCTCTCCATCACCAAGACCGCCGACTTCCACCTCCGTAACATCGCCCGTCTCCGCCCCTGCCTCAGCTCATCTGCTGCCGAAACCCTCATCCATGCCTTTGTAACCTCCAGACTGGACTATTCCAATACTCTCCTGGCTTCCCATCTTCCACCCTCCATAAACTTGAGCTCATCCAAAACTCTGCTGCCCCGTATCCTAACTCGCACCAAGTCCTGTTCTCCCATCACCTCCTGTGCTCGCTGACCGACATTGGCTCCCGGTCCGGGAACGCCTCGATTTTAAAATTCTCATCCTTGTTTTCAAATCCCTCCATGGCCTCGATCCTCCCTATCTCTGTAACCTCCTCCAGCCCTACAACCCTCCAAGATCTCTGCGCTCCTCCAATTCTGGCCTCTTATGCACCCCCGATTTTAATCACTCCACCATTGGCGACCGTGCCTTCAGCTGCCTGGACCCTAAGCTCTGGAATTCCCTCCCTAAACCTCTCCGCCTCTCTCTCCTCCTTTAAGACAGTCCTTAAAACCTACCTCTTTGACCAAGTTTTTGGTCACCTGTCCTAATATCTCCTTATATGGCTCCTGTGAAGCGCCTTGGGATGTTTTACGACATTAAAGTGCTATATAAATGCACGTTTTTGTAGTTGTTGTTGTCTGAGTTTGAACGTAAAAATAGGACGGTTAATCCAGATTAATGTGGGCCAAACAAAAACACTCACTGAACAAAGGTTAATGATCTCAGGTTGTTCATTAACGGGTGCTAATTAATACAGTAGTCGGCAAAATAAACAGTTTGAGCTTTTCTCTCAAGTGAGGATGAATTGAAAGTCCCATTTATCAGGGACTGAACAAAACAGAATGAGCTAAAAACATTTAAAGCAAGAGAACCATGAGAAACAGGAGGGGTCTTCCAATATTGAGCATTCTCTGAATGACGGTACCCACACCGAGACCAGCCCTCGCCGCCAGCTGTGGGTGAGTCACTTGTGGTCTGACAGGAATTCACCCACACCCAGTCAGCTCCAAGTTGTCAGGAACTGCTTTATTTCCTGGCTCGTCCGACGCTGGTCTCCCTCCTGGTGTCTCAGCATCTTCCCTCCCCGTTGGCAGCTGCCCTCATCAGCCACCGTGCTTAAATGGCGAGAAGCTAGCAACCGTGGAGGAGGTTTGGAGATCCAAGGACAGAAATCACGAAAAACTAGAGGATGGGTACAAAAAATAATTGAAAAGGCTAATAGAATGTTGGCCTTTATCTCAAGAGGGCTGGAATACAAAGAGGTGGATGTTACTCTACAGTTATACAAAGCTCTGGTTCGACCCCATCTGGAGCACTGCGTTCAGTTCTGGGCACCGCACCTCAGGAAGGATATATTGGCCTTGGAGGGGGTGCAGCGCAGATTCACCAGAATGATCCCGGGACTAAAAGGGTTAAATTACGAGGACAGGTTGCACAGACTGGGCTTGTATTCCCTCGAGTGTAGAAGATTAAGGGGTGATCTAATCGAGGTGTTTAAGATGATTGAAGGAGTTGATAGGGTCGATAGAGAGAAACTATTTCCTCTGGTGGGGGGAGTCCAGAACAAGGGGGCATGACCTTAAAATTGGAGCCAGGCCGTTCAGGGGTGATGTCAGGAAGCACTTCTTCACACAAAGGGGAGTGGAAATCTGGAACTCTCTCCCCCCAAAAAAAGCTGTCGAGGCTGGGGATCAATTGAGAATTTCAAAACTGGGATTGATCGATTTTTGTCAGCAAGGTTAGTAATAGTTAGAACCGTACAGCACAGAAAGAGGCCATTCGGCCCATCGTGCCTGTGCCGGCCCTTTGAAAGTGCTATCCAATTAGTCCCACTCCCCCCTGCTCTTTCCCCCATAGCCCTACAATTTTCTCCACTTCCAGTATTTATCCAATTCCTTTTTGAAAGTTACTATTGAATCTGCTTCCACCACCCTTTCAGGCAGCGCATTCCAGATCAGAACAACTCGCTGCGTAAAAAACATTTCTCCTCATCTCCCCTCTGGTTCTTTTGCCAATTATCGTAAATCTGTGTCCTCTGGTTACTGACCCTTCTGCCACTGGAAACAGTTTCTCCTTATTTACTCTATCGAAACCCTTCCTGATTTTGAACACCTCTATTAAATCTCCTCTTAACCTTCTCCGCTCTAAGGAGAACAATCCCAGCTTCTCCAGACTCTCCACATAACTGAAGTCCCTCATCCCTGGCACCATTCTAGTAAATCTACTCTGCAGCCTCTCTTAGGCCTTGACATCCTTCCTAAAGTGTGGTGCCCAGAATTGGACACAATGCTCCAGCTGGGGCCTAACCAGTGTTTTATAAAGGTTTAGCATAACTTCATTGCTTTTGTACTCAATGCCTCTATTAATAAAGCCCAGGATCCCCATGTGCCTTTTTAACAGCCTTCTCAACTTGTCCTGTCACCTTCAGAAACTTGTGTGTGGATTACAAGGTGCGTAAGTGGGATTAAGATACAGATCGGCCAAGATCTAATTGAATGGCGGAACAGGCTCGAGGGGCTGAATGGCCTCCTCCTGTTCCTATGTTCCTTCCTGTGCCCCTACCTCCTTACAACTCCCTCCCAAAATCCTTCCTTGTTTTCAGAGGTGCACCAATCATCTGGCCCAACCGTCCCACCTGTTCTCTTCCCTTCCGATGTAAGCTACAGGGGACGGGAAAAAAAAAAATTCAATAAGGCCTATTATTGGGTGCGGGTAGCGTGATCCCATAATGCCCAATGGCCCCTGCGCAGGCAGGATGAGACGTTCGTGAGGCCTGAGGACTTACCTTCAAGCAGCGTTGGAAATCAGCGGAGACATGAGGATTCAATGCAATACTTCCCACCAGCAGGGGGAGCCCCAATCTCTTAAAGGCAGGCTGTCTCTTAAAATCTCTTAAAGGTAGCCGGTACCTGTTATTTGCTAAAAATAACAGCCTGCTGTCTGCACGGAGTCTGAACGGAGATCAGACATCGCACACGTAAAACACAGATGCAGGTCCCGTCCCTATGTTTACACACTGATGAGTTATGTTAAAACATTGAATAAAAGTTGCGCACTACTAAATCTCACATCCTCCTATCTGCATGCCAGACCCCACCAATCTGCTAGTCCGAGTTTATACCAGGCCTGCGAGAGTCTGTGCACCAAGGTTCTCTACTGATGTACTAGAGGCCTTAGTGCAAGAGGTGGACAGAAGGAGGGACATCCTATATCCACAGGGGGAGGGGGAGTGTAAGAGGCCCTCCAGATATATGCCCAGAAGGCAGTGGGAGGCAGCGGGGGACGAAGTCAATGTCAGGCGCACAGCATCATGAACATGGATACAGTGCAGGAAGAAGTTCAATGCTTTGACATGAGTGGTCAAGGTGAGTGAGGTCAACTGTCCAGTGGCGTCTCCTACCAACTACACCACTAGCCCCATCCACTGCTCCACCCACTACACCCCCCCATCACCCACATACCAACAAACTCTTTCCATCAGTACTCAACTCTGCCAATCAGATGCTTCCCCTCACCCTCACACATTACCACTGTTGCAAGCCGCCCACCCACAACTCACAGGCCACACACACTGGCAGCTATTCAACCATGACAGGCACATCACCCAGACTCACGTCCCGCTTTCTCGCAGGAGAAGGTGGCACATATCAGGAGGCAGCAAGTGGCAGTGGCATTTAGCCCCTCGAGCCTGTTCCGCCATTCAATGAGATCATGGTGGACCTGTGACCTAACTCCATATACCCGCCTTAGCCCCATATCCCTTAATACCCTTGGTTCACAGAAATCTATCAATCTCAGATTTAGAATTCACAATTGAGCTAACATCAACTGCCGTTTGCAGAAGAGTGTTCCAAACTTCCCCCACCCTTTGCGTGTAGAAGCATTTCCTAACTTCACTCCTGCACGTCCTTGCTCTAAATGTTCGGCTATGTCCCCGCGTCCTAGTATTCAAGTGTAGGAGACCTCCAGAAACAGTTACAAATGTCTGGGCAGCCAGAAGCAATAATCCAGCCACTAACCTGTAAATCCTGCACGGTCCCTTTAAATAGCGCTGATGGGGGGGTCCTCCAGGCACTCTAAGACACGTTCAGATGGTCGGGGTTAAGACTGTGCATTAAGTTGAGCGTTAAGTCCCAAAACGGTGTCTATCACTTTAAATCAGCGCTGCACACTGATTGTATCCATTTTCTCCTTACTCTGCACACTGCCGGCATTCGGTATTTGCGTATGCGCCAATACCTATACCAAGATGGTGGCGTACGTCACGCTGGAAACGTGCATGCGCAGCCAAGACGCCATCTTGGATGTTCGGGAGGCCATGTAGCGCTGACACCCGGGGGCTACACGGCCCAATTTCTAGCCCAGGATGTTTTGGGGGGTAAAAGTTTTGATTTAAATGTGATTATTGTTATGTGTAATTTTTGGTAATAATGGTTATCATTGTACATGAGTGATTATTGGTAATAATGGTTATCATTGTATATGTGTAATTATTGCTAAGAATAGTTATCATTGTATATGTGTAATTATTGGTAATAATGGTTATCATTGTATATGAGTGATTATTGGTAATAATGTTATCATTGTACATGTGTAATTATTGGTAATAATGGTTATCATTGTACATGAGTGATTATTGGTAATAATGATTATCATTGTACATGTGTAATTATTGGTAATAATGATTACCATTGTATATGAGTGATTATTGGTAATAATGTTATCATTGTACATGTGTAATTATTGGTAATAATGATTATCATTGTACATGAGTGATTATTGGTAATAATGGTTATCATTGTATATGTGTAATTATTGCTAAGAATAGTTATCATTGTATATGTGTAATTATTGGTAATAATGGTTATTATTGTACATGAGTGATTATTGGTCATAATGGTTATCATTGTACATGTGTAATTATTGGTAATAATGATTATCATTGTACATGTGTAACTATTGGTAATAATGGTTATCATTGTACATGAGTGATTATTGGTAATAATGATTATCATTGTACATGTGTAATAATGATTATCATTGTACATGTGTAATAATGATTATCATTGTACATGTGTAATTATTGGTAATAATGGTTATCATTGTACATGTGTAATTATTGGTAATAATGGTTATCATTGTACATGTGTAATTATTGGTAATAATGGTTATCATTGTACATGTGTAATTATTGGTAATAATGATTATCATTGTATATGAGTGATTATTGGTAATAATGGTTATCATTGTATATGTGTAATTATTGCTAAGAATAGTTATCATTGTATATGTGTAATTATTGGTAATAATGGTTATTATTGTACATGAGTGATTATTGGTCATAATGGTTATCATTGTACATGTGTAATTATTGGTAATAATGATTATCATTGTACATGTGTAACTATTGGTAATAATGGTTATCATTGTACATGAGTGATTATTGGTAATAATGATTATCATTGTACATGTGTAATTATTGGTAATAATGGTTATCATTGTACATGTGTAATTATTGGTAATAATGATTATCATTGTACATGTGTAATTATTGGTAATAATGGTTATCATTGTACATGTGTAATTATTGGTAATAATGATTATCATTGTATATGAGTGATTATTGGTAATAATGTTATCATTGTACATGTGTAATTATTGGTAATAATGGTTATCATTGTACATGAGTGATTATTGGTAATAATGGTTATCATTGTACATGAGTGATTATTGGTAATAATGATTATCATTGTACATGTGTAATTATTGGTAATAATGATTATCATTGTATATGAGTGATTATTGGTAATAATGTTATCATTGTACATGTGTAATTATTGGTAATAATGGTTATCATTGTACATGAGTGATTATTGGTAATAATGATTATCATTGTACATGTGTAATTATTGGTAATAATGATTACCATTGTATATGAGTGATTATTGGTAATAATGTTATCATTGTACATGTGTAATTATTGGTAATAATGGTTATCATTGTACATGAGTGATTATTGGTAATAATGATTATCATTGTACATGTGTAATTATTGGTAATAATGATTATCATTGTATATGAGTGATTATTGGTAATAATGTTATCATTGTATGCTTAATTCCTCTGAAAGCCAATAAATCTCATCGAACCCTATTCTTATATGCAATAACTCATAAACGTATAAGTAAGAACATCCAAAGATCACGAGTTTGGGCCAAATGACAGAGAAGACCCATTTTATGGTCGCTAGAAACCATAAGACCAAGAGAAAGAATGTTGCTCTAAAAGGCATCGACTGGGCTAACCTCAAAACTGTATTAAAAGGGGGAATGCACTGTGCTATCGGGAGGAGAGGCAAAAGACGATGAGGAGGAGGAATCACTTCGCTGGACACACTCGGGCTCTCCTCCAGAACACCGATCTGGTCAACCTGGAAATTGAACTATATTACGCAGTTGCGAGTATTATTTAGATCTGTTGCTGACTCTTGTTGGGCAATCGTATTGGGTGCTTAGTAATCTCGATACCGGTTTCCATGGCTGCTCAAGGTGGGAATTAGCAATAAGGTTATTTCCCTAAACATGGGGACAAACGATATTAATAATAATCTTACATTGCTGGGAGCCACTCTCAGTCACCGGCCTGTGAAGAAGCCTGGGATAGGTTTTTATTTCCAGATGTTTGCTGTGCAAAAAACATGTGGATCAGCACTGGACCTGCAGTGAAACCATCAACATCCCTGTAAAGCTGCAAGATCCTCAACCCCAGAACGTGTGTACAAGTTATATGAAACACACCAATTGCCGTGACCATCTTTTAAAAGTCAAGCAATTAGGGCCGGTTTTAAGATGCTTTGCTTTTCTCCGTCTCCAATACAATTCTGTTCCCCAGGGTGAAAGAATTGAAGACAGACGGCAGTCCTTCAGGAGGACCGAACCCCAGTAAGAGTCAGTCCCTCAGGAGGACCGAACCCCAGTAAGAGTCAGTCCCTCAGGACCGAACCCCAGTAAGAGACAGTCCCTCAGGAGGACCGAACCCCAGTAAGAGTCAGTCCCTCAGGAGGACCGAACCCCAGTAAGAGTCAGTCCCTCAGGACCGAACCCCAGTAAGAGTCAGTCCCTCAGGACCGAACCCCAGTAAGAGTCAGTCCCTCAGAACCGAACCCCAGTAAGAGTCAGTCCCTCAGGAGGACCGAACCCCAGTAAGAGTCAGTCCCTCAGGACCGAACCCCAGTAAGAGACAGTCCCTCAGGACCGAACCCCAGTAAGAGACAGTCCCTCAGGACCGAACCCCAGTAAGAGTCAGTCCCTCAGGACCGAACCCCAGTAAGAGTCAGTCCCTCAGAACCGAACCCCAGTAAGAGTCAGTCCCTCAGAACCGAACCCCAGTAAGAGACAGTCCCTCAGGAGGACCGAACCCCAGTAAGAGTCAGTCCCTCAGGACCGAACCCCAGTAAGAGACAGTCCCTCAGGAGGACCGAACCCCAGTAAGAGTCAGTCCCTCAGGACCGAACCCCAGTAAGAGTCAGTCCCTCAGGACCGAACCCCAGTAAGAGACAGTCCCTCAGGACCGAACCCCAGTAAGAGTCAGTCCCTCAGAACCGAACCCCAGTAAGAGACAGTCCCTCAGGAGGACCGAACCCCAGTAAGAGTCAGTCCCTCAGAACCGAACCCCAGTAAGAGTCAGTCCCTCAGGAGGACCGAACCCCAGTAAGAGTCAGTCCCTCAGAACCGAACCCCAGTAAGAGTCAGTCCCTCAGGAGGACCGAACCCCAGTAAGAGTCAGTCCCTCAGGACCGAACCCCAGTAAGAGACAGTCCCTCAGGAGGACCGAACCCCAGGAAGAGTCAGTCCCTCAGGACCGAACCCCAGTAAGAGTCAGTCCCTCAGGAGGACCGAACCCCAGTAAGAGTCAGTCCCTCAGGACCGAACCCCAGTAAGAGTCAGTCCCTCAGGACCGAACCCCAGTAAGAGACAGTCCCTCAGAACCGAACCCCAGTAAGAGTCAGTCCCTCAGGAGGACCGAACCCCAGTAAGAGACAGTCCCTCAGGACCGAACCCCAGTAAGAGACAGTCCCTCAGGAGGACTGAACCCCAGTAAGAGACAGTCCCTCAGGACCGAACCCCAGTAAGAGACAGTCCCTCAGGAGGACTGAACCCCAGTAAGAGACAGTCCCTCAGAACCGAACCCCAGTAAGAGTCAG
Organism: Heptranchias perlo; assembly: GCF_035084215.1. Taxonomy (NCBI): domain Eukaryota; kingdom Metazoa; phylum Chordata; class Chondrichthyes; order Hexanchiformes; family Hexanchidae; genus Heptranchias; species Heptranchias perlo. The sequence continues at coordinate 18,770,127 of NC_090359.1, read as the reverse complement.
TCCCTCAGAACCGAACCCCAGTAAGAGTCAGTCCCTCAGGACCGAACCCCAGTAAGAGTCAGTCCCTCAGAACCGAACCCCAGTAAGAGACAGTCCCTCAGGAGGACCGAACCCCAGTAAGAGACAGTCCCTCAGGACCGAACCCCAGTAAGAGTCAGTCCCTCAGGAGGACCGAACCCCAGTAAGAGACAGTCCCTCAGGAGGACCGAACCCCAGTAAGAGTCAGTCCCTCAGAACCGAACCCCAGTAAGAGTCAGTCCCTCAGGAGGACCGAACCCCAGTAAGAGACAGTCCCTCAGAACCGAACCCCAATAAGAGTCAGTCCCTCAGAACCGAACCCCAGTAAGAGACAGTCCCTCAGAACCGAACCCCAGTAAGAGACAGTCCCTCAGAACCGAACCCCAGTAAGAGACAGTCCCTCAGGACCGAACCCCAGTAAGAGTCAGTCCCTCAGGAGGACCGAACCCCAGTAAGAGTCAGTCCCTCAGAACCGAACCCCAGTAAGAGTCAGTCCCTCAGAACCGAACCCCAGTAAGAGTCAGTCCCTCAGAACCGAACCCCAGTAAGAGTCAGTCCCTCAGGAGGACCGAACCCCTGTAAGAGACAGTCCCTCAGGAGGACCGAACCCCAGTAAGAGTCAGTCCCTCAGAACCGAACCCCAGTAAGAGTCAGTCCCTCAGAACCGAACCCCAGTAAGAGACAGTCCCTCAGGACCGAACCCCAGTAAGAGACAGTCCCTCAGGAGGACCGAACCCCAGTAAGAGTCAGTCCCTCAGAACCGAACCCCAGTAAGAGTCAGTCCCTCAGAACCGAACCCCAGTAAGAGACAGTCCCTCAGGACCGAACCCCAGTAAGAGACAGTCCCTCAGGAGGACCGAACCCCAGTAAGAGTCAGTCCCTCAGAACCGAACCCCAGTAAGAGACAGTCCCTCAGGAGGACCGAACCCCAGTAAGAGTCAGTCCCTCAGGAGGACCGAACCCCAGTAAGAGTCAGTCCCTCAGAACCGAACCCCAGTAAGAGTCAGTCCCTCAGAACCGAACCCCAGTAAGAGTCAGTCCCTCAGAACCGAACCCCAGTAAGAGTCAGTCCCTCAGGAGGACCGAACCCCAGTAAGAGTCAGTCCCTCAGGAGGACCAAACCCCAGTAAGAGTCAGTCCCTCAGGACCGAACCCCAGTAAGAGACAGTCCCTCAGGACCGAACCCCAGTAAGAGACAGTCCCTCAGGACCGAACCCCAGTAAGAGTCAGTCCCTCAGGAGGACCGAACCCCAGTAAGAGTCAGTCCCTCAGAACCGAACCCCAGTAAGAGACAGTCCCTCAGGAGGACCGAACCCCAGTAAGAGACAGTCCCTCAGGAGGACCGAACCCCAGTAAGAGTCAGTCCCTCAGAACCGAACCCCAGTAAGAGTCAGTCCCTCAGAACCGAACCCCAGTAAGAGACAGTCCCTCAGGACCGAACCCCAGTAAGAGACAGTCCCTCAGGAGGACCGAACCCCAGTAAGAGTCAGTCCCTCAGGAGGACCGAACCCCAGTAAGAGACAGTCCCTCAGGAGGACCGAACCCCAGTAAGAGACAGTCCCTCAGAACCGAACCCCAGTAAGAGTCAGTCCCTCAGGAGGACCGAACCCCAGTAAGAGACAGTCCCTCAGGAGGACCGAACCCCAGTAAGAGACAGTCCCTCAGAACCGAACCCCAGTAAGAGTCAGTCCCTCAGAACCGAACCCCAGTAAGAGTCAGTCCCTCAGAACCGAACCCCAGTAAGAGTCAGTCCCTCAGAACCGAACCCCAGTAAGAGACAGTCCCTCAGGACCGAACCCCAGTAAGAGACAGTCCCTCAGGAGGACCGAACCCCAGTAAGAGTCAGTCCCTCAGAACCGAACCCCAGTAAGAGACAGTCCCTCAGAACCGAACCCCAGTAAGAGTCAGTCCCTCAGAACCGAACCCCAGTAAGAGACAGTCCCTCAGGAGGACCGAACCCCAGTAAGAGTCAGTCCCTCAGGAGGACCGAACCCCAGTAAGAGTCAGTCCCTCAGAACCGAACCCCAGTAAGAGTCAGTCCCTCAGGAGGACCGAACCCCAGTAAGAGTCAGTCCCTCAGAACCGAACCCCAGTAAGAGTCAGTCCCTCAGGAGGACCGAACCCCAGTAAGAGTCAGTCCCTCAGGACCGAACCCCAGTAAGAGACAGTCCCTCAGGAGGACCGAACCCCAGTAAGAGTCAGTCCCTCAGGACCGAACCCCAGTAAGAGTCAGTCCCTCAGGAGGACCGAACCCCAGTAAGAGTCAGTCCCTCAGGACCGAACCCCAGTAAGAGTCAGTCCCTCAGGACCGAACCCCAGTAAGAGACAGTCCCTCAGAACCGAACCCCAGTAAGAGTCAGTCCCTCAGGAGGACCGAACCCCAGTAAGAGACAGTCCCTCAGGACCGAACCCCAGTAAGAGACAGTCCCTCAGGAGGACTGAACCCCAGTAAGAGACAATCCCTCAGGACCGAACCCCAGTAAGAGACAGTCCCTCAGGAGGACTGAACCCCAGTAAGAGACAGTCCCTCAGAACCGAACCCCAGTAAGAGACAGTCCCTCAGGAGGACCGAACCCCAGTAAGAGTCAGTCCCTCAGAACCGAACCCCAGTAAGAGACAGTCCCTCAGGAGGACCGAACCCCAGTAAGAGACAGTCCCTCAGGACCGAACCCCAGTAAGAGTCAGTCCCTCAGGAGGACCGAACCCCAGTAAGAGACAGTCCCTCAGGAGGACCGAACCCCAGTAAGAGACAGTCCCTCAGAACCGAACCCCAATAAGAGTCAGTCCCTCAGAACCGAACCCCAGTAAGAGACAGTCCCTCAGAACCGAACCCCAGTAAGAGACAGTCCCTCAGGACCGAACCCCAGGAAGAGTCAGTCCCTCAGGAGGACCGAACCCCAGTAAGAGTCAGTCCCTCAGAACCGAACCCCAGTAAGAGTCAGTCCCTCAGAACCGAACCCCAGTAAGAGTCAGTCCCTCAGGAGGACCGAACCCCTGTAAGAGACAGTCCCTCAGGAGGACCGAACCCCAGTAAGAGTCAGTCCCTCAGAACCGAACCCCAGTAAGAGTCAGTCCCTCAGAACCGAACCCCAGTAAGAGACAGTCCCTCAGGACCGAACCCCAGTAAGAGACAGTCCCTCAGGAGGACCGAACCCCAGTAAGAGTCAGTCCCTCAGAACCGAACCCCAGTAAGAGACAGTCCCTCAGAACCGAACCCCAGTAAGAGTCAGTCCCTCAGAACCGAACCCCAGCAAGAGACAGTCCCTCAGGAGGATCGAACCCCAGTAAGAGTCAGTCCCTCAGGAGGACCGAACCCCAGTAAGAGTCAGTCCCTCAGAACCGAACCCCAGTAAGAGTCAGTCCCTCAGAACCGAACCCCAGTAAGAGTCAGTCCCTCAGAACCGAACCCCAGTAAGAGTCAGTCCCTCAGAACCGAACCCCAGTAAGAGTCAGTCCCTCAGAACCGAACCCCAGCAAGAGACAGTCCCTCAGGAGGACCGAACCCCAGTAAGAGTCAGTCCCTCAGGACCGAACCCCAGTAAGAGTCAGTCCCTCAGGAGGACCGAACCCCAGTAAGAGTCAGTCCCTCAGAACCGAACCCCAGTAAGAGTCAGTCCCTCAGAACCGAACCCCAGTAAGAGTCAGTCCCTCAGGAGGACCGAACCCCAGTAAGAGTCAGTCCCTCAGGACCGAACCCCAGTAAGAGTCAGTCCCTCAGAAGGACCGAACCCCAGTAAGAGACAGTCCCTCAGGAGGACCAAACCCCAGTAAGAGTCAGTCCCTCAGGACCGAACCCCAGTAAGAGACAGTCCCTCAGGACCGAACCCCAGTAAGAGACAGTCCCTCAGGACCGAACCCCAGTAAGAGTCAGTCCCTCAGGAGGACCGAACCCCAGTAAGAGTCAGTCCCTCAGAACCGAACCCCAGTAAGAGTCAGTCCCTCAGAACCGAACCCCAGTAAGTGTCAGTCCCTCAGGAGGACCGAACCCCAGTAAGAGACAGTCCCTCAGGAGGACCGAACCCCAGTAAGAGTCAGTCCCTCAGAACCGAACCCCAGTAAGAGTCAGTCCCTCAGAACCGAACCCCAGTAAGAGACAGTCCCTCAGGACCGAACCCCAGTAAGAGACAGTCCCTCAGGAGGACCGAACCCCAGTAAGAGTCAGTCCCTCAGGAGGACCGAACCCCAGTAAGAGACAGTCCCTCAGGAGGACCGAACCCCAGTAAGAGTCAGTCCCTCAGGACCGAACCCCAGTAAGAGTCAGTCCCTCAGAACCGAACTCCAGTAAGAGTCAGTCCCTCAGAACCGAACCCCAGTAAGAGTCAGTCCCTCAGAACCGAACCCCAGTAAGAGACAGTCCCTCAGGACCGAACCCCAGTAAGAGACAGTCCCTCAGGAGGACCGAACCCCAGTAAGAGTCAGTCCCTCAGAACCGAACCCCAGTAAGAGACAGTCCCTCAGAACCGAACCCCAGTAAGAGTCAGTCCCTCAGAACCGAACCCCAGTAAGAGACAGTCCCTCAGGAGGACCGAACCCCAGTAAGAGTCAGTCCCTCAGGAGGACCGAACCCCAGTAAGAGTCAGTCCCTCAGAACCGAACCCCAGTAAGAGTCAGTCCCTCAGAACCGAACCCCAGTAAGAGTCAGTCCCTCAGGAGGACCGAACCCCAGTAAGAGTCAGTCCCTCAGGACCGAACCCCAGTAAGAGTCAGTCCCTCAGAAGGACCGAACCCCAGTAAGAGTCAGTCCCTCAGGAGGACCAAACCCCAGTAAGAGTCAGTCCCTCAGGACCGAACCCCAGTAAGAGACAGTCCCTCAGGACCGAACCCCAGTAAGAGACAGTCCCTCAGAACCGAACCCCAGTAAGAGTCAGTCCCTCAGGAGGACCGAACCCCAGTAAGAGACTGTCCCTCAGGAGGACCGAACCCCAGTAAGAGTCAGTCCCTCAGAAGGACCGAACCCCAGTAAGAGACAGTCCCTCAGGAGGACCAAACCCCAGTAAGAGTCAGTCCCTCAGGACCGAACCCCAGTAAGAGACAGTCCCTCAGGACCGAACCCCAGTAAGAGACAGTCCCTCAGAACCGAACCCCAGTAAGAGTCAGTCCCTCAGGAGGACCGAACCCCAGTAAGAGTCAGTCCCTCAGGAGGACCGAACCCCAGTAAGAGTCAGTCCCTCAGGACCGAACCCCAGTAAGAGTCAGTCCCTCAGAACCGAACCCCAGTAAGAGACAGTCCCTCAGAACCGAACCCCAGTAAGAGACAGTCCCTCAGGAGGACCGAACCCCAGTAAGAGACAGTCCCTCAGGAGGACCGAACCCCAGTAAGAGTCAGTCCCTCAGGAGGACCGAACCCCAGTAAGAGACAGTCCCTCAGAACCGAACCCCAGTAAGAGTCAGTCCCTCAGGAGGACCAAACCCCAGTCAGAGTCAGTCCCTCAGGACCGAACCCCAGTAAGAGACAGTCCCTCAGGCGGACCGAACCCCAGTAAGAGACAGTCCCTCAGAACCGAACCCCAGTAAGAGTCAGTCCCTCAGGACCGAACCCCAGGAAGAGTCAGTCCCTCAGGAGGACCGAACCCCAGTAAGAGTCAGTCCCTCAGAACCGAACCCCAGTAAGAGTCAGTCCCTCAGAACCGAACCCCAGTAAGAGTCAGTCCCTCAGGAGGACCGAACCCCAGTAAGAGTCAGTCCCTCAGAACCGAACCCCAGTAAGAGTCAGTCCCTCAGAACCGAACCCCAGTAAGAGTCAGTCCCTCAGAACCGAACCCCAGTAAGAGACAGTCCCTCAGGACCGAACCCCAGTAAGAGTCAGTCCCTCAGAACCGAACCCCAGTAAGAGTCAGTCCCTCAGAACCGAACCCCAGTAAGAGTCAGTCCCTCAGAACCGAACCCCAGTAAGAGACAGTCCCTCAGGACCGAACCCCAGTAAGAGACAGTCCCTCAGGAGGACCGAACCCCAGTAAGAGTCAGTCCCTCAGAACCGAACCCCAGTAAGAGACAGTCCCTCAGAACCGAACCCCAGTAAGAGTCAGTCCCTCAGAACCGAACCCCAGCAAGAGACAGTCCCTCAGGAGGATCGAACCCCAGTAAGAGTCAGTCCCTCAGGAGGACCGAACCCCAGTAAGAGTCAGTCCCTCAGAACCGAACCCCAGTAAGAGTCAGTCCCTCAGAACCGAACCCCAGCAAGAGACAGTCCCTCAGGAGGACCGAACCCCAGTAAGAGTCAGTCCCTCAGGACCGAACCCCAGTAAGAGTCAGTCCCTCAGGAGGACCGAACCCCAGTAAGAGTCAGTCCCTCAGGAGGACCGAACCCCAGTAAGAGTCAGTCCCTCAGAACCGAACCCCAGTAAGAGTCAGTCCCTCAGAACCGAACCCCAGTAAGAGTCAGTCCCTCAGGAGGACCGAACCCCAGTAAGAGTCAGTCCCTCAGGACCGAACCCCAGTAAGAGTCAGTCCCTCAGAAGGACCGAACCCCAGTAAGAGACAGTCCCTCAGGAGGACCAAACCCCAGTAAGAGTCAGTCCCTCAGGACCGAACCCCAGTAAGAGACAGTCCCTCAGGACCGAACCCCAGTAAGAGACAGTCCCTCAGGACCGAACCCCAGTAAGAGTCAGTCCCTCAGGAGGACCGAACCCCAGTAAGAGTCAGTCCCTCAGAACCGAACCCCAGTAAGAGTCAGTCCCTCAGAACCGAACCCCAGTAAGTGTCAGTCCCTCAGGAGGACCGAACCCCAGTAAGAGACAGTCCCTCAGGAGGACCGAACCCCAGTAAGAGTCAGTCCCTCAGAACCGAACCCCAGTAAGAGTCAGTCCCTCAGAACCGAACCCCAGTAAGAGACAGTCCCTCAGGACCGAACCCCAGTAAGAGACAGTCCCTCAGGAGGACCGAACCCCAGTAAGAGTCAGTCCCTCAGGAGGACCGAACCCCAGTAAGAGACAGTCCCTCAGGAGGACCGAACCCCAGTAAGAGTCAGTCCCTCAGGACCGAACCCCAGTAAGAGTCAGTCCCTCAGAACCGAACTCCAGTAAGAGTCAGTCCCTCAGAACCGAACCCCAGTAAGAGTCAGTCCCTCAGAACCGAACCCCAGTAAGAGACAGTCCCTCAGGACCGAACCCCAGTAAGAGACAGTCCCTCAGGAGGACCGAACCCCAGTAAGAGTCAGTCCCTCAGAACCGAACCCCAGTAAGAGACAGTCCCTCAGAACCGAACCCCAGTAAGAGACAGTCCCTCAGGAGGACCGAACCCCAGTAAGAGTCAGTCCCTCAGGAGGACCGAACCCCAGTAAGAGTCAGTCCCTCAGAACCGAACCCCAGTAAGAGACAGTCCCTCAGGAGGACCGAACCCCAGTAAGAGTCAGTCCCTCAGGAGGACCGAACCCCAGTAAGAGTCAGTCCCTCAGAACCGAACCCCAGTAAGAGTCAGTCCCTCAGAACCGAACCCCAGTAAGAGTCAGTCCCTCAGGAGGACCGAACCCCAGTAAGAGTCAGTCCCTCAGGACCGAACCCCAGTAAGAGTCAGTCCCTCAGAACCGAACCCCAGTAAGAGTCAGTCCCTCAGGAGGACCGAACCCCAGTAAGAGTCAGTCCCTCAGAAGGACCGAACCCCAGTAAGAGTCAGTCCCTCAGGAGGACCAAACCCCAGTAAGAGTCAGTCCCTCAGGACCGAACCCCAGTAAGAGACAGTCCCTCAGGACCGAACCCCAGTAAGAGACAGTCCCTCAGAACCGAACCCCAGTAAGAGTCAGTCCCTCAGGAGGACCGAACCCCAGTAAGAGACTGTCCCTCAGGAGGACCGAACCCCAGTAAGAGTCAGTCCCTCAGAAGGACCGAACCCCAGTAAGAGACAGTCCCTCAGGAGGACCAAACCCCAGTAAGAGTCAGTCCCTCAGGACCGAACCCCAGTAAGAGACAGTCCCTCAGGACCGAACCCCAGTAAGAGACAGTCCCTCAGAACCGAACCCCAGTAAGAGTCAGTCCCTCAGGAGGACCGAACCCCAGTAAGAGTCAGTCCCTCAGGAGGACCGAACCCCAGTAAGAGTCAGTCCCTCAGGACCGAACCCCAGTAAGAGTCAGTCCCTCAGAACCGAACCCCAGTAAGAGACAGTCCCTCAGAACCGAACCCCAGTAAGAGACAGTCCCTCAGGAGGACCGAACCCCAGTAAGAGACAGTCCCTCAGGAGGACCGAACCCCAGTAAGAGACAGTCCCTCAGAACCGAACCCCAGTAAGAGTCAGTCCCTCAGGAGGACCAAACCCCAGTAAGAGTCAGTCCCTCAGGACCGAACCCCAGTAAGAGACAGTCCCTCAGGCGGACCGAACCCCAGTAAGAGACAGTCCCTCAGAACCGAACCCCAGTAAGAGTCAGTCCCTCAGGACCGAACCCCAGTAAGAGACAGTCCCTCAGAACCGAACCCCAGTAAGAGTCAGTCCCTCAGGACCGAACCCCAGTAAGAGTCAGTCCCTCAGGAGGACCAAACCCCAGTAAGAGTCAGTCCCTCAGAACCGAACCCCAGTAAGAGTCAGTCCCTCAGAACCGAACCCCAGTAAGAGTCAGTCCCTCAGGAGGACCGAACCCCAGTAAGAGTCAGTCCCTCAGGACCGAACCCCAGTAAGAGTCAGTCCCTCAGAAGGACCGAACCCCAGTAAGAGTCAGTCCCTCAGGAGGACCAAACCCCAGTAAGAGTCAGTCCCTCAGGACCGAATCCCAGTAAGAGACAGTCCCTCAGGACCGAACCCCAGTCAGAGACAGTCCCTCAGAACCGAACCCCAGTAAGAGTCAGTCCCTCAGGAGGACCGAACCCCAGTAAGAGACAGTCCCTCAGGAGGACCGAACCCCAGTAAGAGTCAGTCCCTCAGAAGGACCGAACCCCAGTAAGAGACAGTCCCTCAGGAGGACCAAACCCCAGTAAGAGTCAGTCCCTCAGGACCGAACCCCAGTAAGAGACAGTCCCTCAGGACCGAACCCCAGTAAGAGACAGTCCCTCAGAACCGAACCCCAGTAAGAGTCAGTCCCTCAGGAGGACCGAACCCCAGTAAGAGTCAGTCCCTCAGGACCGAACCCCAGTAAGAGTCAGTCCCTCAGAACCGAACCCCAGTAAGAGACAGTCCCTCAGAACCGAACCCCAGTAAGAGACAGTCCCTCAGGAGGACCGAACCCCAGTAAGAGACAGTCCCTCAGGAGGACCGAACCCCAGTAAGAGACAGTCCCTCAGAACCGAACCCCAGTAAGAGTCAGTCCCTCAGGAGGACCAAACCCCAGTAAGAGTCAGTCCCTCAGGACCGAACCCCAGTAAGAGACAGTCCCTCAGGAGGACCGAACCCCAGTAAGAGACAGTCCCTCAGAACCGAACCCCAGTAAGAGTCAGTCCCTCAGGACCGAACCCCAGTAAGAGACAGTCCCTCAGAACCGAACCCCAGTAAGAGTCAGTCCCTCAGGACCGAACCCCAGTAAGAGTCAGTCCCTCAGGAGGACCAAACCCCAGGAAGAGTCAGTCCCTCAGGACCGAACCCCAGTAAGAGACAGTCCCTCAGGAGGACCGAACCCCAGTAAGAGTCAGTCCCTCAGGACCGAACCCCAGTAAGAGTCAGTCCCTCAGAACCGAACCCCAGTAAGAGTCAGTCCCTCAGGACCGAACCCCAGTAAGAGTCAGTCCCTCAGGAGGACCGAACCCCAGTAAGAGTCAGTCCCTCAGGAGGACCAAACCCCAGTAAGAGTCAGTCCCTCAGGAGGACCGAACCCCAGTAAGAGTCAGTCCCTCAGGAGGACCGAACCCCAGTAAGAGTCAGTCCCTCAGGACCGAACCCCAGTAAGAGTCAGTCCCTCAGAACCGAACCCCAGTAAGAGTCAGTCCCTCAGGACCGAACCCCAGTAAGAGTCAGTCCCTCAGGAGGACCGAACCCCAGTAAGAGTCAGTCCCTCAGGACCGAACCCCAGTAAGAGTCAGTCCCTCAGGACCGAACCCCAGTAAGAGACAGTCCCTCAGAACCGAACCCCAGTAAGAGTCAGTCCCTCAGGAGGACCGAACCCCAGTAAGAGACAGTCCCTCAGGACCGAACCCCAGTAAGAGACAGTCCCTCAGGAGGACTGAACCCCAGTAAGAGACAGTCCCTCAGGACCGAACCCCAGTAAGAGACAGTCCCTCAGGAGGACTGAACCCCAGTAAGAGACAGTCCCTCAGAACCGAACCCCAGTAAGAGTCAGTCCCTCAGAACCGAACCCCAGTAAGAGTCAGTCCCTCAGGACCGAACCCCAGTAAGAGTCAGTCCCTCAGAACCGAACCCCAGTAAGAGACAGTCCCTCAGGAGGACCGAACCCCAGTAAGAGACAGTCCCTCAGGACCGAACCCCAGTAAGAGTCAGTCCCTCAGGAGGACCGAACCCCAGTAAGAGACAGTCCCTCAGGAGGACCGAACCCCAGTAAGAGTCAGTCCCTCAGAACCGAACCCCAGTAAGAGTCAGTCCCTCAGGAGGACCGAACCCCAGTAAGAGTCAGTCCCTCAGAACCGAACCCCAGTAAGAGTCAGTCCCTCAGGAGGACCAAACCCCAGTAAGAGTCAGTCCCTCAGGACCGAACCCCAGTAAGAGACAGTCCCTCAGGAGGACCGAACCCCAGTAAGAGACAGTCCCTCAGAACCGAACCCCAGTAAGAGTCAGTCCCTCAGGACCGAACCCCAGTAAGAGACAGTCCCTCAGAACCGAACCCCAGTAAGAGTCAGTCCCTCAGGACCGAACCCCAGTAAGAGACAGTCCCTCAGGAGGACCGAACCCCAGTAAGAGTCAGTCCCTCAGGACCGAACCCCAGTAAGAGTCAGTCCCTCAGAACCGAACCCCAGTAAGAGTCAGTCCCTCAGGACCGAACCCCAGTAAGAGTCAGTCCCTCAGGAGGACCGAACCCCAGTAAGAGTCAGTCCCTCAGGAGGACCAAACCCCAGTAAGAGTCAGTCCCTCAGGAGGACCGAACCCCAGTAAGAGTCAGTCCCTCAGGAGGACCGAACCCCAGTAAGAGTCAGTCCCTCAGGACCGAACCCCAGTAAGAGTCAGTCCCTCAGGACCGAGCCCCAGTAAGAGTCAGTCCCTCAGGACCGAACCCCAGTAAGAGTCAGTCCCTCAGGAGGACCGAACCCCAGTAAGAGTCAGTCCCTCAGGACCGAGCCCCAGTAAGAGTCAGTCCCTCAGAACCGAGCCCCAGTAAGAGTCAGTCCCTCAGGACCGAACCCCAGTAAGAGTCAGTCCCTCAGGAGGACCGAACCCCAGTAAGAGTCAGTCCCTCAGGACCGAACCCCAGTAAGAGTCAGTCCCTCAGGACCGAACCCCAGTAAGAGACAGTCCCTCAGAACCGAACCCCAGTAAGAGTCAGTCCCTCAGGAGGACCGAACCCCAGTAAGAGACAGTCCCTCAGGAGGACTGAACCCCAGTAAGAGACAGTCCCTCAGGACCGAACCCCAGTAAGAGACAGTCCCTCAGGAGGACTGAACCCCAGTAAGAGACAGTCCCTCAGAACCGAACCCCAGTAAGAGTCAGTCCCTCAGAACCGAACCCCAGTAAGAGTCAGTCCCTCAGGACCGAACCCCAGTAAGAGTCAGTCCCTCAGAACCGAACCCCAGTAAGAGACAGTCCCTCAGGAGGACCGAACCCCAGGAAGAGACAGTCCCTCAGGACCGAACCCCAGTAAGAGTCAGTCCCTCAGGAGGACCGAACCCCAGTAAGAGACATGCCCTCAGGAGGACCGAACCCCAGTAAGAGTCAGTCCCTCAGAACCGAACCCCAGTAAGAGTCAGTCCCTCAGGAGGACCGAACCCCAGTAAGAGACAGTCCCTCAGAACCGAACCCCAATAAGAGTCAGTCCCTCAGAACCGAACCCCAGTAAGAGACAGTCCCTCAGAACCGAACCCCAGTAAGAGACAGTCCCTCAGAACCGAACCCCAGTAAGAGACAGTCCCTCAGGACCGAACCCCAGTAAGAGTCAGTCCCTCAGGAGGACCGAACCCCAGTAAGAGTCAGTCCGTCAGAACCGAACCCCAGTAAGAGTCAGTCCCTCAGAACCGAACCCCAGTAAGAGTCAGTCCCTCAGGAGGACCGAACCCCTGTAAGAGACAGTCCCTCAGGAGGACCGAACCCCAGTAAGAGTCAGTCCCTCAGAACCGAACCCCAGTAAGAGTCAGTCCCTCAGAACCGAACCCCAGTAAGAGACAGTCCCTCAGGACCGAACCCCAGTAAGAGACAGTCCCTCAGGAGGACCGAACCCCAGTAAGAGTCAGTCCCTCAGAACCGAACCCCAGTAAGAGACAGTCCCTCAGAACCGAACCCCAGTAAGAGTCAGTCCCTCAGAACCGAACCCCAGTAAGAGACAGTCCCTCAGGAGGACCGAACCCCAGTAAGAGTCAGTCCCTCAGGAGGACCGAACCCCAGTAAGAGTCAGTCCCTCAGAACCGAACCCCAGTAAGAGTCAGTCCCTCAGAACCGAACCCCAGTAAGAGTCAGTCCCTCAGAACCGAACCCCAGTAAGAGTCAGTCCCTCAGGAGGACCGAACCCCAGTAAGAGTCAGTCCCTCAGGACCGAACCCCAGTAAGAGTCAGTCCCTCAGAAGGACCGAACCCCAGTAAGAGTCAGTCCCTCAGGAGGACCAAACCCCAGTAAGAGTCAGTCCCTCAGGACCGAACCCCAGTAAGAGACAGTCCCTCAGCACCGAACCCCAGTAAGAGACAGTCCCTCAGGACCGAACCCCAGTAAGAGTCAGTCCCTCAGGAGGACCGAACCCCAGTAAGAGTCAGTCCCTCAGAACCGAACCCCAGTAAGAGTCAGTCCCTCAGAACCGAACCCCAGTAAGAGTCAGTCCCTCAGGAGGACCGAACCCCAGTAAGAGACAGTCCCTCAGGAGGACCGAACCCCAGTAAGAGACAGTCCCTCAGGACCGAACCCCAGTAAGAGTCAGTCCCTCAGAACCGAACCCCAGTAAGAGTCAGTCCCTCAGAACCGAACCCCAGTAAGAGACAGTCCCTCAGGACCGAACCCCAGTAAGAGACAGTCCCTCAGGAGGACCGAACCCCAGTAAGAGTCACTCCCTCAGGAGGACCGAACCCCAGTAAGAGACAGTCCCTCAGGAGGACCGAACCCCAGTAAGAGTCAGTCCCTCAGGACCGAACCCCAGTAAGAGTCAGTCCCTCAGAACCGAACCCCAGTAAGAGTCAGTCCCTCAGAACCGAACCCCAGTAAGAGTCAGTCCCTCAGAACCGAACCCCAGTAAGAGACAGTCCCTCAGGACCGAACCCCAGTAAGAGACAGTCCCTCAGGAGGACCGAACCCCAGTAAGAGTCAGTCCCTCAGAACCGAACCCCAGTAAGAGTCAGTCCCTCAGAAACGAACCCCAGTAAGAGACAGTCCCTCAGAACCGAACCCCAGTAAGAGTCAGTCCCTCAGAAACGAACCCCAGTAAGAGACAGTCCCTCAGAACCGAACCCCAGTAAGAGTCAGTCCCTCAGGACCGAACCCCAGTAAGAGTCAGTCCCTCAGAACCGAACCCCAGTAAGAGTCAGTCCCTCAGAACCGAACCCCAGTAAGAGACAGTCCCTCAGGAGGACCGAACCCCAGTAAGATCAGTCCCTCAGGAGGACCGAACCCCAGTAAGAGTCAGTCCCTCAGAACCGAACCCCAGTAAGAGTCAGTCCCTCAGAACCGAACCCCAGTAAGAGTCAGTCCCTCAGAACCGAACCCCAGTAAGAGTCAGTCCCTCAGGAGGACCGAACCCCAGTAAGAGTCAGTCCCTCAGGACCGAACCCCAGTAAGAGTCAGTCCCTCAGAAGGACCGAACCCCAGTAAGAGACAGTCCCTCAGGAGGACCGAACCCCAGTAAGAGTCAGTCCCTCAGGACCGAACCCCAGTAAGAGACAGTCCCTCATGACCGAACCCCAGTAAGAGACAGTCCCTCAGAACCGAACCCCAGTAAGAGTCAGTCCCTCAGGAGGACCGAACCCCAGTAAGAGACAGTCCCTCAGGAGGACCGAACCCCAGTAAGAGTCAGTCCCTCAGAAGGACCGAACCCCAGAAAGAGACAGTCCCTCAGGAGGACCAAACCCCAGTAAGAGTCAGTCCCTCAGGACCGAACCCCAGTAAGAGACAGTCCCTCAGGACCGAACCCCAGTAAGAGACAGTCCCTCAGAACCGAACCCCAGTAAGAGTCAGTCCCTCAGGAGGACCGAACCCCAGTAAGAGTCAGTCCCTCAGGACCGAACCTCAGTAAGAGTCAGTCCCTCAGAACCGAACCCCAGTAAGAGACAGTCCCTCAGAACCGAACCCCAGTAAGAGACAGTCCCTCAGGAGGACCGAACCCCAGTAAGAGACAGTCCCTCAGGAGGACCGAACCCCAGTAAGAGACAGTCCCTCAGAACCGAACCCCAGTAAGAGTCAGTACCTCAGGAGGACCAAACCCCAGTAAGAGTCAGTCCCTCAGGACCGAACCCCAGTAAGAGACAGTCCCTCAGGAGGACCGAACCCCAGTAAGAGACAGTCCCTCAGAACCGAACCCCAGTAAGAGACAGTCCCTCAGAACCGAACCCCAGGAAGAGTCAGTCCCTCAGGACCGAACCCCAGTAAGAGTCAGTCCCTCAGGAGGACCAAACCCCAGTAAGAGTCAGTCCCTCAGAACCGAACCCCAGTAAGAGACAGTCCCTCAGAACCGAACCCCAGTAAGAGTCAGTCCCTCAGGAGGACCGAACCCCAGTAAGAGTCAGTCCCTCAGAACCGAACCCCAGTAAGAGTCAGTCCCTCAGAACCGAACCCCAGTAAGAGTCAGTCCCTCAGGAGGACCGAACCCCAGTAAGAGTCAGTCCCTCAGGACCGAACCCCAGTAAGAGTCAGTCCCTCAGAAGGACCGAACCCCAGTAAGAGTCAGTCCCTCAGGAGGACCAAACCCCAGTAAGAGTCAGTCCCTCAGGACCGAACCCCAGTAAGAGACAGTCCCTCAGGACCGAACCCCAGTAAGAGACAGTCCCTCAGAACCGAACCCCAGTAAGAGTCAGTCCCTCAGGAGGACCGAACCCCAGGAAGAGACAGTCCCTCAGGAGGACCGAACCCCAGTAAGAGTCAGTCCCTCAGAAGGACCGAACCCCAGTAAGAGACAGTCCCTCAGGAGGACCAAACCCCAGTAAGAGTCAGTCCCTCAGGACCGAACCCCAGTAAGAGACAGTCCCTCAGGAGGACCGAACCCCAGTAAGAGTCAGTCCCTCAGGACCGAACCCCAGTCAGAGTCAGTCCCTCAGAACCGAACCCCAGTAAGAGTCAGTCCCTCAGGACCGAACCCCAGTAAGAGTCAGTCCCTCAGGAGGACCGAACCCCAGTAAGAGTCAGTCCCTCAGGAGGACCAAACCCCAGTAAGAGTCAGTCCCTCAGGAGGACCGAACCCCAGTAAGAGTCAGTCCCTCAGGAGGACCGAACCCCAGTAAGAGTCAGTCCCTCAGGACCGAACCCCAGTAAGAGTCAGTCCCTCAGAACCGAACCCCAGTAAGAGTCAGTCCCTCAGGACCGAACCCCAGTAAGAGTCAGTCCCTCAGGAGGACCGAACCCCAGTAAGAGTCAGTCCCTCAGGACCGAACCCCAGTAAGAGTCAGTCCCTCAGGAC
Source organism: Heptranchias perlo (assembly GCF_035084215.1). Taxonomy (NCBI): domain Eukaryota; kingdom Metazoa; phylum Chordata; class Chondrichthyes; order Hexanchiformes; family Hexanchidae; genus Heptranchias; species Heptranchias perlo. Next base: position 18,754,503 of record NC_090359.1, on the reverse strand, counting down.
CGAACCCCAGTAAGAGACAGTCCCTCAGAACCGAACCCCAGTAAGAGTCAGTCCCTCAGGAGGACCGAACCCCAGTAAGAGACAGTCCCTCAGGACCGAACCCCAGTAAGAGACAGTCCCTCAGGAGGACTGAACCCCAGTAAGAGACAGTCCCTCAGGACCGAACCCCAGTAAGAGACAGTCCCTCAGGAGGACTGAACCCCAGTAAGAGACAGTCCCTCAGAACCGAACCCCAGTAAGAGTCAGTCCCTCAGAACCGAACCCCAGTAAGAGTCAGTCCCTCAGGACCGAACCCCAGTAAGAGTCAGTCCCTCAGAACCGAACCCCAGTAAGAGACAGTCCCTCAGGAGGACCGAACCCCAGTAAGAGACAGTCCCTCAGGACCGAACCCCAGTAAGAGTCAGTCCCTCAGGAGGACCGAACCCCAGTAAGAGACAGTCCCTCAGGAGGACCGAACCCCAGTAACAGTCAGTCCCTCAGAACCGAACCCCAGTAAGAGTCAGTCCCTCAGGAGGACCGAACCCCAGTAAGAGACAGTCCCTCAGAACCGAACCCCAATAAGAGTCAGTCCCTCAGAACCGAACCCCAGTAAGAGACAGTCCCTCAGGAGGACCGAACCCCAGTAAGAGACAGTCCCTCAGAACCGAACCCCAGTAAGAGACAGTCCCTCAGGACCGAACCCCAGTAAGAGTCAGTCCCTCAGAAGGACCGAACCCCAGTAAGAGTCAGTCCCTCAGAACCGAACCCCAGTAAGAGTCAGTCCCTCAGGAGGACCGAACCCCTGTAAGAGACAGTCCCTCAGGAGGACCGAACCCCAGTAAGAGTCAGTCCCTCAGAACCGAACCCCAGTAAGAGTCAGTCCCTCAGAACCGAACCCCAGTAAGAGACAGTCCCTCAGGACCGAACCCCAGTAAGAGACAGTCCCTCAGGAGGACCGAACCCCAGTAAGAGTCAGTCCCTCAGAACCGAACCCCAGTAAGAGACAGTCCCTCAGAACCGAACCCCAGTAAGAGTCAGTCCCTCAGAACCGAACCCCAGTAAAGATAGTCCCTCAGGAGGACCGAACCCCAGTAAGAGTCAGTCCCTCAGGAGGACCGAACCCCAGTAAGAGTCAGTCCCTCAGAACCGAACCCCAGTAAGAGTCAGTCCCTCAGAACCGAACCCCAGTAAGAGTCAGTCCCTCAGAACCGAACCCCAGTAAGAGTCAGTCCCTCAGGAGGACCGAACCCCAGTAAGAGTCAGTCCCTCAGGACCGAACCCCAGTAAGAGTCAGTCCCTCAGAAGGACCGAACCCCAGTAAGAGTCAGTCCCTCAGGAGGACCAAACCCCAGTAAGAGTCAGTCCCTCAGGACCGAACCCCAGTAAGAGTCAGTCCCTCAGAACCGAACCCCAGTAAGAGTCATTCCCTCAGAACCGAACCCCAGTAAGAGACAGTCCCTCAGGACCGAACCCCAGTAAGAGACAGTCCCTCAGGAGGACCGAACCCCAGTAAGAGTCAGTCCCTCAGAACCGAACCCCAGTAAGAGACAGTCCCTCAGAACCGAACCCCAGTAAGAGTTAGTCCCTCAGGAGGACCGAACCCCAGTAAGAGACAGTCCCTCAGAACCGAACCCCAGTAAGAGACAGTCCCTCAGGAGGACCGAACCCCAGTAAGAGTCAGTCCCTCAGGAGGACCGAACCCCAGTAAGAGTCAGTCCCTCAGGAGGACCGAACCCCAGTAAGAGTCAGTCCCTCAGAACCGAACCCCAGTAAGAGTCAGTCCCTCAGAACCGAACCCCAGTAAGAGTCAGTCCCTCAGAACCGAACCCCAGTAAGAGTCAGTCCCTCAGAACCGAACCCCAGTAAGAGTCAGTCCCTCAGAACCGAACCCCAGTAAGAGTCAGTCCCTCAGGAGGACCGAACCCCAGTAAGAGTCAGTCCCTCAGGACCGAACCCCAGTAAGAGTCAGTCCCTCAGAAGGACCGAACCCCAGTAAGAGTCAGTCCCTCAGGAGGACCAAACCCCAGTAAGAGTCAGTCCCTCAGGACCGAACCCCAGTAAGAGACAGTCCCTCAGGACCGAACCCCAGTAAGAGACAGTCCCTCAGAACCGAACCCCAGTAAGAGTCAGTCCCTCAGGAGGACCGAACCCCAGTAAGAGACAGTCCCTCAGGAGGACCGAACCCCAGTAAGAGTCAGTCCCTCAGAAGGACCGAACCCCAGTAAGAGACAGTCCCTCAGGAGGACCAAACCCCAGTAAGAGTCAGTCCCTCAGGACCGAACCCCAGTAAGAGACAGTCCCTCAGGACCGAACCCCAGTAAGAGACAGTCCCTCAGAACCGAACCCCAGTAAGAGTCAGTCCCTCAGGAGGACCGAACCCCAGTAAGAGTCAGTCCCTCAGGACCGAACCCCAGTAAGAGTCAGTCCCTCAGAACCGAACCCCAGTCAGAGACAGTGCCTCAGAACCGAACCCCAGTAAGAGACAGTCCCTCAGGAGGACCGAACCCCAGTAAGAGACAGTCCCTCAGGAGGACCGAACCCCAGTAAGAGACAGTCCCTCAGAACCGAACCCCAGTAAGAGTCAGTCCCTCAGGAGGACCAAACCCCAGTAAGAGTCAGTCCCTCAGGACCGAACCCCAGAAAGAGACAGTCCCTCAGGAGGACCGAACCCCAGTAAGAGACAGTCCCTCAGAACCGAACCCCAGTAAGAGTCAGTCCCTCAGGACCGAACCCCAGTAAGAGACAGTCCCTCAGAACCGAACCCCAGTAAGAGTCAGTCCCTCAGGACCGAACCCCAGTAAGAGTCAGTCCCTCAGGAGGACCAAACCCCAGTAAGAGACAGTCCCTCAGAACCGAACCCCAGTAAGAGTCAGTCCCTCAGGAGGACCAAACCCCAGTAAGAGTCAGTCCCTCAGGACCGAACCCCAGTAAGAGACAGTCCCTCAGGAGGACCGAACCCCAGTAAGAGACAGTCCCTCAGAACCGAACCCCAGTAAGAGTCAGTCCCTCAGGACCGAACCCCAGTAAGAGACAGTCCCTCAGAACCGAACCCCAGTAAGAGTCAGTCCCTCAGGACCGAACCCCAGTAAGAGTCAGTCCCTCAGGAGGACCAAACCCCAGTAAGAGTCAGTCCCTCAGGACCGAACCCCAGTAAGAGACAGTCCCTCAGGAGGACCGAACCCCAGTAAGAGTCAGTCCCTCAGGACCGAACCCCAGTAAGAGTCAGTCCCTCAGAACCGAACCCCAGTAAGAGTCAGTCCCTCAGGACCGAACCCCAGTAAGAGTCAGTCCCTCAGGAGGACCGAACCCCAGTAAGAGTCAGTCCCTCAGGAGGACCAAACCCCAGTAAGAGTCAGTCCCTCAGGAGGACCGAACCCCAGTAAGAGTCAGTCCCTCAGGAGGACCGAACCCCAGTAAGAGTCAGTCCCTCAGGACCGAACCCCAGTAAGAGTCAGTCCCTCAGAACCGAACCCCAGTAAGAGTCAGTCCCTCAGGACCGAACCCCAGTAAGAGTCAGTCCCTCAGGAGGACCGAACCCCAGTAAGAGTCAGTCCCTCAGGACCGAACCCCAGTAAGAGTCATTCCCTCAGGACCGAACCCCAGTAAGAGACAGTCCCTCAGAACCGAACCCCAGTAAGAGACAGTCCCTCAGGAGGACTGAACCCCAGTAAGAGACAGTCCCTCAGGACCGAACCCCAGTAAGAGACAGTCCCTCAGGAGGACTGAACCCCAGTAAGAGACAGTCCCTCAGAACCGAACCCCAGTAAGAGTCAGTCCCTCAGAACCGAACCCCAGTAAGAGTCAGTCCCTCAGGACCGAACCCCAGTAAGAGTCAGTCCCTCAGAACCGAACCCCAGTAAGAGACAGTCCCTCAGGAGGACCGAACCCCAGTAAGAGACAGTCCCTCAGGACCGAACCCCAGTAAGAGTCAGTCCCTCAGGAGGACCGAACCCCAGTAAGAGTCAGTCCCTCAGAACCGAACCCCAGTAAGAGTCAGTCCCTCAGGAGGACCGAACCCCAGTAAGAGACAGTCCCTCAGAACCGAACCCCAATAAGAGACAGTCCCTCAGGACCGAACCCCAGTAAGAGTCAGTCCCTCAGGAGGACCGAACCCCAGTAAGAGTCAGTCCCTCAGAACCAAACCCCAGTAAGAGACAGTCCCTCAGGAGGACCGAACCCCAGTAAGAGTCAGTCCCTCAGAACCGAACCCCAGTAAGAGACAGTCCCTCAGGACCGAACCCCGGTAAGAGTCAGTCCCTCAGGAGGACCGAACCCCAGTAAGAGTCAGTCCCTCAGAACCGAACCCCAGTAAGAGTCAGTCCCTCAGAACCGAACCCCAGTAAGAGTCAGTCCCTCAGGAGGACCGAACCCCTGTAAGAGACAGTCCCTCAGGAGGACCGAACCCCAGTAAGAGTCAGTCCCTCAGAACCGAACCCCAGTAAGAGTCAGTCCCTCAGAACCGAACCCCAGTAAGAGACAGTCCCTCAGGACCGAACCCCAGTAAGAGTCAGTCCCTCAGAACCGAACCCCAGTAAGAGACAGTCCCTCAGAACCGAACCCCAGTAAGAGTCAGTCCCTCAGAACCGAACCCAAGTAAGAGACAGTCCCTCAGGAGGACCGAACCCCAGTAAGAGTCAGTCCCTCAGGAGGACCGAACCCCAGTAAGAGTCAGTCCCTCAGAACCGAACCCCAGTAAGAGTCAGTCCCTCAGAACCGAACCCCAGTAAGAGTCAGTCCCTCAGAACCGAACCCCAGTAAGAGTCAGTCCCTCAGGAGGACCGAACCCCAGTAAGAGTCAGTCCCTCAGGACCGAACCCCAGTAAGAGTCAGTCCCTCAGAAGGACCGAACCCCAGTAAGAGTCAGTCCCTCAGGAGGACCAAACCCCAGTAAGAGTCAGTCCCTCAGGACCGAACCCCAGTAAGAGTCAGTCCCTCAGAAGGACCGGACCCCAGTAAGAGTCAGTCCCTCAGGAGGACCAAACCCCAGTAAGAGTCAGTCCCTCAGGACCGAACCCCAGTAAGAGACAGTGCCTCAGGACCGAACCGCAGTAAGAGACAGTCCCTCAGAACCAAACCCCAGTAAGAGTCAGTCCCTCAGGAGGACCGAACCCCAGTAAGAGACAGTCCCTCAGGAGGACCGAACCCCAGTAAGAGTCAGTCCCTCAGAAGGACCGAACCCCAGTAAGAGACAGTCCCTCAGGAGGACCAAACCCCAGTAAGAGTCAGTCCCTCAGGACCGAACCCCAGTAAGAGACAGTCCCTCAGGACCGAACCCCAGTAAGAGACAGTCCCTCAGGAGGACCGAACCCCAGTAAGAGACAGTCCCTCAGGAGGACCGAACCCCAGTAAGAGTCAGTCCCTCAGAACCGAACCCCAGTAAGAGACAGTGCCTCAGAACCGAACCCCACTAAGAGACAGTCCCTCAGGAGGACCGAACCCCAGTAAGAGACAGTCCCTCAGGAGGACCGAACCCCAGTAAGAGACAGTCCCTCAGAACCGAACCCCAGTAAGAGTCAGTCCCTCAGGAGGACCAAACCCCAGTAAGAGTCAGTCCCTCAGGACCGAACCCCAGAAAGAGACAGTCCCTCAGGATGACCGAACCCCAGTAAGAGACAGTCCCTCAGAACCGAACCCCAGTAAGAGTCAGTCCCTCAGGACCGAACCCCAGTAAGAGACAGTCCCTCAGAACCGAACCCCAGTAAGAGTCAGTCCCTCAGGACCGAACCCCAGTAAGAGTCAGTCCCTCAGGAGGACCAAACCCCAGTAAGAGTCAGTCCCTCAGGACCGAACCCCAGTAAGACTCCCTCAGGAGGACCGAACCCCAGTAAGAGTCAGTCCCTCAGGACCGAACCCCAGTAAGAGTCAGTCCCTCAGAACCGAACCCCAGTAAGAGTCAGTCCCTCAGGACCGAACCCCAGTAAGAGTCAGTCCCTCAGGAGGACCGAACCCCAGTAAGAGTCAGTCCCTCAGGAGGACCAAACCCCAGTAAGAGTCAGTCCCTCAGGAGGACCGAACCCCAGTAAGAGTCAGTCCCTCAGGAGGACCGAACCCCAGTAAGAGTCAGTCCCTCAGGACCGAACCCCAGTAAGAGTCAGTCCCTCAGAACCGAACCCCAGTAAGAGTCAGTCCCTCAGGACCGAACCCCAGTAAGAGTCAGTCCCTCAGGAGGACCGAACCCCAGTAAGAGTCAGTCCCTCAGGACCGAACCCCAGTAAGAGTCAGTCCCTCAGGACCGAACCCCAGTAAGAGACAGTCCCTCAGAACCGAACCCCAGCAAGAGTCAGTCCCTCAGGAGGACCGAACCCCAGTAAGAGTCAGTCCCTCAGGACCGAACCCCAGTAAGAGTCAGTCCCTCAGGACCGAACCCCAGTAAGAGACAGTCCCTCAGAACCGAACCCCAGTAAGAGTCAGTCCCTCAGGAGGACCGAACCCCAGTAAGAGTCAGTCCCTCAGGAGGACCGAACCTCAGTAAGAGTCAGTCCCTCAGGACCGAACCCCAGTAAGAGTCAGTCCCTCAGGAGGACCGAACCCCAGTAAGAGTCAGTCCCTCAGGAGGACCGAACCCCAGTAAGAGTCAGTCCCTCAGGAGGACCGAACCCCAGTAAGAGACAGTCCCTCAGAACCGAACCCCAGTAAGAGTCAGTCCCTCAGGAGGACCGAACCCCAGTAAGAGTCAGTCCCTCAGGACCGAACCCCAGTAAGAGTCAGTCCCTCAGGAGGACCGAACCCCAGTAAGAGTCAGTCCCTCAGAACCGAACCTCAGTAAGGGTCAGTCCCTCAGGAGGACCGAACCCCAGTAAGAGTCAGTCCCTCAGGACCGAACCCCTGTAAGAGTCAATCCCTCAGGAGGACCGAACCCCAGTAAGAGTCAGTCCCTCAGGACCGAACCCCAGTAAGAGACAGTCCCTCAGAAGGACCGAACCCCAGTAAGAGTCAGTCCCTCAGGAGGACCGAACCCCAGTAAGAGTCAGTCCCTCAGGACCGAACCCCAGTAAGAGTCAGTCCCTCAGGAGGACCGAACCCCAGTAAGAGTCAGTCCCTCAGGAGGACCGAACCCCAGTAAGAGTCAGTCCCTCAGGACCGAACCCCAGTAAGAGTCAGTCCCTCAGAACCGAACCCCAGTAAGAGTCAGTCCCTCAGGACCGAACCCCAGTAAGAGTCAGTCCCTCAGGAGGACCGAACCCCAGTAAGAGTCAGTCCCTCAGGACCGAACCCCAGTAAGAGTCAGTCCCTCAGGACCGAACCCCAGTAAGAGACAGTCCCTCAGAACCGAACCCCAATAAGAGTCAGTCCCTCAGGAGGACCGAACCCCAGTAAGAGTCAGTCCCTCAGGACCGAACCCCAGTAAGAGTCAGTCCCTCAGGAGGACCGAACCCCAGTAAGAGTCAGTCCCTCAGGAGGACCGAACCTCAGTAAGAGTCAGTCCCTCAGGACCGAACCCCAGTAAGAGTCAGTCCCTCAGGAGGACCGAACCCCAGTAAGAGTCAGTCCCTCAGGAGGACCGAACCCCAGTAAGAGTCAGTCCCTCAGGAGGACCGAACCCCAGTAAGAGTCAGTCCCTCAGGAGGACCGAACCCCAGTAAGAGTCAGTCCCTCAGGAGGACCGAACCCCAGTCAGAGACAGTCCCTCAGAACCGAACCCCAGTAAGAGTCAGTCCCTCAGGAGGACCGAACCCCAGTAAGAGTCAGTCCCTCAGGACCGAACCCCAGGAAGAGTCAGTCCCTCAGGAGGACCGAACCCCTGTAAGAGTCAGTCCCTCAGAACCGAACCCCAGTAAGGGTCAGTCCCTCAGGAGGACCGAACCCCAGTAAGAGTCAGTCCCTCAGGACCGAACCCCTGTAAGAGTCAATCCCTCAGGAGGACCGAACCCCAGTAAGAGTCAGTCCCTCAGGACCGAACCCCAGTAAGAGACAGTCCCTCAGGAGGACCGAACCCCAGTAAGAGTCAGTCCCTCAGGAGGACCGAACCCCAGTAAGAGTCAGTCCCTCAGGACCGAACCCCAGTAAGAGACAGTCCCTCAGGAGGACCGAACCCCAGTAAGAGTCAGTCCCTCAGGAGGACCGAACCCCAGTAAGAGTCAGTCCCTCAGGACCGAACCCCAGTAAGAGTCAGTCCCTCAGGACCGAACCCCAGTAAAAGTCAGTCCCTCAGGAGGACCGAACCCCAGTAAGAGTCAGTCCCTCAGGACCGAACCCCAGTAAGAGTCAGTCCCTCAGGAGGACCGAACCCCAGTAAGAGTCAGTCCCTCAGGACCGAACCCCAGTAAGAGTCAGTCCCTCAGGACCGAACCCCAGTAAGAGTCAGTCCCTCAGAACCGAACCCCAGTAAGAGACAGTCCCTCAGGACCGAACCCCAGTAAGAGACAGTCCCTCAGAACCGAACCCCAGTAAGAGTCAGTCCCTCAGGAGGACCGAACCCCAGTAAGAGACAGTCCCTCAGAACCGAACCCCAGTAAGAGACAGTCCCTCAGGACCGAACCCCAGTAAGAGTCAGTCCCTCAGGAGGACCGAACCCCAGTAAGAGACAGTCCCTCAGAACCGAAACCCAGTAAGAGTCAGTCCCTCAGGACCGAACCCCAGTAAGAGTCAGTCCCTCAGAACCGAACCCCAGTAAGAGTCAGTCCCTCAGGACCGAACCCCAGTAAGAGTCAGTCCCTCAGAACCGAACCCCAGTAAGAGACAGTCCCTCAGGAGGACCGGACCCCAGTAAGAGACAGTCCCTCAGGACCGAACCCCAGTAAGAGTCAGTCCCTCAGAACCGAACCCCAGTAAGAGTCAGTCCCTCAGAACCGAACCCCAGTAAGAGTCAGTCCCTCAGAACCGAACCCCAGTAAGAGTCAGTCCCTCAGGAGGACCGAACCCCAGTAAGAGACAGTCCCTCAGGAGGACCGAACCCCAGTTAGAGTCAGTCCCTCAGGAGGACCGAACCCCAGTAAGAGTCAGTCCCTCAGGAGGACCGAACCCCAGTAAGAGACAGTCCCTCAGGACCGAACCCCAGTAAGAGTCAGTCCCTCAGAACCGAACCCCAGTAAGAGTCAGTCCCTCAGGACCGAACCCCAGTTAGAGTCAGTCCCTCAGGAGGACCGAACCCCAGTAAGAGACAGTCCCTCAGGACCGAACCCCAGTAAGAGTCAGTCCCTCAGAACCGAACCCCAGTAAGAGTCAGTCCCTCAGGAGGACCGAACCCCAATAAGAGTCAGTCCCTCAGGAGGACCGAACCCCAGTAAGAGTCAGTCCCTCAGGACCGAACCCCAGTAAGAGACAGTCCCTCAGAACCGAACCTCAGTAAGAGTCAGTCCCTCAGAACCGAACCCCAGTAAGAGTCAGTCCCTCAGAACCGAACCCCAGTAAGAGTCAGTCCCTCAGGAGGACCGAACCCCAGTAAGAGTCAGTCCCTCAGGACCGAACCCCAGTAAGAGACAGTCCCTCAGGAGGACCGAACCCCAGTAAGAGACAGTCCCTCAGGACCGAACCCCAGTAAGAGTCAGTCCCTCAGAACCGAACCCCAGTAAGAGTCAGTCCCTCAGAACCGAACCCCAGTAAGAGTCAGTCCCTCAGGACCGAACCCCAGTAAGAGTCAGTCCCTCAGAACCGAACCCCAGTAAGAGTCAGTCCCTCAGGACCGAACCCCAGTAAGAGTCAGTCCCTCAGGACCGAACCCCAGTAAGAGTCAGTCCCTCAGAACCGAACCCCAGGAAGAGTCAGTCCCTCAGAACCGAACCCCAGTAAGAGACAGTCCCTCAGGAGGACCGAACCCCAGTAAGAGTCAGTCCCTCAGAACTGAACCCCAGTAAGAGACAGTTCCTCAGGAGGACCGAACCCCAGTAAGAGTCAGTCCCTCAGAACTGAACCCCAGTAAGAGTCAGTCCCTCAGGACCGAACCCCAGCAAGAGTCAGTCCCTCAGGAGGACCGAACCCCAGTAAGAGTCAGTCCCTCAGAACTGAACCCCAGTAAGAGTCAGTCCCTCAGGACCGAACCCCAGCAAGAGTCAGTCCCTCAGGAGGACCGAACCCCAGTAAGAGTCAGTCCCTCAGAACTGAACCCCAGTAAGAGTCAGTCCCTCAGAACTGAACCCCAGTAAGAGTCAGTCCCTCAGAACTGAACCCCAGTAAGAGACAGTCCCTCAGGACCGAACCCCAGTAAGAGTCAGTCCCTCAGAACTGAACCCCAGTAAGAGACAGTCCCTCAGGAGGACCGAACCCCAGTAAGAGTCAGTCCCTCAGGAGGACCGAACCCCAGTAAGAGTCAGTCCCTCAGGAGGACCGAACCCCATTAAGAGTCAGTCCCTCAGAACCGAACCCCAGTAAGAGTCAGTCCCTCAGGAGGACCGAACCCCAGTAAGAGTCAGTCCCTCACAACTGAACCCCAGTAAGAGTCAGTCCCTCAGAACTGAACCCCAGTAAGAGTCAGTCCCTCAGAACTGAACCCCAGTAAGAGACAGTCCCTGAGGAGGACCGAACCCCAGTAAGAGTCAGTCCCTCAGGAGGACCGAACCCCAGTAAGAGTCAGTCCCTCACAACTGAACCCCAGTAAGAGTCAGTCCCTCACAACTGAACCCCAGTAAGAGTCAGTCCCTCAGAACCGAACCCCAGTAAGAGACAGTCCCTCAGAACCGAACCCCAGTAAGAGACAGTCCCTCAGGAGGACCGAACCCCAGTAAGAGTCAGTCCCTCAGGTGGACCGAACCCCAGTAAGAGTCAGTCCCTCAGGAGGACCGAACCCCAGTAAGAGACAGTCCCTCAGGAGGACCGAACCCCAGTAAGAGTCAGTCCCTCAGGACCGAACCCCAGTAAGAGACAGTCCCTCAGAACCGAACCCCAGGAAGAGACAGTCCCTCAGAACCGAACCCCAGCAAGAGACAGTCCCTCAGAACCGAACCCCAGTAAGAGTCAGTCCCTCAGGAGGACCGAACCCCAGTAAGAGACAGTCCCTCAGAACCGAACCCCAGTAAGAGACAGTCCCTCAGGACCGAACCCCAGTAAGAGTCAGTCCCTCAGGAGGACCGAACCCCAGTAAGAGTCAGTCCCTCAGAACCGAACCCCAGTAAGAGACAGTCCCTCAGGACCGAACCCCAGTAAGAGTCAGTCCCTCAGGAGGACCGAACCCCAGTAAGAGTCAGTCCCTCAGGACCGAACCCCAGTAAGAGTCACTCCCTCAGAACCGAACCCCAGTAAGAGACAGTCCCTCAGAACCGAACCCCAGTAAGAGACAGTCCCTCAGAACCGAACCCCAGTAAGAGTCAGTCCCTCAGGAGGACCGAACCCCAGTAAGAGTCAGTCCCTCACAACTGAACCCCAGTAAGAGTCAGTCCCTCAGAACTGAACCCCAGTAAGAGTCAGTCCCTCAGAACTGAACCCCAGTAAGAGACAGTCCCTCAGGAGGACCGAACCCCAGTAAGAGTCAGTCCCTCAGGAGGACCGAACCCCAGTAAGAGTCAGTCCCTCACAACTGAACCCCAGTAAGAGTCAGTCCCTCACAACTGAACCCCAGTAAGAGTCAGTCCCTCAGAACCGAACCCCAGTAAGAGACAGTCCCTCAGAACCGAACCCCAGTAAGAGACAGTCCCTCAGGAGGACCGAACCCCAGTAAGAGTCAGTCCCTCAGGAGGACCGAACCCCAGTAAGAGTCAGTCCCTCAGGAGGACCGAACCCCAGTAAGAGACAGTCCCTCAGGAGGACCGAACCCCAGTAAGAGTCAGTCCCTCAGGACCGAACCCCAGTAAGAGACAGTCCCTCAGAACCGAACCCCAGGAAGAGACAGTCCCTCAGAACCGAACCCCAGGAAGAGACAGTCCCTCAGAACCGAACCCCAGTAAGAGTCAGTCCCTCAGGAGGACCGAACCCCAGTAAGAGACAGTCCCTCAGAACCGAACCCCAGTAAGAGACAGTCCCTCAGGACCGAACCCCAGTAAGAGTCAGTCCCTCAGGAGGACCGAACCCCAGTAAGAGTCAGTCCCTCAGAACCGAACCCCAGTAAGAGACAGTCCCTCAGGACCGAACCCCAGTAAGAGTCAGTCCCTCAGGAGGACCGAACCCCAGTAAGAGTCAGTCCCTCAGGACCGAACCCCAGTAAGAGACAGTCCCTCAGAACCGAACCCCAGTAAGAGACAGTCCCTCAGAACCGAACCCCAGTAAGAGTCAGTCCCTCAGGAGGACCGAACCCCAGTAAGAGACAGTCCCTCAGAACCGAACCCCAGTAAGAGTCAGTCCCTCAGAACCGAACCTCAGTAAGAGTCAGTCCCTCAGGAGGACCGAACCCCAGTAAGAGTCAGTCCCTCAGAACCGAACCCCAGTAAGAGACAGTCCCTCAGAACCGAACCCCAGTAAGAGACAGTCCCTCAGAACCGAACCCCAGTAAGAGTCAGTCCCTCAGGAGGACCGAACCCCAGTAAGAGACAGTCCCTCAGAACCGAACCCCAGTAAGAGTCAGTCCCTCAGAACCGAACCTCAGTAAGAGTCAGTCCCTCAGGAGGACCGAACCCCAGTAAGAGTCAGTCCCTCAGAACCGAACCCCAGTAAGAGTCAGTCCCTCAGGAGGACCGAACCCCAGTAAGAGTCAGTCCCTCAGAACCGAACCCCAGTAAGAGTCAGTCCCTCAGGAGGACCGAACCCCAGTAAGAGTCAGTCCCTCAGGAGGACCGAACCCCAGTAAGAGTCAGTCCCTCAGAACCGAACCCCAGTAAGAGACAGTCCCTCAGAACTGAACCCCAGTAAGAGACAGTCCCTCAGGAGGACCGAACCCCAGTAAGAGTCAGTCCCTCAGGAGGACCGAACCCCAGTAAGAGTCAGTCCCTCAGGAGGACCGAACCCCAGTAAGAGACAGTCCCTCAGAACCGAACCCCAGTAAGAGACAGTCCCTCAGAACCGAACCCCAGTAAGAGCCAGTCCCTCAGGACCGAACCCCAGTAAGAGACAGTCCCTCAGAACTGAACCCCAGTAAGGGACAGTCCCTCAGGACCGAACCCCAGTAAGAGACAGTCCCTCAGGACCGAACCCCAGTAAGAGACATTCCCTCAGAACTGAACCCCAGTAAGAGACAGTCCCTCAGGACCGAACCCCAGTAAGAGACAGTCCCTCAGAACCGAACCCCAGTAAGAGACAGTCCCTCGGGAGGACCGAACCCCAGTAAGAGACAGTCCCTCAGAACCGAACCCCAGTAAGAGACAGTCCCTCAGAACCGAACCCCAGTAAGAGACAGTCCCTCAGAACCGAACCCCAGTAAGAGACAGTCCCTCAGAACTGAACCCCAGTAAGAGACAGTCCCTCAGGACCGAACCCCAGTAAGAGACAGTCCCTCAGAACCGAACCCCAGTAAGAGAGAGTCCCTCGGGAGGACCAAACCCCAGTAAGAGACAGTCCCTCGGGAGGACCGAACCCCAGTAAGAGACAGTCCCTCAGAACCGAACCCCAGTAAGAGTCAGTCCCTCAGAACCGAACCCCAGTAAGAGAGAGTCCCTCGGGAGGACCGAACCCCAGTAAGAGACAGTCCCTCGGGAGGACCGAACCCCAGTAAGAGACAGTCCCTCAGAACCGAACCCCAGTAAGAGACAGTCCCTCGGGAGGACCGAACCCCAGTAAGAGTCAGTCCCTCAGGACCGAACCCCAGTGAGAGACAGTCCCTCAGGACCGAACCCCAGTAAGAGACAGTCCCTCAGGACCGAACCCCAGTAAGAGTCAGTCCCTCAGGACCGAACCCCAGTAAGAGTCAGTCCCTCGGGAGGACCGAACCCCAGTAAGAGACAGTCCCTCAGAACCGAACCCCAGTAAGAGACAGTCCCTCAGAACCGAACCCCAGTAAGAGTCAGTCCCTCAGGAAGACCGAACCCCAGTAAGAGACAGTCCCTCAGAACCGAACCCCAGTAAGAGTCAGTCCCTCGGGAGGACCGAACCCCAGTAAGAGACAGTCCCTCAGAACCGAACCCCAGTAAGAGACAGTCCCTCAGGACCGAACCCCAGTAAGAGTCAGTCCCTCGGGAGGACCGAACCCCAGTAAGAGACAGTCCCTCAGAACCGAACCCCAGTAAGAGACAGTCCCTCAGAACCGAACCCCAGTAAGAGACAGTCCCTCAGAACCGAACCCCAGTAAGAGTCAGTCCCTCAGGGAGACCGAACCCCAGTAAGAGACAGTCCCTCAGAACCGAACCCCAGTAAGAGTCAGTCCCTCAGAACCGAACCCCAGTAAGAGACAGTCCCTCAGAACCGAACCCCAGCAAGAGACAGTCCCTCAGAACCGAACCCCAGTAAGAGACAGTCCCTCAGGAGGACCGAACCCCAGTAAGAGACAGTCCCTCAGGAGGACCGAACCCCAGTAAGAGTCAGTCCCTCAGGAGGACCGAACCCCAGTAAGAGACAGTCCCTCAGAACCGAACCCCAGTAAGAGTCAGTCCCTCAGGAGGACCGAACCCCAGTAAGAGTCAGTCCCTCAGAACCGAACCCCAGTAAGAGTCAGTCCCTCAGAACCGAACCCCAGTAAGAGTCAGTCCCTCAGAACCGAACCCCAGTAAGAGACAGTCCCTCAGAACCGAACCCCAGTAAGAGTCAGTCCCTCAGGAGGACCGAACCCCAGTAAGAGACAGTCCCTCAGGAGGACCGAACCCCAGTAAGAGTCAGTCCCTCAGGACCGAACCCCAGTAAGAGACAGTCCCTCAGAACCGAACCCCAGTAAGAGTCAGTCCCTCAGGAGGACCGAACCCCAGTAAGAGACAGTCCCTCAGGAGGACCGAACCCCAGTAAGAGTCAGTCCCTCAGAACCGAACCCCAGTAAGAGTCAGTCCCTCAGAACCGAACCCCAGTAAGAGACAGTCCCTCAGAACCGAACCCCAGTAAGAGTCAGTCCCTCAGGAGGACCGAACCCCAGTAAGAGTCAGTCCCTCAGAACCGAACCCCAGTAAGAGACAGTCCCTCAGAACCGAACCCCAGTAAGAGTCAGTCCCTCAGAACCGAACCCCAGTAAGAGTCAGTCCCTCAGAACCGAACCCCAGTAAGAGACAGTCCCTCAGAACCGAACCCCAGTAAGAGTCAGTCCCTCAGGAGGACCGAACCCCAGTAAGAGACAGTCCCTCAGGAGGACCGAACCCCAGTAAGAGACAGTCCCTCAGGAGGACCGAACCCCAGTAAGAGACAATCCCTCAGAACCGAACCCCAGTAAGAGACAGTCCCTCAGGAGGACCAAACCCCAGTAAGAGTCAGTCCCTCAGGAGGACCTAACCCCAGTAAGAGTCAGTCCCTCAGGAGGACCGAACCCCAGTAAGAGACAGTCCCTCAGAACCGAACCCCAGTAAGAGTCAGTCCCTCAGAACTGAACCCCAGTCAGAGTCAGTCCCTCAGGACCGAACCCCAGTAAGAGACAGTCCCTCAGGAGGACCGAACCCCAGTAAGAGTCAGTCCCTCAGGAGGACCGAACCCCAGTAAGAGACAGTCCCTCAGGAGGACCGAACCCCAGTAAGAGACAGTCCCTCAGAACCGAACCCCAGTAAGAGACAGTCCCTCAGGACCGAACCCCAGTAAGAGTCAGTCCCTCAGGAGGACCGAACCCCAGTAAGAGACAGTCCCTCAGAACCGAACCCCAGTAAGAGTCAGTCCCTCAGAACCGAACCCCAGTAAGAGACAGTCCCTCAGAACCGAACCCCAGTAAGAGACAGTCCCTCAGGACCGAACCCCAGTAAGAGACAGTCCCTCAGGAGGACCGAACCCCAGTAAGAGACAGTCCCTCAGAACCGAACCCCAGTAAGAGACAGTCCCTCAGGACCGAACCCCAGTAAGAGTCAGTCCCTCAGGAGGACCGAACCCCAGTAAGAGACAGTCCCTCAGGACCGAACCCCAGTAAGAGTCAGTCCCTCAGAACCGAACCCCAGTAAGAGACAGTCCCTCAGAACTGAACCCCAGTAAGAGTCAGTCCCTCAGGAGGACCGAACCCCAGTAAGAGTCAGTCCCTCAGGAGGACCGAACCCCATTAAGAGTCAGTCCCTCAGGAGGACCGAACCCCAGTAAGAGTCAGTCCCTCAGAACCGAACCCCAGTAAGAGTCAGTCCCTCACGACCGAACCCCAGTAAGAGTCAGTCCCTCACGACCGAACCCCAGTAAGAGTCAGTCCCTCAGAACCGAACCCCAGTAAGAGACAGTCCCTCAGGAGGACCGAACCCCAGTAAGAGTCAGTCCCTCAGAACCGAACCCCAGTAAGAGACAGTCCCTCAGGACCGAACCCCAGTAAGAGACAGTCCCTCAGAACCGAACCCCAGTAAGAGACAGTCCCTCAGAACCGAACCCCAGTAAGAGACAGACCCTCAGGAGGACCGAACCCCAGTAAGAGACAGTCCCTCAGAACCGAACCCCAGTAAGAGTCAGTCCCTCAGAACCGAACCCCAGTAAGAGTCAGTCCCTCAGAACCGAACCCCAGTAAGAGTCAGTCCCTCAGAACCGAACCCCAGTAAGAGTCAGTCCCTCAGGAGGACCGAACCCCAGTAAGAGACAGTCCCTCAGGAGGACCGAACCCCAGTAAGAGTCAGTCCCTCAGGACCGAACCCCAGTAAGAGACAGTCCCTCAGGACCGAACCCCAGTAAGAGACAGTCCCTCAGGAGGACCGAACCCCAGTAAGAGTCAGTCCCTCAGAACCGAACCCCAGTAAGAGTCAGTCCCTCAGAACCGAACCCCAGTAAGAGTCAGTCCCTCAGGAGGACCGAACCCCAGTAAGAGACAGTCCCTCAGGAGGACCGAACCCCAGTAAGAGTCAGTCCCTCAGAACCGAACCCCAGTAAGAGTCAGTCCCTCAGGACCGAACCCCAGTAAGAGTCAGTCCCTCAGAACCGAACCCCAGTAAGAGTCAGTCCCTCAGAACCGAACCCCAGTAAGAGTCAGTCCCTCAGAACCGAACCCCAGTAAGAGTCAGTCCCTCAGGACCGAACCCCAGTAAGAGTCAGTCCCTCAGAACCGAACCCCAGTAAGAGTCAGTCCCTCAGAACCGAACCCCAGTAAGAGTCAGTCCCTCAGAACCGAACCCCAGTAAGAGTCAGTCCCTCAGGACCGAACCCCAGTAAGAGTCAGTCCCTCAGGACCGAACCCCAGTAAGAGTCAGTCCCTCAGAACCGAACCCCAGTAAGAGTCAGTCCCTCAGGAGGACCGAACCCCAGTAAGAGTCAGTCCCTCAGGAGGACCGAACCCCAGTAAGAGACAGTCCCTCAGGAGGACCGAACCCCAGTAAGAGTCAGTCCCTCAGGAGGACCGAACCCCAGTAAGAGACAGTCCCTCAGAACCGAACCCCAGTAAGAGTCAGTCCCTCAGGAGGACCGAACCCCAGTTAGAGTCAGTCCCTCAGAACCGAACCCCAGTAAGAGTCAGTCCCTCAGGACCGAACCCCAGTAAGAGTCAGTCCCTCAGGAGGACCGAACCCCAGTAAGAGACAGTCCCTCAGATCCGAACCCCAGTAAGAGACAGTCCCTCAGAACCGAACCCCAGTAAGAGTCAGTCCCTCAGGAGGACCGAACCCCAGTAAGAGACAGTCCCTCAGAACCGAACCCCAGTAAGAGTCAGTCCCTCAGGACCGAACCCCAGTAAGAGTCAGTCCCTCAGGAGGACCGAACCCCAGTAAGAGTCAGTCCCTCAGAACCGAACCCCAGTAAGAGTCAGTCCCTCAGGAGGACCGAACCCCAGTAAGAGACAGTCCCTCAGAACCGAACCCCAGTAAGAGTCAGTCCCTCAGAACCGAACCCCAGTAAGAGTCAGTCCCTCAGAACCGAACCCCAGTAAGAGACAGTCCCTCAGGAGGACCGAACCCCAGTAAGAGTCAGTCCCTCAGAACCGAACCCCAGTAAGAGACAGTCCCTCAGGAGGACCGAACCCCAGTAAGAGTCAGTCCCTCAGGAGGACCGAACCCCAGTAAGAGTCAGTCCCTCAGGACCGAACCCCAGTAAGAGACAGTCCCTGAGAACCGAACCCCAGTAAGAGACAGTCCCTCAGAACCGAACCCCAGTAAGAGACAGTCCCTCAGGAGAACCGAACCCCAGTAAGAGTCAGTCCCTCAGAACCGAACCCCAGTAAGAGTCAGTCCCTCAGAACCGAACCCCAATAAGAGTCAGTCCTTCAGGAGGACCGAACCCCAGTAAGAGTCAGTCCCTCAGGAGGACCGAACCCCAGTAAGAGTCAGTCCCTCAGGAGGACCGAACCCCAGTAAGAGACAGTCCCTCAGAACCGAACCCCAGTAAGAGTCAATCCCTCAGGAGGACCGAACCCCAGTAAGAGTCAGTCCCTCAGGAGGACCGAACCCCAGTAAGAGACAGTCCCTCAGAACCGAACCCCAGTAAGAGTCAGTCCCTCAGGAGGACCGAACCCCAGTAAGAGTCAGTCCCTCAGAACCGAACCCCAGTAAGAGTCAGTCCCTCAGGAGGACCGAACCCCAGTAAGAGACAGTCCCTCAGAACCGAACCCCAGTAAGAGTCAGTCCCTCAGAACCGCACCCCAGTAAGAGTCAGTCCCTCAGAACCGAACCCCAGTAAGAGTCAGTTCCTCAGAACCGAACCCCAGTAAGAGACAGTCCCTCAGGACCGAACCCCAGTAAGAGTCAGTCCCTCAGGAGGACCGAACCCCAGTAAGAGACAGTCCCTCAGAACCGAACCCCAGTAAGAGACAGTCCCTCAGGAGGACCGAACCCCAGTAAGAGTCAGTCCCTCAGAACCGAACCCCAGTAAGAGTCAGTCCCTCAGAACCGAACCCCAGTAAGAGACAGTCCCTCAGAACCGAACCCCAGTAAGAGTCAGTCCCTCAGAACCGAACCCCAGTAAGAGTCAGTCCCTCAGGAGGACCGAACCCCAGTAAGAGTCAGTCCCTCAGGACCGAACCCCAGTAAGAGTCAGTCCCTCAGGAGGACCGAACCCCAGTAAGAGACAGTCCCTCAGGAGGACCGAACCCCAGTAAGAGTCAGTCCCTCAGAAGCGAACCCCAGTAAGAGACAGTCCCTCAGAACCGAACCCCAGTAAGAGACAGTCCCTCAGGAGGACCGAACCCCAGTAAGAGTCAGTCCCTCAGGAGGACCGAACCCCAGTAAGAGACATTCCCTCAGGAGGACCGAACCCCAGTAAGAGTCAGTCCCTCAGAACCGAACCCCAGTAAGAGACAGTCCCTCAGGAGGACCGAACCCCAGTAAGAGACAGTCCCTCAGAACCGAACCCCAGTAAGAGACAGTCCCTCAGAACCGAACCCCAGTAAGAGACAGTCCCTCAGAACCGAACCCCAGTAAGAGTCAGTCCCTCAGAACCGACCCCCAGTAAGAGTCAGTCCCTCAGGACCGAACCCCAGTAAGAGACAGTCCCTCAGAACCGAACCCCAGTAAGAGTCAGTCCCTCAGAACTGAACCCCAGTAAGAGTCAGTCCCTCAGAACCGAACCCCAGTAAGAGTCAGTCCCTCAGGAGGACCGAACCCCAGTAAGAGACAGTCCCTCAGGAGGACCGAACCCCAGTAAGAGTCAGTCCCTCAGGACCGAACCCCAGTAAGAGACAGTCCCTCAGGACCGAACCCCAGTAAGAGACAGTCCCTCAGGACCGAACCCCAGTAAGAGTCAGTCCCTCAGGACCGAACCCCAGTAAGAGACAGTCCCTCAGAACCGAACCCCAGTAAGAGACAGTCCCTCAGAACCGAACCCCAGTAAGAGACAGTCCCTCAGAACCGAACCCCAGTAAGAGTCAGTCCCTCAGAACCGAACCCCAGTAAGAGTCAGTCCCTCAGGACCGAACCCCAGTAAGAGACAGTCCCTCAGAACCGAACCCCAGTAAGAGACAGTCCCTCAGAACCGAACCCCAGTAAGAGTCAGTCCCTCAGAACCGAATCCCAGTAAGAGTCAGTCCCTCAGAACCGAACCCCAGTAAGAGACAGTCCCTCAGAACCGAACCCCAGTAAGAGACAGTCCCTCAGAACCGAACCCCAGTAAGAGTCAGTCCCTCAGAACCGAACCCCAGTAAGAGTCAGTCCCTCAGGACCGAACCCCAGTAAGAGTCAGTCCCTCAGAACCGAACCCCAGTAAGAGTCAGTCCCTCAGAACCGAACCCCAGTAAGAGTCAATCCCTCAGGAGGACCGAACCCCAGTAAGAGTCAGTCCCTCAGAACCGAACCCCAGTAAGAGTCAGTCCCTCAGAACCGAACCCCAGTAAGAGTCATTCCCTCAGGACCGAACCCCAGTAAGAGACAGTCCCTCAGGACCGAACCCCAGTAAGAGTCAGTCCCTCAGAACCGAACCCCAGTAAGAGTCAGTCCCTCAGAACCGAACCCCAGTAAGAGTCAGTCCCTCAGGACCGAACCCCAGTAAGAGTCAGTCCCTCAGGAGGACCGAACCCCAGTAAGAGACAGTCCCTCAGAACCGAACCCCAGTGAGAGACAGTCCCTCAAGCCCGAACCCCAGTAAGAGACAGTCCCTCCGGAGGACCGAACCCCAGTAAGAGTCAGTCCCTCAGAACCGAACCCCAGTAAGAGCCAGTCCCTCAGAACCGAACCCCAGTAAGAGTCAGTCCCTCAGAACCGAACCCCAGTAAGAGTCAGTCCCTCAGAACCGAACCCCAGTAAGAGTCAGTCCCTCAGGACCGAACCCCAGTAAGAGTCAGTCCCTCAGGAGGACCGAACCCCAGTAAGAGACAGTCCCTCAGAACCGAACCCCAGTAAGAGTCAGTCCCTCAGGAGGACCGAACCCCAGTAAGAGTCAGTCCCTCAGAACCGAACCCCAGTAAGAGTCAGTCCCTCAGAACCGAACCCCAGTAAGAGTCAGTCCCTCAGGACCGAACCCCAGTAAGAGTCAGTCCCTCAGGACCGAACCCCAGTAAGAGTCAGTCCCTCAGAACCGAACCCCAGTAAGAGTCAGTCCCTCAGGACCGAACCCCAGTAAGAGACAGTCCCTCAGGAGGACCGAACCCCAGTAAGAGACAGTCCCTCAGGAGGACCGAACCCCAGTAAGAGACAGTCCCTCAGGAGGACCGAACCCCAGTAAGAGACAGTCCCTCAGGAGGACCGAACCCCAGTAAGAGACAGTCCCTCAGGAGGACCGAACCCCAGTAAGAGTCAGTCCCTCAGGACCGAACCCCAGTTAGAGTCCGTCCCTCAGAACCGAACCCCAGTAAGAGTCAGTCCCTCAGGACCGAACCCCAGTAAGAGTCAGTCCCTCAGGAGGACCGAACCCCAGTAAGAGACAGTCCCTCAGAACCGAACCCCAGTAAGAGACAGTCCCTCAGAACCGAACCCCAGTAAGATCAGTCCCTCAGGACCGAACCCCAGTAAGAGTCAGTCCCTCAGGAGGACCGAACCCCAGTAAGAGTCAGTCCCTCAGAACCGAACCCCAGTAAGAGTCAGTCCCTCAGGAGGACCGAACCCCAGTAAGAGACAGTCCCTCAGAACCGAACCCCAGTAAGAGTCAGTCCCTCAGAACCGAACCCCAGTAAGAGTCAGTCCCTCAGAACCGAACCCCAGTAAGAGTCAGTCCCTCAGAACCGAACCCCAGTAAGAGTCAGTCCCTCAGAACCGAACCCCAGTAAGAGACAGTCCCTCAGGAGGACCGAACCCCAGTAAGAGTCAGTCCCTCAGGAGGACCGAACCCCAGTAAGAGTCAGTCCCTCAGGACCGAACCCCAGTAAGAGTCAGTCCTTCAGGAGGACCGAACCCCAGTAAGAGTCAATCCCTCAGGAGGACCGAACCCCAGTAAGAGTCAGTCCCTCAGAACCGAACCCCAGTAAGAGACAGTCCCTCAGAACCGAACCCCAGTAAGAGTCAGTCCCTCAGGACCGAACCCCAGTAAGAGTCAGTCCCTCAGGAGGACCGAACCCCAGTAAGAGACAGTCCCTCAGGAGGACCGAACCCCAGTAAGAGTCAGTCCCTCAGAAGGACCGAACCCCAGTAAGAGACAGTCCCTCAGGAGGACCAAACCCCAGTAAGAGTCAGTCCCTCAGGACCGAACCCCAGTAAGAGACAGTCCCTCAGGACCGAACCCCAGTAAGAGTCAGTCCCTCAGGACCGAACCCCAGTAAGAGTCAGTCCCTCAGGAGGACCGAACCCCAGTAAGAGACAGTCCCTCAGTACCGAACCCCAGTAAGAGTCAGTCCCTCAGGAGGACCGAACCCCAGTAAGAGTCAGTCCCTCAGGAGGACCGAACCCCAGTAAGAGTCAGTCCCTCAGAACCGAACCCCAGTAAGAGACAGTCCCTCAGAACCGAACCCCAGTAAGAGTCAGTCCCTCAGGAGGACCGAACCCCAGTAAGAGTCAGTCCCTCAGGAGGACCGAACCCCAGTAAGAGTCAGTCCCTCAGGAGGACCGAACCCCATTAAGAGTCAGTCCCTCAGAACCGAACCCCAGTAAGAGTCAGTCCCTCAGAACCGAACCCCAGTAAGAGTCAGTCCCTCAGGAGGACCGAACCCCAGTAAGAGTCAGTCCCTCAGGAGGACCGAACCCCAGTAAGAGTCAGTCCCTCAGGACCGAACCCCAGTAAGAGACAGTCCCTCAGGACCGAACCCCAGTAAGAGTCAGTCCCTCAGAACCGAACCCCAGTAAGAGTCAGTCCCTCAGGAGGACCGAACCCCAGTAAGAGTCAGTCCCTCAGAACCGAACCCCAGTAAGAGTCAGTCCCTCAGAACCGAACCCCAATAAGAGTCAGTCCTTCAGGAGGACCGAACCCCAGTAAGAGTCAGTCCCTCAGGAGGACCGAACCCCAGTAAGAGTCAGTCCCTCAGGAGGACCGAACCCCAGTAAGAGACAGTCCCTCAGAACCGAACCCCAGTAAGAGTCAATCCCTCAGGAGGACCGAACCCCAGTAAGAGTCAGTCCCTCAGGAGGACCGAACCCCAGTAAGAGACAGTCCCTCAGAACCGAACCCCAGTAAGAGTCAGTCCCTCAGGAGGACCGAACCCCAGTAAGAGTCAGTCCCTCAGAACCGAACCCCAGTAAGAGTCAGTCCCTCAGGAGGACCGAACCCCAGTAAGAGACAGTCCCTCAGAACCGAACCCCAGTAAGAGTCAGTCCCTCAGAACCGCACCCCAGTAAGAGTCAGTCCCTCAGAACCGAACCCCAGTAAGAGTCAGTTCCTCAGAACCGAACCCCAGTAAGAGACAGTCCCTCAGGACCGAACCCCAGTAAGAGTCAGTCCCTCAGGAGGACCGAACCCCAGTAAGAGACAGTCCCTCAGAACCGAACCCCAGTAAGAGACAGTCCCTCAGGAGGACCGAACCCCAGTAAGAGTCAGTCCCTCAGAACCGAACCCCAGTAAGAGTCAGTCCCTCAGAACCGAACCCCAGTAAGAGACAGTCCCTCAGAACCGAACCCCAGTAAGAGTCAGTCCCTCAGAACCGAACCCCAGTAAGAGTCAGTCCCTCAGGAGGACCGAACCCCAGTAAGAGTCAGTCCCTCAGGACCGAACCCCAGTAAGAGTCAGTCCCTCAGGAGGACCGAACCCCAGTAAGAGACAGTCCCTCAGGAGGACCGAACCCCAGTAAGAGTCAGTCCCTCAGAAGCGAACCCCAGTAAGAGACAGTCCCTCAGAACCGAACCCCAGTAAGAGACAGTCCCTCAGGAGGACCGAACCCCAGTAAGAGTCAGTCCCTCAGGAGGACCGAACCCCAGTAAGAGACATTCCCTCAGGAGGACCGAACCCCAGTAAGAGTCAGTCCCTCAGAACCGAACCCCAGTAAGAGACAGTCCCTCAGGAGGACCGAACCCCAGTAAGAGACAGTCCCTCAGAACCGAACCCCAGTAAGAGACAGTCCCTCAGAACCGAACCCCAGTAAGAGACAGTCCCTCAGAACCGAACCCCAGTAAGAGTCAGTCCCTCAGAACCGACCCCCAGTAAGAGTCAGTCCCTCAGGACCGAACCCCAGTAAGAGACAGTCCCTCAGAACCGAACCCCAGTAAGAGTCAGTCCCTCAGAACTGAACCCCAGTAAGAGTCAGTCCCTCAGAACCGAACCCCAGTAAGAGTCAGTCCCTCAGGAGGACCGAACCCCAGTAAGAGACAGTCCCTCAGGAGGACCGAACCCCAGTAAGAGTCAGTCCCTCAGGACCGAACCCCAGTAAGAGACAGTCCCTCAGGACCGAACCCCAGTAAGAGACAGTCCCTCAGGACCGAACCCCAGTAAGAGTCAGTCCCTCAGGACCGAACCCCAGTAAGAGACAGTCCCTCAGAACCGAACCCCAGTAAGAGACAGTCCCTCAGAACCGAACCCCAGTAAGAGACAGTCCCTCAGAACCGAACCCCAGTAAGAGTCAGTCCCTCAGAACCGAACCCCAGTAAGAGTCAGTCCCTCAGGACCGAACCCCAGTAAGAGACAGTCCCTCAGAACCGAACCCCAGTAAGAGACAGTCCCTCAGAACCGAACCCCAGTAAGAGTCAGTCCCTCAGAACCGAATCCCAGTAAGAGTCAGTCCCTCAGAACCGAACCCCAGTAAGAGACAGTCCCTCAGAACCGAACCCCAGTAAGAGACAGTCCCTCAGAACCGAACCCCAGTAAGAGTCAGTCCCTCAGAACCGAACCCCAGTAAGAGTCAGTCCCTCAGGACCGAACCCCAGTAAGAGACAGTCCCTCAGAACCGAACCCCAGTAAGAGTCAATCCCTCAGGAGGACCGAACCCCAGTAAGAGTCAGTCCCTCAGAACCGAACCCCAGTAAGAGTCAGTCCCTCAGAACCGAACCCCAGTAAGAGTCAATCCCTCAGGAGGACCGAACCCCAGTAAGAGTCAGTCCCTCAGAACCGAACCCCAGTAAGAGTCAGTCCCTCAGAACCGAACCCCAGTAAGAGTCATTCCCTCAGGACCGAACCCCAGTAAGAGACAGTCCCTCAGGACCGAACCCCAGTAAGAGTCAGTCCCTCAGAACCGAACCCCAGTAAGAGTCAGTCCCTCAGAACCGAACCCCAGTAAGAGTCAGTCCCTCAGGACCGAACCCCAGTAAGAGTCAGTCCCTCAGGAGGACCGAACCCCAGTAAGAGACAGTCCCTCAGAACCGAACCCCAGTGAGAGACAGTCCCTCAAGCCCGAACCCCAGTAAGAGACAGTCCCTCCGGAGGACCGAACCCCAGTAAGAGTCAGTCCCTCAGAACCGAACCCCAGTAAGAGCCAGTCCCTCAGAACCGAACCCCAGTAAGAGTCAGTCCCTCAGAACCGAACCCCAGTAAGAGTCAGTCCCTCAGAACCGAACCCCAGTAAGAGTCAGTCCCTCAGGACCGAACCCCAGTAAGAGTCAGTCCCTCAGGAGGACCGAACCCCAGTAAGAGACAGTCCCTCAGAACCGAACCCCAGTAAGAGTCAGTCCCTCAGGAGGACCGAACCCCAGTAAGAGACAGTCCCTCAGAACCGAACCCCAGTAAGAGTCAGTCCCTCAGAACCGAACCCCAGTAAGAGTCAGTCCCTCAGGAGGACCGAACCCCAGTAAGAGTCAGTCCCTCAGAACCGAACCCCAGTAAGAGTCAGTCCCTCAGAACCGAACCCCAGTAAGAGTCAGTCCCTCAGAACCGAACCCCAGTAAGAGTCAGTCCCTCAGGACCGAACCCCAGTAAGAGTCAGTCCCTCAGGACCGAACCCCAGTAAGAGTCAGTCCCTCAGAACCGAACCCCAGTAAGAGTCAGTCCCTCAGGACCGAACCCCAGTAAGAGACAGTCCCTCAGGAGGACCGAACCCCAGTAAGAGACAGTCCCTCAGGAGGACCGAACCCCAGTAAGAGTCAGTCCCTCAGAACCGAACCCCAGTAAGAGTCAGTCCCTCAGGAGGACCGAACCCCAGTAAGAGTCAGTCCCTCAGGAGGACCGAACCCCAGTAAGAGTCAGTCCCTCAGGACCGAACCCCAGTAAGAGTCAGTCCTTCAGGAGGACCGAACCCCAGTAAGAGTCAATCCCTCAGGAGGACCGAACCCCAGTAAGAGACAGTCCCTCAGAACCGAACCCCAGTAAGAGTCAGTCCCTCAGGACCGAACCCCAGTAAGAGTCAGTCCCTCAGGAGGACCGAACCCCAGTAAGAGACAGTCCCTCAGGAGGACCGAACCCCAGTAAGAGTCAGTCCCTCAGAAGGACCGAACCCCAGTAAGAGACAGTCCCTCAGGAGGACCAAACCCCAGTAAGAGTCAGTCCCTCAGGACCGAACCCCAGTAAGAGACAGTCCCTCAGGACCGAACCCCAGTAAGAGTCAGTCCCTCAGAACCGAACCCCAGTAAGAGTCAGTCCCTCAGGAGGACCGAACCCCAGTAAGAGTCAGTCCCTCAGGACCGAACCCCAGTAAGAGTCAGTCCCTCAGGAGGACCGAACCCCAGTAAGAGACAGTCCCTCAGTACCGAACCCCAGTAAGAGTCAGTCCCTCAGGAGGACCGAACCCCAGTAAGAGTCAGTCCCTCAGGAGGACCGAACCCCAGTAAGAGTCAGTCCCTCAGAACCGAACCCCAGTAAGAGACAGTCCCTCAGAACCGAACCCCAGTAAGAGTCAGTCCCTCAGGAGGACCGAACCCCAGTAAGAGTCAGTCCCTCAGGAGGACCGAACCCCAGTAAGAGTCAGTCCCTCAGGAGGACCGAACCCCAGTAAGAGTCAGTCCCTCAGAACCGAACCCCAGTAAGAGTCAGTCCCTCAGAACCGAACCCCAGTAAGAGTCAGTCCCTCAGGAGGACCGAACCCCAGTAAGAGTCAGTCCCTCAGGAGGACCGAACCCCAGTAAGAGTCAGTCCCTCAGGACCGAACCCCAGTAAGAGACAGTCCCTCAGGACCGAACCCCAGTAAGAGTCAGTCCCTCAGGAGGACCGAACCCCAGTAAGAGTCAGTCCCTCAGAACCGAACCCCAGTAAGAGTCAGTCCCTCAGGAGGACCGAACCCCAGTAAGAGTCAGTCCCTCAGGACCGAACCCCAGTAAGAGTCAGTCCCTCAGAACCGAACCCCAGTTAGAGTCAGTCCCTCAGGAGGACCGAACCCCAGTAAGAGACAGTCCCTCAGAACCGAACCCCAGTAATAGTCAGTCCCTCAGGACCGAACCCCAGTCAGAGTCAGTCCCTCAGGAGGACCGAACCCCAGTAAGAGTCAGTCCCTCAGAACCGAACCCCAGTAAGAGTCAGTCCCTCAGGAGGACCGAACCCCAGTAAGAGACAGTCCCTCAGGAGGACCGAACCCCAGTAAGAGTCAGTCCCTCAGGAGGACCGAACCCCAGTAAGAGTCAGTCCCTCAGGAGGACCGAACCCCAGTAAGAGTCAGTCCCTCAGAACCGAACCCCAGTAAGAGACAGTCCCTCAGAACCGAACCCCAGTAAGAGTCAGTCCCTCAGGAGGACCGAACCCCAGTAAGAGTCAGTCCCTCAGAACCGAACCCCAGTAAGAGACAGTCCCTCAGAACCGAACCCCAGTAAGAGTTAGTCCCTCAGGAGGACCGAACCCCAGTAAGAGACAGTCCCTCAGAACCGAACCCCAGTAAGAGTCAGTCCCTCAGGAGGACCGAACCCCAGTAAGAGTCAGTCCCTCAGGAGGACCGAACCCCAGTAAGAGTCAGTCCCTCAGGAGGACCGAACCCCAGTAAGAGTCAGTCCCTCAGAACCGAACCCCAGTAAGAGACAGTCCCTCAGAACCGAACCCCAGTCAGAGTCAGTCCCTCAGGAGGACCGAACCCCAGTAAGAGTCAGTCCCTCAGAACCGAACCCCAGTAAGAGACAGTCCCTCAGAACCGAACCCCAGTAAGAGTCAGTCCCTCAGGAGGACCGAACCCCAGTAAGAGTCAGTCCCTCAGGACCGAACCCCAGTAAGAGTCAGTCCCTCAGAACCGAACCCCAGTAAGAGTCAGTCCCTCAGGAGGACCGAACCCCAGTAAGAGACAGTCCCTCAGGAGGACCGAACCCCAGTAAGAGACAGTCCCTCAGAACCGAACCCCAGTAAGAGTCAGTCCCTCAGGAGGACCGAACCCCAGTAAGACTCAGTCCCTCAGGAGGACCGAACCCCAGTAAGAGTCAGTCCCTCAGGAGGACCGAACCCCAGTCAGAGTCAGTCCCTCAGGAGGACCGAACCCCAGTAAGACTCAGTCCCTCAGGAGGACCGAACCCCAGTAAGAGTCAGTCCCTCAGGAGGACCGAACCCCAGTCAGAGTCAGTCCCTCAGGAGGACCGAACCCCAGTAAGAGTCAGTCCCTCAGGAGGACCGAACCCCAGTAAGATCAGTCCCTCAGGAGGACCGAACCCCAGTAAGAGTCAGTCCCTCAGAACCGAACCCCAGTAAGAGTCAGTCCCTCAGAACCGAACCCCAGTAAGAGTCAGTCCCTCTGAACCGAACCCCAGTAAGAGTCAGTCCCTCAGGACCGAACCCCAGTAAGAGTCAGTCCCTCAGGAGGACAGATCCCCAGTAAGAGACAGTCCCTCAGAACCGAACCCCAGTAAGAGTCAGTCCCTCAGGACCGAACCCCAGTAAGAGACAGTCCCTCAGGAGGACCGAACCCCAGTAAGAGTCAGTCCCTCAGGACCGAACCCCAGTAAGAGTCAGTCCCTCAGAACCGAAGCCCAGTAAGAGTCAATCCCTCAGGAGGACCGGACCCCAGTAAGAGTCAGTCCCTCAGCAGGGTTAAAATCCTGGAACTCCCTTCCTAACAGCACTGTGGGAGAACCTTCACCACACGGACTGCAGCGGTTCAAGAAGGCGGCTCACCACCATCTTCTCAAGGGCAATTAGGGATGGGCAATAAATGCCGGCCTCGCCAACGACGCCCACATCCCATGAATGAATTTTTAAAAAGTGTTTATAGGGTGCTTTATAGGTTAATCATGGTCAGCTGTGGGTTTCCCGATAGTTTGTGATGATTAAATAAAAACACACTGCCACTTACATTAACAAATCTGTATTCAGTGTGTAAGCAGCTTTACTCTGTATCTAACCCGTGCTGTACCTGCCCTGGGAGTGTTTGATGGGACAGTGTAGAGGGAGCTTTACTCTGTATCTAACCCGTGCTGTACCTGCCCTGGGAGTGTTTGACGGGGACAGAAAGTAGATATAATACTATTTACCAGCACTGACACCTTGTGCATGAACAAGGCAAAAATTGCATCAAGAAAAAAACCTTTAAAAAGGAGACACTGCCTCATAAATATATATTCATGTGCAGGACCCAAGGATAAAATAATAATAATCCTTCTATCCTGAATGAGTCACAGTCCAGTGAAATTATTTACAATGACCCCATCCTTCTCATGTCAGACGAAAAATTGAGATCAAAGTTTTGATTTTTAGATTGATAAATAAAGTAATCTCCTTTTCAATCTCCCTTCTGCTTTTTTCATTGAAAACTTTCTTTTCGGGATTAATTTTTTTTGGGGTCATTAATTATGTAATTATGAAGTCCCTCTGCAGGTTCTATCACTGAGAAAGTTCGGAGAGAAAACACAAGAGCAACAGGCAGTATTTCACTAAAAAAAGGACCTCGTACAGTGCCTTTCATGCACTCAGGACGTCCCAAAGTGCTTTACAGACAATGAAGTACTTTTGAAGTGTAGTCGCTGTTGTAATGTAAGGAAAGCAATTTATGCACAGTAAGATCCCATAAACTGCACTGTGATAACGACCAGATAATCTGTTTTTTGTTACGAGATAAATATTGGCCCAGCACACCGGGGAGAACTCCCCTGCTCTTCTTCCAATACTGGCCGTGGGATCTTTAACATCCACCTCAGAGGGCAGACGGGGCCTCGGTTTAACGTCACAAATGAAAGACGGCACCTCCAACAGTGCAGCACCCCCTCAGTACTGCACTGGGAGTGTCGGCCTGGATTATGTGTTCAGGTTTTTTTTTTATTCGTTCATGGGATGTGGGCATCGCTGGCGAGGCCGGCATTTATTGCCCATCCCCTAATTGCCCTTGAGAAGGTGGTGGTGAGCCGCCTTCTTGAACCGCTGCAGTCCGTGTGGTGAAGGTTCTCCCACAGTGCTGTTAGGAAGGGAGTTCCAGGATCTTGACCCAACGACCATGAAGGAACGGCCGATATATTTCCAAGTCGGGATGGTGTGTGACTTGGAGGGGAACGTGCAGGTGGTGTTGTTCCCATGTGCCTGCTGCCCTTGTCCTTCTAGGTGGTAGAGGTCGCGGGTTTGGGAGGTGCTGTCGAAGAAGCCTTGGCGAGTTGCTGCAGTGCATCCTGTGGATGGTACACACTGCAGCCACTGTGCGCCGGTGGTGAAGGGAGTGAATGTTTCGGGTGGTCGATGGGGTGCCAATCAAGCGGGCTGCTTTGTCCTGGATGGTGTCGAGCTTCTTGAGTGTTGTTGGAGCTGCACTCATCCAAGCAAGTGGAGAGTATTCCATCACACTCCTGACTTGTGCCTTGTAGATGGCGGAAAGGCTTTGGGGAGTCAGGAGGTGAGTCACTCGCCGCAGAATACCCAGCCTCTGACCTGCTCTCGTAGCCACAGTATTTATATGGCTGGTCCAGTTAAGTTTCTGGTCAACGGTGACCCCCAGGATGTAGATGGTGGGGGATTCGGCGATGGTAATGCCGTTGAATGTCAAGGGGAGGTCGAAAAGAGTCAGAGAGGGGAGCAAGTAAATCAGCAAATAGCGACCAGCTGAGGCCCGACTTGGGTTTTAAAAGCCTGTAGACGGTAGGAGGGAGGGGAGATTGAAAAGGTGAGGAATTCCACGGTTTCCAGGTGTTGGGAAAGAATGAGTTAGAGTCGGAGACTGAGCGACCAGACTTGATTTCGTCACAGTGAGGATTGAGCGTGTAGGTTGGGGAAATTGGAGATTCGAAGGAACAAGATGAGAGTTGAACGAAACACACTGTAGTAGTATCTGTGTCCAAAATACACTCAGAATAATATATACAATGTTTTATTATATAATGCACTGACTACATTACACAACATGGCTACCTTACAAGAAATGTGGCGCTTTGGGAATCCCGAGGTCTTGGAAGGCGCTAGACGAATGCAAGTTCATTCTTTTTCTCTGGCACTTATCGAAGCCGTTCCTGCTGACAGTTTAATGATCGAATATGAGATGAAATGATATTTACAGGCTGAGAGCAGACAGAACTCGAACCTCGACTCTGCCCTCGTCAACAAAATTAGGTTGCCTCCCCCCCCCCATTTTTGAAATGGATTGTTCCAGTGAATTATGTCAGAGGTCAAACTGCTAAAGTGAAGATATTCCACCCATGGAATCACAGAAGGTTACGGCACAGAAGGAGGCCATTCGGCCCATCGTGTCTGTGCCGGCCGAAAAAGAGCCATCAGCTTAATCCCACTTTCCAGCACTTGGTCCGTAGCCCTGTAATTTACGGCACTTCAAGTGCACATCCAAGTACTTTTTAAATGAGTTGAGGGTTTCTGCCTCTACCACCCTTTCAGGCAGTGAGTTCCAGACCCCCACCACCCTCGGGTGAAAAAATTTCTCCTCAGCTCCCCTCTAATCCTTCTACCAAATACTTTAAATCTATGCCCCCTGGTCACTGACCTCTCTGCTAAGCGAGTTAGGTCCTTCCTATCCAATCTATCTAGTCCCGTCATAATTTTATAGCCCAAGGACAGCAGTAGGCCCTCACCAAAACTAATAGCCTCCAGATTCCTCCACAAACCACTTTCACACTGTACCGTGAACTCTGCACCTTGTGACCCCCAAACCCGTGACCTCCGCCACCTAGAAGGACAAGAGCAGCAGGCACATGGGAACAACACCACCTGCACGTTCCCCTCCAAGTCACACACCATCCCGACTTGGAAATATATCGGCCGTTCCTTCATCGTCGCTGGGTCAAAATCCTGGAATTCCCTTCCTAACAGCACTGTGGGAGAACCGTCACCACACGGACTGCAGCGGTTCAAGAAGGCGGCTCACCACCACCTTCTCAAGGGCAATTAGGGATGGGCAATAAATGCCGGCCTCGCCAGCGACGCCCACATCCCATGAACGAATATATTAAAAAAAAGGGCAACTAGGGATGGGCAATAAATGCCAGCCTTGCCAGCGACGCCCACATCCCCAGAATGAATTTTTTTTAAAACCCAAAGCACATTTGAAAGTTAAAAGGTTGACAGGTGTTGTTTCAGTCTGTTTAGATCTGGTGTGGATCCTCCAGTGTCAGGAACTGAACTAAATGCATTTGGTTGCCTGGTAACGGCAGCCATTACATTACTTTCAGGCTGGAAAAGGTAATTAAGGCGCAGCATTGACTTGTTACCAGAGGGAGCTTTTCACTTGTCCTTAAGATGTGGGTGATGTTGGCACGGTCACATTTCTTGCCCATGTCCAGTTACTCCGAGGAGGTGATTGTAGAATTGAGGGCCCACTTCAAAAGGCGTTAAGAACCAACCACATAGTGTGGGACTGGAATCGTGTGTAGGCCAGACTGGGCAGGGGTTGCTCGTCCCCTTCCTTGAAAGGCGTTTCTGAACCAGGAGGGCGTGTGGATATAAACAATTGGTGGCAAAATTTTATTTTCTCCTTTAAGTGACAACCAAGGTAAAGTAAGAGAGCAAAAGCACACTAGGTGTACTGCTCGCTGCACTGCGACCTCACCGCCATGACCCACAAAAGGGTCTCGAGAGGAGGGATCAAAGTTACTCACTAACTTAGTCAATGGGCCTCTCAGGAAAGTTGTGGTTTCTGACCTCCTACGTTCAGCCTGCTCCCACTTTTGCAAGCTGCCGACCGGACTTCAGGCACGTTCCCCACCCCGCCCAGAAACTGGAAGACCACCACTTGCAAACAGGCGACCGGTGGCGGACAGGAAAAGACCCTCGGGTCCATCCAGCCTTCCCCCCCTGCAACACACACGCACAACAGTGATGCCTTGTGGAGCACAATATATACAGTCCGCATCTCACCTAAAACCATCTGATCGCCTGACCAATTTTGGAGGGGGTGGGAAAATCTGGGAAATTCTTCTCCAACCCCCCCTCCCCACAAATGATCAAAATTAGTTCAGGACTTCTATTTTAATGAGGCCCTTTCACTTGGTGCACGGAAGCTGGGACAACTTAGCCTCCTGATAGCAAGTAAAGAGGAGGGAACAGCACCGAGGCCCAGCTCACTCAACATCACCCCCTCAGGCCGACCATGAACGGAAGGAGATGGAGCAGCAAATTTGCTTTGGGCTAGAGAGGAGGGGTGCAGTGTGCGTTGTAAATGGCCTCTGGGCTGTAGAATGAGTTCCACCGCACTAAGGCACCGGGAGGTAGGGGGCGCAGTCTAAAAATTAGAGCCAGACCTTTCAGGAGCGAGATTAGAAAACATTTCGACACACAAAGGGTGGTAGGAGTTTGGAACTCTCTTCCACAAACAGCAATTGATACTAGCTCAATTGCTAAATTTAAATCTGAGATCGATGGCTTTTTGGCAACCAAAGGTATTAAGGGATATGGGCCAAAGGCGGGTATATGGAGTTAGATTACAGATCAGCCATGATCTTATCAAATGGCGGAGCAGGCACGAGGGGCTGAATGGCCTACTCCTGTTCCTATGTTCCTATGTTCCTTTGCATAGCCCGAGCCCAGCAAAGATTCGCAGGGTATGGGTTGATGCTGCCCGAGAGGTCCACTGGTGGAGGAGTGATGGGCATGGTGCCACCACTGGTAGAGGAGTGATGGGCATGGTGCCACCACTGGTAGAGGAGTGATGCGCATGGTGCCACCACTGTAGAGGAGTGATGGGCATGGTGCCACCACTGGTGGAGGAGTGATGGGCATGGTGCCACCATTGGTAGAGGAGTGATGGGCATGGTGCCACCACTGGGAGAGGGGTGATGGGCATGGTGCCACCACTGGGAGAGGGGTGATGGGCATGGTGCCACCACTGGTAGAGGAGTGATGGGCATGGTGCCACCACTGGGAGAGGGGTGATGGGCATGGTGCCACCACTGTAGAGGAGTGATGGGCATGGTGCCACCACTGGTGGAGGAGTGATGGGCATGGTGCCACCATTGGTAGAGGGGTGATGGGCATGGTGCCACACTGGTAGAGGAGTGATGGGCCTGGTGCCACCACTGTAGAGGAGTGATGGGCATGGTGCCACCATTGGTAGAGGGGTGATGGGCATGGTGCCACCACTGGTGGAGGGGTGATGGGCATGGTGCCACCATTGGTGGAGGAGTGATGGGCCTGGTGCCACCACTGTAGAGGAGTGATGGGCCTGGTGCCACCACTGGTAGAGGAGTGATGGGCATGGTGCCACCACTGGTAGAGGGGTGATGGGCATGGTGCCACCACTGGTGGAGGGGTGATGGGCATGGTGCCACCATTGGTGGAGGAGTGATGGGCCTGGTGCCACCACTGTAGAGGAGTGATGGGCCTGGTGCCACCACTGGTGGAGGAGTGATGGGCATGGTACCACCATTGGTAGAGGAGTGATGGGCATGGTGCCACCATTGGTGGAGGAGTGATGGGCCTGGTACCACCACTGGGAGAGGAGTGATGGGCATGGTGCCACCACTGGTAGAGGAGTGATGGGCCTGGTGCCACCACTGGTAGAGGAGTGATGGGCATGGTACCACCACTGGGAGAAGAGTGATGGGCATGGTGCCACCACTGGGAGAAGAGTGATGGGCATGGTGCCACCACTGGTAGAGGAGTGATGGGCATGGTGCCACCACTGGTAGAGGAGTGATGGGCATGGTGCCACCACTGGTAGAGGAGTGATGGGCCTGGTGCCACCACTGGGAGAGGAGTGATGGGCATGGTGCCACCACTGGTAGAGGAGTGATGGGCATGGTGCCACCACTGGTAGAGGAGTGATGGGCATGGTGCCACCACTGGTAGAGGAGTGATGGGCATGGTGCCACCACTGGTGGAGGAGTGATGGGCATGGTACCACCACTGGAAGAGGAGTGATGGGCATGGTGCCACCACTGGTAGAGGAGTGATGGGCATGGTGCCACCACTGGTAGAGGAGTGATGGGCATGGTGCCACCATTGGTGGAGGAGTGATGGGCATGGTGCCACCACTGGTAGAGGAGTGATGGGCCTGGTGCCACCACTGGGAGAGGAGTGATGGGCATGGTGCCACCACTGGTAGAGGAGTGATGGGCATGGTGCCACCACTGGTAGAGGAGTGATGGGCATGGTGCCACCACTGGTGGAGGAGTGATGGGCATGGTGCCACCACTGGTAGAGGAGTGATGGGCATGGTGCCACCACTGGTGGAGGAGTGATGGGCATGGTGCCACCACTGGTAGAGGGGTGATGGGCATGGTGCCACCACTGGTGGAGGAGTGATGGGCATGGTGCCACCACTGGTAGAGGAGTGATGGGCATGGTGCCACCACTGGTAGAGGAGTGATGGGCATGGTGCCACCACTGGGAGAGGAGTGATGGGCCTGGTGCCACCACTGTAGAGGGGTGATGGGCCTGGTGCCACCACTGGTGGAGGAGTGATGGGCATGGTGCCACCATTGGTGGAGGAGTGATGGGCATGGTGCCACCACTGGTGGAGGAGTGATGGGCATGGTGCCACCACTGGGAGAGGAGTGATGGGCATGGTGCCACCACTGGTAGAGGAGTGATGGGCATGGTGCCACCACTGGGAGAAGAGTGATGGGCACGGTGCCACCACTGGTAGAGGAGTGATGGGCATGGTGCCACCACTGGTAGAGGGGTGATGGGCATGGTGCCACCACTGGTAGAGGAGTGATGGGCATGGTGCCACCACTGTAGAGGAGTGATGGGCACGGTGCCACCACTGGTGGAGGAGTGATGGGCCTGGTGCCACCACTGGTGGAGGAGTGATGGGCATGGTGCCACCATTGGTGGAGGAGTGATGGGCATGGTGCCACCACTGGTAGAGGAGTGATGGGCATGGTGCCACCACTGGTAGAGGAGTGATGGGCATGGTGCCACCATTGGTGGAGGAGTGATGGGCATGGAGCCACCATTGGTAGAGGAGTGATGGGCATGGTGCCACCACTGGTAGAGGAGTGATGGGCCTGGTGCCACCACTGGTGGAGGAGTGATGGGCATGGTGCCACCATTGGTGGAGGAGTGATGGGCACGGTGCCACCACTGGTAGAGGAGTGATGGGCATGGAGCCACCATTGGTAGAGGAGTGATGGGCATGGTGCCACCACTGGGAGAGGAGTGATGGGCCTGGTGCCACCATTGGTAGAGGGGTGATGGGCATGGTGCCACCATTGGTGGAGGAGTGATGGGCATGGTGCCACCATTGGTAGAGGAGTGATGGGCATGGTGCCACCACTGGGAGAGGAGTGATGGGCCTGGTGCCACCATTGGTAGAGGAGTGATGGGCATGGTGCCACCACTGGGAGAGGAGTGATGGGCATGGTGCCACCACTGGTGGAGGAGTGATGGGCCTGGTGCCACCACTGGTAGAGGAGTGATGGGCCTGGTGCCACCACTGGTAGAGGGGTGATGGGCCTGGTGCCACCACTGGTAGAGGGGTGATGGGCCTGGTGCCACCACTGTAGAGGGGTGATGGGCATGGTGCCACCACTGGTAGAGGAGTGATGGGCCTGGTGCCACCACTGGTAGAGGAGTGATGGGCATGGTGCCACCACTGGGAGAGGAGTGATGGGCATGGTGCCACCACTGGTAGAGGAGTGATGGGCACGGTGCCACCACTGGGAGAGGAGTGATGGGCATGGTGCCACCACTGGTAGAGGAGTGATGGGCATGGTGCCACCACTGGGAGAGGAGTGATGAGCATGGTGCCACCACTGGTAGAGGAATGATGGGCATGGTGCCACCACTGGTAGAGGGGTGATGGGCATGGTGCCACCACTGGTAGAGGAGTGATGGGCATGGTGCCACCACTGGTGGAGGAGTGATGGGCATGGTGCCACCACTGGTAGAGGGGTGATGGGCATGGTGCCACCACCGGTAGAGGAGTGATGGGCATGGTGCCACCACTGGTAGAGGAGTGATGGGCATGGTGCCACCACTGGGAGAGGAGTGATGGGCCTGGTACCACCATTGGTAGAGGGGTGATGGGCATGGTACCACCATTGGTAGAGGAGTGATGGGCATGGTGCCACCATTGGGAGAGGGTTGATGGGCATGGTGCCACCACTGGGAGAGGGGTGATGGGCATGGTGCCACCATTGGTAGAGGGGTGATGGGCATGGTGCCACCATTGGTAGAGGAGTGATGGGCATGGTGCCACCACTGGGAAAGGGGTGATGGGCATGGTGCCACCATTGGTAGAGGGGTGATGGGCATGGTGCCACCATTGGTAGAGGGGTGATGGGCATGGTGCCACCATTGGTGGAGGAGTGATGGGCATGGTGCCACCATTGGTAGAGGGGTGATGGGCATGGTGCCACCATTGGTGGAGGAGTGATGGGCATGGTGCCACCATTGGTAGAGGGGTGATGGGCATGGTGCCACCACTGGTAGAGGAGTGATGGGCATGGTGCCACCACTGGGAGAGGGGTGATGGGCATGGTGCCACCATTGGTAGAGGAGTGATGGGCATTGTGCCACCATTGGTAGAGGAGTGATGGGCATGGTGCCACCATTGGTAGAGGGGTGATGGGCATGGTGCCACCGCTGTAGAGGAGTGATGAGCATGGTGCCACCACTGGTGGAGGAGTGATGGGCATGGTGCCACCATTGGTAGAGGGGTGATGGGCATGGTGCCATCACCAGTAGAGGAGTGATGGGCATGGTGCCACCATTGTAGAGGAGTGATGGGCATGGTGCCACCACTGGTGGAGGAGTGATGGGCATGGTGCCACCATTGGTGGAGGAGTGATGGGCACGGTGCCACCACTGTAGAGGAGTGATGGGCACGGTGCCACCACTGTAGAGGAGTGATGGGCATGGTGCCACCACTGGTAGAGGAGTGATGGGCATGGTGCCACCACTGGTGGAGGAGTGATGGGCACGGTGCCACCATTGGTAGAGGAGTGATGGGCATGGTGCCACCATTGGTGGAGGAGTGATGGGCACGGTGCCACCACTGGTAGAGGAGTGATGGGCATGGTGCCACCACTGGTAGAGGAGTGATGGGCATGGTGCCACCACTGGTAGAGGAGTGATGGGCATGGTGCCACCACTGTAGAGGAGTGATGGGCACGGTGCCACCACTGTAGAGGAGTGATGGGCATGGTGCCACCACTGGTAGAGGAGTGATGGGCACGGTGCCACCACTGTAGAGGAGTGATGGGCATGGTGCCACCACTGGTGGAGGAGTGATGGGCACGGTGCCACCATTGGTATAGGAGTGATGGGCATGGTGCCACCATTGGTGGAGGAGTGATGGGCATGGTACCACCATTGGTGGAGGAGTGATGGGCACGGTGCCACCACTGGTAGAGGAGTGATGGGCACTGTGCCACCACTGTAGAGGAGTGATGGGCACGGTGCCACCACTGTAGAGGAGTGATGGGCATGGTGCCACCACTGGTGGAGGAGTGATGGGCACGGTGCCACCACTGGTAGAGGGGTGATGGGCATTGTGCCACCACTGTAGAGGAGTGATGGGCACGGTGCCACCATTGGTAGAGGAGTGATGGGCATGATGCCACCACCGGTAGAGGAGTGATGGGCATGGTGCCACCACTGGGAGAGGAGTGATGGGCATGGTGCCACCATTGGTGGAGGAGTGATGGGCACGGTGCCACCACTGGTAGAGGAGTGATGGGCACGGTGCCACCACTGGTAGAGGAGTGATGGGCATGGTGCCACCATTGTAGAGGAGTGATGGGCACGGTGCCACCACTGGTAGAGGAGTGATGGGCCTGGTGCCACCACTGGTAGAGGGGTGATGGGCATGGTGCCACCACTGGGAGAGGAGTGATGGGCACGGTGCCACCACTGGGAGAGGAGTGATGGGCACGGTGCCACCACTGGGAGAGGAGTGATGGGCATGGTGCCACCACTGGTAGAGGAGTGATGGGCATGGTGCCACCACTGTAGAGGAGTGATGGGCATGGTGCCACCACTGGTAGAGGAGTGATGGGCATGGTGCCACCATTGGTAGAGGAGTGATGGGCATGGTGCCACCACTGGTAGAGGAGTGATGGGCATGGTGCCACCACTGGTAGAGGAGTGATGGGCCTGGTGCCACCATTGGTAGAGGAGTGATGGGCATGGTGCCACCACTGTAGAGGAGTGATGGGCATGGTGCCACCACTGGTAGAGGAGTGATGGGCATGGTGCCACCATTGGTAGAGGAGTGATGGGCATGGTGCCACCATTGGTGGAGGAGTGATGGGCATGGTGCCACCATTGGTAGAGGAGTGATGGGCATGGTGCCACCATTGGTAGAGGAGTGATGGGCATGGTACCACCATTGGTAGAGGAGTGATGGGCATGGTGCCACCATTGGTAGAGGAGTGATGGGCATGGTGCCACCATTGGTAGAGGAGTGATGGGCATGGTGCCACCATTGGTAGAGGAGTGATGGGCATGGTGCCACCACTGTAGAGGAGTGATGGGCATGGTGCCACCACTGTAGAGGAGTGATGGGCATGGTGCCACCATTGGTAGAGGAGTGATGGGCATGGTGCCACCATTGGTAGAGGAGTGATGGGCATGTTGCCACCACTGGTAGAGGAGTGATGGGCATGGTGCCACCATTGGTAGAGGAGTGATGGGCATGGTGCCACCACTGTAGAGGAGTGATGGGCATGGTGCCACCACTGGTAGAGGAGTGATGGGCATGGTGCCACCATTGGTAGAGGAGTGATGGGCATGGTGCCACCACTGTAGAGGAGTGATGGGCATGGTGCCACCACTGGTAGTGGAGTGATGGGCATGGTGCCACCATTGGTAGAGGAGTGATGGGCATGGTGCCACCACTGGTAGAGGAGTGATGGGCATGGTGCCACCACTGGTAGAGGAGCGATGGGCACGGTGCCACCATTGGTAGAGGAGTGATGGGCATGGTGCCACCATTGGTAGAGGAGTGATGGGCATGGTGCCACCACTGGTAGAGGAGTGATGGGCATGGTGCCACCACTGGTAGAGGAGTGATGGGCATGGTGCCACCACTGTAGAGGAGTGATGGGCATGGTGCCACCACTGGTAGTGGAGTGATGGGCATGGTGCCACCACCGGTAGGGGAGTGATGGGCATGGTGCCACCACTGGTAGAGGAGTGATGGGCATGGTGCCACCACTGGTAGAGGGGTGATGGGCATGGTGCCACCATTGGTAGAGGGGTGATGGGCATGGTGCCACCACTGGTGCTCACCTCTTGGGCCAGCTCTGAAGGTTGAGGTGCACAGGTCTTCCATTCTTGACGTAGGGACAAACTGGCAAAAGACAAGATCAGGACGGATGTCAGGAAGCACTTCTTTTACATAGAGTTGCGTAGAATGTACAGCACAGAAACAGGCCATTCGGCCCAAAATAGTGGTGTTTATGCTCCACACGAGTCTCCTCCCTCCCTACTTCATCTCACCCTATCAGCATATCCTTCTATTCCTTTCTCCCTCATGTGTTTATCTCGCTCCCCCTTAAATGTATCTACACTATTCACCTCAGCTACTCCTTGTGGGAGAGAATTCCACATTCTCACCGCTCTCTGGGTAAAGAAGTTTCTCCTGAATTCCCAATTGGATTTATTAACGACTATTTTATATTTTTAACCCTTAGTTCTGGTCTCCCCCACAATTGGAAACATCTTCTTGACGTCTACCCTATCGAACCCTTTCGTAATCTTAAAGGCCTCGATCAGGTCACCCCTCAAGCCTTCCCTTTTCTAGAGAAAAGAGCCCCAGCCTGGCTTCTCGGCAACGAGAGAGATTTAATACCTGGACTGGAGACATTCATCTGCTGGACCTTGCGATGGGGAGGGGGGGAACCAGAGGTTTCTACGGAAGGAAGGGAGAGCTGGGCTAAAGGGCCACCCCACATCCACACAGTGCAGCGATGGACATCATGGGCTTTTAACCCGTGGCAGACATCCTCATCCAGTTGAGTGGTTTTGCTGTGGGCTGCATTGAGTTAAAGAGCAAGAGATGGGCTTTCTCTGAAACCTGCCACGATAATGGGTTGATGCACGTCATCGCTGGGTGCAGGCTGGCACACACTAACATCGCCAACTGCAATTTGTTTGAAGTAATTGGCAAACGAGCCATGGTGGGGGAGCTGAGGAGAAATTCTCTTTACGCAGCAAATTGTCACGATCTGGAACACATTGCCTGAAAGGGCGGTGGAAGCAGTAACTTTTAAAAAGGGAATTGGATAAATACTTGAAGGGGAAAAAATTTGCAGGGCTACGGGGGAAGGGTCGGGGGGAGTGGGACTAATTGGACAGCTCTTTCCAAGAGCCGGGGCAGGCACGATGGGCTGAATGGCCTCCTTCTACGTTGTTTCATTCGATGAACGTCCCTGAGAATTCAAATTCACCTGCCAATTTTTCCAACCGCTTTTTCCACCTGTGTGACCCAAAAATCTGTTTAGCAATCAGATTAACAAATCGAGGCGTTGTATGTTTGAAACTGGAGAGGGCTCAGTACGCAGAAAGGTTGAAGGGAGGGTTTCATGGCCAGAATTTCTCCGACACGTCCCTCTCAATTTCCTTCCCCCCCCTCCTCATGAAGGTGCTGATTCGTCTGGTATCCCACCCCAAGTGATCCCCTGGCTGGGGAGGTCCAGAACGAGGGGTCACAGTCTCAGGATATGGGGTAGGACATTCAGGACTGAGATGAGGAGAAATTTCTTCACTCAGAGGGTGGTGAACCTGTGGAATTCTCTACCACAGAAGGCTTTGGAGGCCAATTCACTGAATATATTTGAGAAGGAGCTGGATAGATTTCTAGACACAAAAGGCATCAAGGGGCATGGGGAGAGAGCGGGAATATGGTATTGAGATAGAGGATCAGCCATGATCATACTGAATGGCGGAGCAGGCTCGACGGGCCGAATAACCTACTCCTGCTCCTATTTTCTATGTTTCTATGGTCCTTCATGAGACTGGATAGTGATTGTTGGCTGCCTATTGGCTCTCAGCTGTGGCTCAGCGGGTAGCATTCTTGCCTCTGAGTCCAAAAGATCATAGGTTCAAGCCCCACTCTAGAGACTTGACCATGTAATCCAGGCTAACGCTCCCAGCACAGCACTGAGGGAGCGATACACTGTTGGATTGGTGTTGTCTTTCAGATGAGAGGTTAAACAGAGGCCTCAGCTGGATGTGAACGATCCCACAGACACTATTTCAAAGAAAAGCATGGGTACTGCAAAGGGGATTGGAACTCTCTTTCCCCAAAAAGCTGATGAGTCTGGGGATCAATTGAGAACGATCGATTT
The DNA here is from genome assembly GCF_035084215.1 of Heptranchias perlo. Taxonomy (NCBI): domain Eukaryota; kingdom Metazoa; phylum Chordata; class Chondrichthyes; order Hexanchiformes; family Hexanchidae; genus Heptranchias; species Heptranchias perlo. Next base: position 18,712,372 of record NC_090359.1, on the reverse strand, counting down.
TTGTTCCGTAAGGGTTAGGGAACCAAGGCGGGTAAGTGGAGTTAAGATACAGATCAGCCATGATCTAACTGAATGGCGGAACAGGCAGGAGGGGCTGAATGGCCTACTCGTGTTGCTATATTCCTAATATTGATCCCTCAACCAACATTATTAAAACAGATTATCTGGTCATTTATTTCATTGCTGTTTGTGGGAACCCGTTGTACGCAAATTGGCCACGGCGTTTTCCGTCATTACAATGTTGGCGACGTTTCAAAAGTAGGCCATGACAATGATTTGCGTCCCTCTTTCCTATTAACGTTTATGAACTCCATCACCACGGATACCAGTGGAAGAGTGTGGATCTTTCCAGGACAAACCAAGACAACTTGGACCCAAAAGCAACTTGAAGACAATGGACTTCCCACCTGAAAGGTTTACCATTTCTGTTCTCCTGTTGGCTGATCTGCGATATTTCCAACTAAATAGGGTTTAGGGAGGACCAGGGGGGGGGTCACAATTTCACGTTGCTTGACGCCAGAACTAGGTTAAATGTCAGGAGGTGGCTCTTTTCCCAGAGAACAAGGAAAAGAACCAGAGGAGAGTTTTATTTTTAACGCAGCGAGTTGTTCCGATCTGGAACGGGCTGCCTGAAAGATGGTGGAAGCAGATTCAATAGGGGAATTGGATAAATACTTGAAGGGGAAAAGTTTGCAGGGCTTTGGGGGACGAGCAGGGGGGAGAGTGGGACTAATTGGATAGCTCTTTCAAAGGGCCGGCACGGGCACGATGGGCCAAATGGCCTCCTTCTGTGCTGTATGGTTCTATAATTCTATAATAGCGGGCCTCTGGAACAGGCTGCCGTCTCGTGAAGTAGACACCCATTCACTGATTTCCTCCGTGCGAGAGCTGGACTTGTTTCTGGCGGGGGGAGGAGATCACCGCGTACAAGAGGGAGGTACCCGGTAACGTTAATCAGGACCAGAGTGGTCTCCTGCACTAGTTCCGATCGTCTAAGGGAGAGGAATTTCCCAATTTTACTTCCCCCCCACCGGTTGAGCTGGGTTTTTATCTGGTTTCTCGCCTCTCCCATGAGGTCACACGGTAGAGTGGGGAGTCTATGTATCGTGATGCACAAGGCATCGCAGTTTTGTGGGACAGACCAGAGGGTCTTTTCTTGTTCGTCATTGTTTGTATGTCGTACTCTCTGTATTCTAGTGTTTGTAGTTTCTTTGCCTTTAGACTCCTCGCCACCAATTTGGCCTGAAAACCCGTTTCATCCTTTGCCTTCAATGTCCAATTATGCCGTTAGACACAATCGCCAGGCTGTTATGACAATTATCCAATTAAAAACCCGACCCTTGGGAAGATTTATTTTCCCATCGATGTTATGCTCAGGCTTTTTGAAATATTCCACTTCTTACAATCTGAAACAATAACATTCCCCCGAGGCTGTTCCAACTGCTCGATATGGGAGGTGTGAGCAATAACATTTGATGAGCCTTGTACAACGCGGCAACACAGGAGCAGGACAATTACCAACAATACCGTGTTCTGGGCCCTCGATGTTCAGCTTGTCCAATTTCTTGTCACAGGCCCTTGGTTTCAACCAGAGGGCTTCTTCCGCCAACCCCCACCCCTCCCTCCCTCCCCCCCCAGCACAAACCTTCAAAACGGCCTCCGTTGCGTCCAAAGAGCAGCCTGAAGTCTTCCAATGTTAGCATTATAAAGGCCGGCCTGTCACATCCCGTGACAGAATCCTGCATCAGCAAAGCTTCAGAATGATTGATTGCTTGAGGCACTTTTAAACGGAACGGAGACAGAATAGGAATATTTCTGGAGCTTGCCAGTGTTGGAGATTTCTGTGCAGCCTCTATGTAGTAAAGTACAGAACAAGAAAAGGCGATTTGGGTTCCATCAACTCCACCCCCTCAACAGATCGTATAAGTCATCTCTATTACAGGTTCTTTCTCACCCATTTCATTTCCTCAGGGAACGATGGGATGTAAACATTCCCTGATCCCAAAGGTCATCGACCAAAAATCTCCACATCCTAATATCATCAGTAGTTAACCCTGACCGACTGCACATCTCCACCGACCCCTGACCTACTGCACATCTCCACCGACCCCTGACCTACTGCACATCTCCACCGACCCCTGACCTACTGCACATCTCCACCGACCCCTGACCTACTGCACATCTCCACTGACCCCTGACCTACTGCACATCGCTACTGACCCCTGACCTACTGCACATCTCCACCGACCCCTGACCTACTGCACATCTCCACTGACCCCTGACCTATTGCACATCGCTACTGACCCCTGACCTACTGCACATCTCCACCGACCCCTGACCTACTGCACATCGCTACTGACCCCTGACCTACTGCACATCGTCACTGACCCCTGACCTACCGCACATCTCCACTGACCCCTGACCTACTGCACATCTCCACTGACCCCTGACTTACTGCACATCGCCACTGACCCCTGACTTACTGCACATCTCCACCGACCCCTGACCTACTGCACATCTCCACTGACCCCTGACCTACTGCACATCTCCACTGACCCCTGACCTACTGTACATCTCCATTGACCCCTGGCCTACCGCACATAGAACCATAGAATTATAGAAGGTTACAGCATGGAAGGAGGCCATTTGGCCCATTGAGTCCGCGCCAGCTCTCCGCAAGAGCAATCATGATAGTCCCATTCCCCCGCCCTATCCCCGTAGCTCTGCACATTTTTTCCTTTCAAGTACTTATCCAGTTCCCTTTTGAAGGCCATGATTGAATCTGCCTCCACCACCCCCTCGGGCAGAGCATTCCAGATCCTAACCACTCGCTGTGTAAAAACGTTTTTCCTCATGTCACCTTTGGTTCTTTTGCCAATCACCTTAAATCTATGTCCTCTGGTTCTTGACCCTTCCGACAATGGGAACAGTTTCTCTCTATCTACTCTGTCTAGACCATTCCTGATTTTGAACACCTCTATCAAATCTCCTCGCAACCTTCTCTGTTCCAAGGAGAACAACCCCAGCTTCTCCAGTCTATCCATGTAACTAAAGTCCCTCATCCCTGGAATCATTCTAGTAAATCTCCTCTGCACCCTCTCTAAGGCCTTCACATCTTTCCTAAAGTGTGGTGCCCAGAATTGGACACAATACTCCAGTTGTGGCTGAACCAGTGTTTTATAAAGGTTCATCATGACTTCCTTACTTTTGTACTCTATGCCTCTATTTATAAAGCCCAGGATCCCGTATGCTTTTTTAACCACTTTCTCAACCTGCCCTGCCACCTTCAACGATTTGTGCACATACACCTCCAGGTCTCTCTGTTCCTGTACCCCTTTTAGAGTTGTGCCCTCTAGTTTATATTGCCTCTCCTCATTCTTCCTACCGAAATGCATCACCTCGCATTTTTCTGTGTTAAATTTCATCTACCACGTGTCCGCCCATTCCACCAGCCTGTCTATATCCTCTTGAAGTCTATCACTATCCTCCTCACTGTTCACTACCCTTCCAAGTTTTGTGTTATCTGCAAATTTTGAAATTGTGCCCTGTACATCCAAGTCCAAGTCATTAATATATATCAAGAAAAGCAGTGGTCCCAGCACTGACCCCTAGGGAACACCACTGTACACCTCCCTCCAGTCCGAAAAACAACCCTTCACCACTACTCTCTGTTTCCTGTCATTTAGCCAATTCTGTATCCATGTTGCTACTGCCCCCTTTATTCCATGGGCCGCAATCTTGATGATAAGCCTACCATGCGGCACTTTATCAAACGCCTTTTGAAAGTCCATATACACCACATCAACTGCATTGCCCTCATCGACCCTCTCTGTTACCTCATCAAAAAACTCTATCAAGTTGGTTAAACACAATTTGCCTTTAACAAATCCGTGCTGGCTTTCCCTAATCAATCCACACTCGTCCAAGTGACTGTTAATTCTGTCCCGGATTATCGTTTCCAAAAGTTTCCCCACCACTGAGGTTAAACTGTCTGGCCTATTGTTGCTGGGTTTATCCGTACCCCCTTTTTTTAAACAGGGGTGTAACATTTGCAATTCTCCAGTCCTCTGGCACCACCCCCATATCTAAGGATGTCTGGAAAATTATGGCCAGTACCTCTGCAATTTCCCCCCTTACTTCCCTCAGCAACCGAGGATGGATCCCATCTGGACTGGGTAACTTATCTACTTTAAGTACATCTAGCCATTCTAATACCTCTTCTTTCTCAATTTTTAGCCCATCCAGTATCTCAACTACGTCTCCACTGACCCCTGACCTACTGCAAATCTCCACTGACCCCTGACCTATTGCGCATCTCCACTGACCCCTGACCTACTGCACATCTCCACTGACCCCTGACCTACTGCACATCTCCACTGACCCCTGACCGACTGCGCATCTCCACTGACCCCTGACCTACTGCACATCTCCACTGACCCCTGACCTACTGCACATCTCCACCACTGGTGGGATTTGAACTCCCAAACTCTACGGATTATCAGTCCAGGCCTCTGCATTACGAGTCCAGTAACACAACCGCGATGCTGCCGTACGGCGTCACCTCGCTCCTGTGCGCTGCAGTCACGGGATCACATCAGAAGAGAGATGCAACGAGTTCCGTTCGAGAACCAGGTTGGGTGGAGATGGAGAGACTCCTCTGCTGTGAATCAGTAGCACTGCTGGGACTCAGCAACGCCAACAAGATGCCTTCGATGCACATACCTGTGTCCAAGCTAATGAACTGGCTTGCCAAGGGAGAGAGTTGCCAGAATGAATCACTATTGGACTGGTTTGACTACTTTATTTGTTTTCATGTTTTATAAGCCGCCTATGGGGTTGATGGCTTCAAACCAGTCCCTAAATACGTGGTCTTTACACACAAACCAAGTTCTTGGAGTATCTGCTCCCAGAGTCTCGGAGACAACTCTCGACCCAGACACACTCACTCTGTTAAAATGACTAATATACTCAGCATCTGTCGTGCGTTCCCGGCAGTTTTGTTTCTTCACAAGGGGCACGTTGTGTTGACATTTACAGCACTCTGTGTAAATGCCACCTGCTTGTTTTCTCAAATTCTCATCCTCCGGGGTTAATCCCTCCGTGGCCTCGCCCCTCCCTATCTCTGTAACTTCCTGCAGCTCTACGACCCTCCGAGATCTCTGCGCTCCTCCAGCTCTGGCCTCTTGCGCACCCCCGATTTTCATCGCTCCACCTTTGGCGGCCGTGCCTTCAGCTGCCTAGGCCCTAAACTCTGGAATTCCCTCCCTGAACCTCTCCGCCTCTCTCTCCTCCTTTAAGACGCTCCTTAAAACCTACCTCTTTGACCAAGCTTTTGGTCACCTGTCCTAATATCTCCTTATGTGGCTCGGTGTCAAATTTTGTTTGATAATCGCTCCTGTGAAGCGCCTTGGGGACGTTTTACTATGTTAAAGGCGCGATATAAATGCAAGTTGTTGTTGGTGCTGCTCAGGTCCATCTCATTGCGGGACTGCGGCTTTTGAATGAAGGGAGCGTTGGTGTGAACTGTGCTTTGAAGGGACGAGCCAACCTAGGTCATAGGTCAAGGTGACCTGAATCAGCAAAATTGCTGGCGTCCAGGAAGGTTGTGCCTCTGGCCTTAGTTGGCCAGCTAGAATTGACCTCAGCTCTTCTGGGTTACAATCAGCCAGGGTTGATCGATCCTGAGCACAACTCAGTGATCTCCATGCCCCAACCCACCCCCTCCCCGCCCCCGGGACGCGGAGAGGTTCAAACTCAGCTACGATAACCCCAGCGCCCTCAACCCTCACCATCAAAGTTCACACGTGATGAACAGGTCCTCCGGGCGAGATACTGGACGGACGGCAATGCACATACAGCAGTCAACCCCTCCCTATCTCTGTGACCCCCTCCAGCCCTACAGCCCTCCCAGATCTCTGCGCTCCTCCAATTCTGGCCTCTTCCGCATCCCCGTTTTAATCGCTCCGCCATTGGCGGCCGTGCCTTCAGCTGCCTAGGCCCCAAACTCTGGAATTCCCTCCCTAAACCTCTCCGCCTCTCTCTCCTCCTTTAAGACGCTTCTTAAAACCTATCTCTCCTCCTGTCCTAATAGCCCTTAATGTGGCTCGATGCCAAATTTCAGTCTGATAACGCTCCTGTGAAGTGCCTTGGGAGGTTTTACTACGTTAAAGGTGCTATATAAATGCAAGATGCTGTACTTCAGGAAGAGTCAGTGGCTTCAGGAGAGGCATAGAAGAGAAAAAAACAAATTTAAGAAAGGCCAAAACACCTTGGAGATTTATCCTTACACTCATCAATTATTTATCCCTGCAAACGAGACACCCCTGAAAATAATCTTTGACTGTACATGTTCATTAGTTGTACTCTGACTGATGCGGTCGTTCACAAAGAATTGATTTTGGGACGAGAGGGGGAAGAGATATTCCCAAACAAACTATCCAAGCCCCCAGCATATAAAGTGCTATCCGAGAGGGACCTTGCTGATGAACTACTCAAATGCCAATGTTTCTTCAAAGGTCGACAGGAACCTGACTAGACTTGAGCGAGAGGCAACAAGTCGGCCAAGGCAAAGAATCAATGATTAAGCAGACGGACAACGCTTATTGTATTAAGACTTATTGGCAAGTACAGCCGTGCCTCAGCGGGTCGCTCTCTGAGTCAGAGGTCGTGGGTTCACATCCCCGCTCCAGAGACTTGACCACAAAATCTGGGCCGACACGCCAAGTGTGAGTGCTGCACTGTCAGGGGCGCTGCTTTTTGGATGAGACGTCAAACCGAGGCCTCAGTCTGCCCTCTCAGGTAGATGTCGCTATTTCGACGAAGAGCTTGGGGAGTCCTCCTTGGTGTCCTGGTCAATATTTATCCCTCAACTGACACCTAAAAACAGATTATCTGGTCATTTAACTCATTGCTGTTTGTGGGATCTTGCTGTGCGCAAATTGGCTGCCGTGTTTCCAACATTACAACAGTGACTACACTTCAAAAAAAGTAATTCATTGGCTGTAAAGCGCTTTGGGACGTCCTGAGGGCATGGAAAGCCAGCTATAAATGGGAATCTTGCTTTCTTTCACTGGTTCTTATGGCCTGTACATCCATCTTGAAAATGTACCCATTTTATATTGGAGTGCCAGAGAATGGGCAGACTGGTCACAGGCTCCACCCCCTTTTGGTCACATCGATTTTCAACTTGCAATCAAATAAGTGGGAATTGTCATCTTTTCTTTTTTTTATATGACTTTAAATAGACAGTGTAAAAGTACTTGGTTTTTTTTATTTGTTCATGGGATGTGGGCGTCGCTGGCGAGGCCGGCATTTATTGCCCATCCCTAATTGCCCTTGAGAAGGTGGTGGTGAGCCGCCTTCTTGAACCGCTGCAGTCCATGTGTTGAAGGTTCTCCCACAGTGCTGTTAGGAAGGGAGTTCCAGGATTTTGACCCAGCGACGATGAAGGAACGGCGATATATTTCCAAGTCGGGATGGTGTGTGACTTGGAGGGGAACGTGCAGGTGGTGTTGTTCCCATGTGCCTGCTGCCCTTGTCCTTCTAGGTGGTAGAGGTCGCGGGTTTGGGAGGTGCTGTCGAAGAAGCCTTGGCGAGTTCCTGCAGTGCATCCTGTGGATGGTACACACTGCAGCCACGGTGCGCCGGTGGTGAAGGGAGTGAATGTTTAGGGTGGTGGATGGGGTGCCAATCAAGCGGGCTGCTTTGTCCTGGATGGTGTCGAGCTTCTTGAGTGTTGTTGGAGCTGCACTCATCCAGGCAAGTGGAGAGTATTCCATCACACTGCTGACTTGTGCCTTGTAGATGGTGGAAAGGCTTTGGGGAGTCAGGAGGTGAGTCACTCGCCGCAGAATACCCAGCCTCTGACCTGCTCTCATAGCCACAGTATTTATATGGCTGGTCCAGTTAAGTTTCTGGTCAATGGTGACCCCCAGGAGCTGAAAAAGAGTTTCCTCTGGTTCCATGTGGGGAGCATGGTCAACGTCTGAAACCATCCAGATGTGTCCAGTTTCAATGAAAAAAAGCTCGCCTACTTTATCTTCCTTCACAGCTGGATGATAGAGGGAAGAAAGTAGACAAAATTTATCGAGGCCAATTTATTATCCCTCTTTTGCTCCAACATTAGTTGAGTGCTGCACTCGATACAAACCCCTGATTTGGCCTTAGCCGAACCCCGGAAGCTTTACATATTTTTGGGCGAGAGAACGAATGAACAAACTTAAGAACATAAGAAATAGGAGCAGAAGTATACGGCCCCTCGGGCCTGCTCCGCCATTCAATCAGATCATGGCTGACCTTCGACCTCAATTCCCGCCCGATCCCCATATCCCTTGATTCCCCTCGAGTCCAAAAATCTATCGATCTCAATCTTGAATATATTCAATGACTGAGCATCGACAGCCCTCTGGGGTAGAGAATTCCAAAGATTCATAACCCTCTGAGTGAAGAAATTCCTCCTCATCTCAGTCTTGAATGGCCGACCCCTTATCTTGAGACTAAGCCCCCTAGTTCTAGACTCTCCATCCAGAGGAAACAATCTCTCAGCATCTACCCTGTCAAGCCCCCTCATAATCTTATATGTTTCAATGAAATCACCTCTCATTCTTCTAAACTCCAGAGAGAATAGGCCCATTCTCCTCAATCTCTCCTCATAGGACAACCCTCTCATCCCAGGAGTTAATCTGGTGAATTTTTGTTGCACTGCCTCTAAGGCAAGTATATCCTTCCTTAGATAAGGAGACCAAAACTGTACACAGTAATCCAGGGCCTTCTGTCTCAGAGGCACGAGGGCTATCCACTGAACAAACTTGCATTTATATAGCGCCTTTCATGACCTCAGGACGTCCCAAAGTGTTTTACAGCCAATTATGTGCTTTTGAAGCATAGTCGCTGTTGTAACGTAGGGAAATGCAGTAGCCAATTTGCGTACAGCAAGATCCCACAAATAGCAACGAGATAAATGACCAGTTGAACTGTTTTAGTGATGTTGGTTGAGGGATAAATATCGGCCCAGGTCACCGGGGGGAACACCCCTTCAAATGGTACCGTGGGATCTTTTACATCCACCTGAGAGGGCAGACGGGACCTCGGTTTAACGTCTCATCCGAAAGACGGCACCTCTGACAGTGCAGCGTTCCCTCAGCACTGACCCCTCCGACAGTGCAACACACCCTCAGTACTGACCCCTCCGACAGTGCAACACACCCTCAGTACTGACCCTCCGACAGTGCAGCACTCCCTCAGTACTGACCCTCCGACAGTGCAGCACTCCCTCAGGACTGACCCTCCGACAGTGCAGCGCTCCCTCAGTACTGACCCCTCCGACAGTGCAGCGCTCCCTCAGTACTGACCCTCCGACAGTGCAGCACTCCCTCAGTACTGACCCCTCCGACAGTGCAGCGCTCCCTCAGTACTGACCCCTCCGACAGTGCAGCGCTCCCTCAGTACTGACCCTCCGACAGTGCAGCACTCCCTCAGTACTGACCCCTCCGACAGTGCAGCACTCCCTCAGGACTGACCCTCCGACAGTGCAGCGCTCCCTCAGTACTGACCCCTCCGACAGTGCAGCGCTCCCTCAGTACTGACCCCTCCGACAGTGCAGCACTCCCTCAGTACTGACCCCTCCGACAGTGCAACACACCCTCAGCACTGACCCCTCCGACAGTGCAACACACCCTCAGTACTGACCCCTCCGTCAGTGCAGCCCTCCCTCAGTACTGACCCTCCGACAGTGCAACACACCCTCAGTACTGACCCCTCCGACAGTGCAGCACTCCCTCAGGACTGACCCCTCCGACAGTGCAGCACTCCCTCAGTACTGACCCCTCCGTCAGTGCAGCGCTCCCTCAGTACTGACCCCTCCGACAGTGCAGCACTCCCTCAGTACTGACCCCTCCGACAGTGCAGCACTCCCTCAGTACTGACCCATCCGACAGTGCAGCACTCCATCAGTACTGACCCTCCGACAGTGCAGCACTCCCTCAGGACTGACCCTCCGACAGTGCAGCACTCCCTCAGTACTGACCCATCCGACAGTGCAGCACTCCCTCAGTAATGACCTCCGACAGTGCAGCACTCCCTCAGTACTGACCCTCCGACAGTGCAGCACTCCCTCAGTACTGACCCATCCGACAGTGCAGCACTCCCTCAGGACTGACCCTCCGACAGTGCAGCACTCCCTCAGTACTGACCCTCCGACAGTGCAGCGCTCCCTCAGTACTGACCCATCTGACAGTGCAGCGCTCCCTCAGTACTGACCCTCCGACAGTGCAGCACTCCCTCAGTACTGACCCTCAGACAGTGCAGCACTCCCTCAGTACTGTCCCTCTGACAGTGCATCTCTCCCTCAGTACTGACCCCTCCGACAGTGCAGCACTCCCTCAGTACTGACCCATCCGACAGTGCAGCACTCCCTCAGTACTGCCCCTCCGACAGTGCAGCACTCCCTCAGTACTGACCCCTCCGACAGTGCAACACTCCCTCAGTACTGACCCCTCCAACAGTGCAGCACTCCCTCAGTACTGTCCCTCCGACAGTGCAACACTCCCTCAGTACTGACCCCTCCGACAGTGCAGCACTCCCTCAGTACTGACCCCTCCAACAGTGCAGCACTCCCTCAGTACTGAGCCTCCGACAGTGCAGCACTCCCTCAGTACTGTCCCTCCGACAGTGCAGCACTCCCTCAGTACTGACCCCTCCGACAGTGCAGCACTCCCTCAGGACTGACCCTCCGACAGTGCAGCACTCCCTCAGTACTGAACCTCTGACAGTGCAGCGCTCCCCCAGTACTGTCCCTCCAACAGTGCAGCACTCCCTCAGTACTGACCCCTCCGACAGTGCAGCACTCCCTCAGGACTGACCCTCCGACAGTGCAGCACTCCCTCAGTACTGAACCTCTGACAGTGCAGCGCTCCCCCAGTACTGTCCCTCCAACAGTGCAGCACTCCCTCAGTACTGATCCTCTGACAGTGCAGCACTCCCTCAGTACTGACCCTCCGACAGTGCAGCACTCCCTCAGTCCTGACCCTCCGACAGTGCTGCACTCCCTCAGTACTGACCCTCCGACAGTGCAGCACTCCCTCAGTACTGTCCCTCCAACAGTGCAGCACTCCCTCAGTACTGCCCCTCCGACAGTGCAGCACTCCCTCAGTACTGACCCTCTGACAGTGCAGCACTCCCTCAGTACTGACCCTCCGACAGTGCAGCACTCCCTCAGTACTGACCCCTCCGACAGTGCAGCGTTCCCTCAGCACTGACCCCTCCGACAGTGCAACACACCCTCAGTACTGACCCTCCGACAGTGCAGCACTCCCTCAGTACTGACCCTCCGACAGTGCAGCGTTCCCTCAGCACTGACCCCTCCGACAGTGCAACACACCCTCAGTACTGACCCTCCGACAGTGCAGCACTCCCTCAGTACTGACCCCTCCGACAGTGCAACACGCCCTCAGTACTGACCCATCCGACAGTGCAGCACTCCCTCAGTACTGACCCTCCGACAGTGCAACACACCCTCAGTACTGACCCATCCGACAGTGCAACACACCCTCAGTACTGACCCTCCGACAGTGCAGCACTCCCTCAGTACTGACCCCTCCGACAGTGCAACACACCCTCAGTACTGACCCCTCCGACAGTGCAACACAGCCTCAGTACTGACCCATCCGACAGTGCAGCACTCCCTCAGTACTGTCCCTCCGACAGTGCAGCACTCCCTCAGTACTGACCCCTCCGACAGTGCAGCACTCCCTCAGTACTGACCCCTCCGACAGTGCAGCACTCCCTCAGTACTGACCCCTCCGTCAGTGCAGCGCTCCCTCAGTACTGACCCCTCCGACAGTGCAGCACTCCCTCAGCACTGACCCCTCCGACAGTGCAGCACTCCCTCAGCACTGACCCCTCCGACAGTGCAGCACTCCCTCAGCACTGACCCCTCCGACAGTGCAGCACTCCCTCAGTACTGACCCTCTGACAGTGCATCTCTCCCTCAGTACTGACCCCTCCGACAGTGCAGCACTCGCTCAGTACTGTCCCTCTGACAGTGCAGCACTCCCTCAGCACTGACCCTCCGACAGTGCAGCGCTCCCTCAGTACTGACCCCTCCGACAGTGCAGCACTCCCTCAGTACTGACCCCTCCGACAGTGCAACACACCCTCAGCACTGACCCCTCCGACAGTGCAACACACCCTCAGTACTGACCCCTCCGTCAGTGCAGCCCTCCCTCAGTACTGACCCTCCGACAGTGCAACACACCCTCAGTACTGACCCCTCCGACAGTGCAGCACTCCCTCAGGACTGACCCCTCCGACAGTGCAGCACTCCCTCAGTACTGACCCCTCCGACAGTGCAGCACTCCCTCAGTACTGACCCATCCGACAGTGCAGCACTCCCTCAGTACTGACCCTCCGACAGTGCAGCACTCCCTCAGGACTGACCCTCCGACAGTGCAGCACTCCCTCAGTACTGACCCATCCGACAGTGCAGCACTCCCTCAGGACTGACCCTCCGACAGTGCAGCACTCCCTCAGTACTGACCCTCCGACAGTGCAGCGCTCCCTCAGTACTGACCCATCCGACAGTGCAGCGCTCCCTCAGTACTGACCCTCCGACAGTGCAGCACTCCCTCAGTACTGACCCTCAGACAGTGCAGCACTCCCTCAGTACTGACCCCTCCGACAGTGCAACACTCCCTCAGTACTGACCCCTCCAACAGTGCAGCACTCCCTCAGTACTGTCCCTCCGACAGTGCAACACTCCCTCAGTACTGACCCCTCCGACAGTGCAGCACTCCCTCAGTACTGACCCCTCCAACAGTGCAGCACTCCCTCAGTACTGAGCCTCCGACAGTGCAGCACTCCCTCAGTACTGTCCCTCCGACAGTGCAGCACTCCCTCAGTACTGACCCCTCCGACAGTGCAGCACTCCCTCAGGACTGACCCTCCGACAGTGCAGCACTCCCTCAGTACTGACCCTCCGACAGTGCAGCACTCCCTCAGTACTGACCCTCCGACAGTGCAGCGCTCCCCCAGTACTGTCCCTCCAACAGTGCAGCACTCCCTCAGTACTGACCCTCCGACAGTGCAGCACTCCCTCATCACTGCCCCTCCGACAGTGCAGCACTCCCTCAGTACTGACCCTCCGACAGTGCAGCACTCCCTCAGTACTGATCCTCTGACAGTGCAGCACTCCCTCAGTACTGACCCTCCGACAGTGCAGCACTCCCTCAGTACTGACCCTCCGACAGTGCTGCACTCCCTCAGTACTGAAACTCTGACAGTGCAGCGCTCCCCCAGTACTGCCCCTCCGACAGTGCAGCACTCCCTCAGTACTGACCCTCCGACAGTGCAGCACTCCCTCATCACTGCCCCTCCGACAGTGCACCACTCCCTCAGTACTGCCCCTCTGACAGTGCAGCACTCCCTCATCACTGCCCCTCCGACAGTGCAGCACTCACTCAGTACTGCCCCTCCGACAGTGCACCACTCCCTCAGTACTGACCCCTCTGACAGTGCAGTGTTCCCTCAGTACTGCCCCTCCGACAGTGCAGCACTCCCTCAGCACTGACCCCTCTGACAGTGCAGCACTCCCTCAGTACTGACCCTCCGACAGTGCAGCACTCCCTCAGTACTGACCCCTCCGACAGTGCAGCGTTCCCTCAGTACTGCCCCTCCGACAGTGCAGCACTCCCTCAGTACTGCCCCTCCGACAGTGCAGCACTCCCTCAGTACTGACCCCTCCGTCAGTGCAGCCCTCCCTCAGTACTGACCCTCCGACAGTGCTACACACCCTCAGTACTGACCCCTCCGACAGTGCAGCACTCCCTCAGGACTGACCCCTCCGACAGTGCAGCACTCTATCGGTACTGACCCCTCCGACAGTGCAGCACTCCCTCAGTACTGACCCATCCGACAGTGCAGCACTCCCTCAGTACTGACCCTCTGACAGTGCATCTCTCCTTCAGTACTGACCCCTCCGACAGTGCATCTCTCCCTCAGTACTGACCCCTCCGACAGTGCAGCGCTCCCTCAGTACTGACCCTCCGACAGTGCAGCACTCCCTCAGTACTGCCCCTCAGACAGTGCAGCACTCCCTCAGTACTGACCCTCCGACAGTGCAGAACTCCCTCAGTACTGACCCTCCGACAGTGCAACACTCCCTCAGTACTGACCCCTCCAACAGTGCAGCACTCCCTCAGTACTGTCCCTCCGACAGTGCAACACTCCCTCAGTACTGACCCCTCCGACAGTGCAGCACTCCCTCAGGACTGACCCTCCGACAGTGCAGCACTCCCTCAGTACTGAACCTCTGACAGTGCAGCGCTCCCCCAGTACTGTCCCTCCAACAGTGCAGCACTCCCTCAGTACTGACCCTCCGGCAGTGCAGCACTCCCTCATCACTGCCCCTCCGACAGTGCAGCACTCCCTCAGTACTGACCCTCCGACAGTGCAGCACTCCCTCAGTACTGATCCTCTGACAGTGCAGCACTCCCTCAGTACTGACCCTCCGACAGTGCAGCACTCCCTCAGTACTGACCCTCCGACAGTGCAGCACTCCCTCAGTACTGACCCTCCGACAGTGCAGCACTCCCTCAGGACTGACCCTCCGACAGTGCAGCAGTCCCTCAGTACTGAACCTCTGACAGTGCAGCGCTCCCCCAGTACTGTCCCTCCAACAGTGCAGCACTCCCTCAGTACTGACCCTCCGACAGTGCAGCACTCCCTCATCACTGCCCCTCCGACAGTGCAGCACTCCCTCAGTACTGACCCTCCGACAGTGCAGCACTCCCTCAGTACTGATCCTCTGACAGTGCAGCACTCCCTCAGTACTGACCCTCCGACAGTGCAGCACTCCCTCAGTACTGACCCTCCGACAGTGCTGCACTCCCTCAGTACTGACCCTCCGACAGTGCAGCACTCCCTCAGTACTGTCCCTCCAACAGTGCAGCACTCCCTCAGTACTGCCCCTCCGACAGTGCAGCACTCCCTCAGTACTGACCCCTCTGACAGTGCAGCACTCCCTCAGTACTGACCCTCCGACAGTGCAGCACTCCCTCAGTACTGACCCCTCCGACAGTGCAGCGTTCCCTCAGCACTGACCCCTCCGACAGTGCAACACACCCTCAGTACTGACCCTCCGACAGTGCAGCACTCCCTCAGTACTGACCCTCCGACAGTGCTGCACTCCCTCAGTACTGAAACTCTGACAGTGCAGCGCTCCCCCAGTACTGCCCCTCCGACAGTGCAGCACTCCCTCAGTACTGACCCCTCCGACAGTGCAGCGTTCCCTCAGCACTGACCCCTCCGACAGTGCAGCACTCCCTCAGTACTGACCCTCCGACAGTGCAGCACTCCCTCAGTACTGACCCTCCGACAGTGCTGCACTCCCTCAGTACTGAAACTCTGACAGTGCAGCGCTCCCCCAGTACTGCCCCTCCGACAGTGCAGCACTCCCTCAGTACTGACCCTCCGACAGTGCAGCACTCCCTCATCACTGCCCCTCCGACAGTGCACCACTCCCTCAGTACTGCCCCTCTGACAGTGCAGCACTCCCTCATCACTGCCCCTCCGACAGTGCAGCACTCACTCAGTACTGCCCCTCCGACAGTGCACCACTCCCTCAGTACTGACCCCTCTGACAGTGCAGTGTTCCCTCAGTACTGCCCCTCCGACAGTGCAGCACTCCCTCAGCACTGACCCCTCTGACAGTGCAGCACTCCCTCAGTACTGACCCTCCGACAGTGCAGCACTCCCTCAGTACTGACCCCTCCGACAGTGCAGCGTTCCCTCAGTACTGCCCCTCCGACAGTGCAGCACTCCCTCAGTACTGCCCCTCCGACAGTGCAGCACTCCCTCAGTACTGACCCCTCCGTCAGTGCAGCCCTCCCTCAGTACTGACCCTCCGACAGTGCTACACACCCTCAGTACTGACCCCTCCGACAGTGCAGCACTCCCTCAGGACTGACCCCTCCGACAGTGCAGCACTCTATCGGTACTGACCCCTCCGACAGTGCAGCACTCCCTCAGTACTGACCCATCCGACAGTGCAGCACTCCCTCAGTACTGACCCTCTGACAGTGCATCTCTCCTTCAGTACTGACCCCTCCGACAGTGCATCTCTCCCTCAGTACTGACCCCTCCGACAGTGCAGCGCTCCCTCAGTACTGACCCTCCGACAGTGCAGCACTCCCTCAGTACTGCCCCTCAGACAGTGCAGCACTCCCTCAGTACTGACCCTCCGACAGTGCAGAACTCCCTCAGTACTGACCCTCCGACAGTGCAACACTCCCTCAGTACTGACCCCTCCAACAGTGCAGCACTCCCTCAGTACTGTCCCTCCGACAGTGCAACACTCCCTCAGTACTGACCCCTCCGACAGTGCAGCACTCCCTCAGGACTGACCCTCCGACAGTGCAGCACTCCCTCAGTACTGAACCTCTGACAGTGCAGCGCTCCCCCAGTACTGTCCCTCCAACAGTGCAGCACTCCCTCAGTACTGACCCTCCGGCAGTGCAGCACTCCCTCATCACTGCCCCTCCGACAGTGCAGCACTCCCTCAGTACTGACCCTCCGACAGTGCAGCACTCCCTCAGTACTGATCCTCTGACAGTGCAGCACTCCCTCAGTACTGACCCTCCGACAGTGCAGCACTCCCTCAGTACTGACCCTCCGACAGTGCAGCACTCCCTCAGTACTGACCCTCCGACAGTGCAGCACTCCCTCAGGACTGACCCTCCGACAGTGCAGCAGTCCCTCAGTACTGAACCTCTGACAGTGCAGCGCTCCCCCAGTACTGTCCCTCCAACAGTGCAGCACTCCCTCAGTACTGACCCTCCGACAGTGCAGCACTCCCTCATCACTGCCCCTCCGACAGTGCAGCACTCCCTCAGTACTGACCCTCCGACAGTGCAGCACTCCCTCAGTACTGATCCTCTGACAGTGCAGCACTCCCTCAGTACTGACCCTCCGACAGTGCAGCACTCCCTCAGTACTGACCCTCCGACAGTGCTGCACTCCCTCAGTACTGACCCTCCGACAGTGCAGCACTCCCTCAGTACTGTCCCTCCAACAGTGCAGCACTCCCTCAGTACTGCCCCTCCGACAGTGCAGCACTCCCTCAGTACTGACCCCTCTGACAGTGCAGCACTCCCTCAGTACTGACCCTCCGACAGTGCAGCACTCCCTCAGTACTGACCCCTCCGACAGTGCAGCGTTCCCTCAGCACTGACCCCTCCGACAGTGCAACACACCCTCAGTACTGACCCTCCGACAGTGCAGCGTTCCCTCAGCACTGACCCCTCCGACAGTGCAACACACCCTCAGTACTGACCCTCCGACAGTGCAGCACTCCCTCAGCACTGACCCCTCCGACAGTGCAACACACCCTCAGTACTGACCCATCCGACAGTGCAGCACTCCCTCAGTACTGACCCTCCGACAGTGCAGCACTCCCTCAGTACTGACCCCTCCGTCAGTGCAGCGCTCCCTCAGTACTTACCCCTCCGACAGTGCAGCACTCCCTCAGTACTGCCCCTCCGACAGTGCAGCACTCCCTCAGTACTGCCCCTCCGTCAGTGCAGCGCTCCCTCAGTACTGACCCCTCCGACAGTGCAGCACTCCCTCAGCACTGACCCCTCCGACAGTGCAGCACTCCCTCAGTACTGACCCATCCGACAGTGCAGCACTCCCTCAGTACTGACCCTCTGACAGTGCATCTCTCCCTCAGTACTGACCCCTCCGACAGTGCAGCACTCCCTCAGTACTGACCCATCCGACAGTGCAGCACTCCCTCAGTACTGCCCCTCAGACAGTGCAGCACTCCCTCAGTACTGTCCCTCTGACAGTGCATCTCTCCCTCAGTACTGACCCCTCCGACAGTGCAGCACTCATTCAGTACTGACCCTCCGACAGTGCAGCATTCCCTCAGTACTGCCCCTCCGACAGTGCAGCACTCCATCAGTACTGACCCCTCCGACAGTGCAACACTCCCTCAGTACTGACCCCTCCGACAGTGCAGCACTCCCTCAGTACTGACCCCTCCGACAGTGCAGCACTCCCTCAGTACTGACCCCTCCGACAGTGCAGCGTTCCCTCAGCACTGACCCCTCCGACAGTGCAGCACTCCCTCAGTACTGACCCCTCCGACAGTGCAGCGTTCCCTCAGCACTGACCCCTCCGACAGTGCAGCACTCCCTCAGTACTGACCCATCCGACAGTGCAACACACCCTCAGCACTGACCCCTCCGACAGTGCAACACACCCTCAGTACTGACCCATCCGACAGTGCAGCGCTCCCTCAGTACTGACCCTCCGACAGTGCAGCGTTCCCTCAGCACTGACCCCTCCGACAGTGCAACACACCCTCAGTACTGACCTTCCGACAGTGCAGCACACCCTCAGTACTGACCCCTCCGACAGTGCAACACACCCTCGGTACTGACCCCTCCGTCAGTGCAGCGCTCCCTCAGTACTGACCCCTCCGACAGTGCAGCACTCCCTCAGTACTGACCACTCCGACAGTGCAACACACCCTCAGCACTGACCCCTCCGACAGTGCAACACACCCTCAGTACTGACCCCTCCGTCAGTGCAGCCCTCCCTCAGTACTGACCCTCCGACAGTGCAACACACCCTCAGTACTGACCCCTCCGACAGTGCAGCACTCCCTCAGGACTGACCCTCCGACAGTGCAGCACTCCCTCAGTACTGACCCTCCGACAGTGCAGCGCTCCCTCACTACTGACCCCTCCGACAGTGCAGCACTCCCTCAGTACTGACCCATCCGACAGTGCAGCACTCCCTCAGTACTGACCCTCTGACAGTGCATCTCTCCCTCAGTACTGACCCCTCCGACAGTGCAGCACTCCCTCAGTACTGACCCATCCGACAGTGCAGCACTCCCTCAGTACTGCCCCTCAGACAGTGCAGCACTCCCTCAGTACTGACCCTCCGACAGTGCAGCACTCCCTCAGTACTGTCCCTCTGACAGTGCATCTCTCCCTCAGTACTGACCCCTCCGACAGTGCAGCACTCCCTCAGTACTGACCCTCCGACAGTGCAGCACTCCCTCAGTACTGCCCCTCCGACAGTGCAGCACTCCCTCAGTACTGACCCCTCCGACAGTGCAACACTCCCTCAGGACTGACCCCTCCAACAGTGCAGCACTCCCTCAGTACTGTCCCTCCGACAGTGCAACACTCCCTCAGTACTGACCCCTCCGACAGTGCAGCACTCCCTCAGTACTGACCCCTCCAACAGTGCAGCACTCCCTCAGTACTGAGCCTCCGACAGTGCAGCACTCCCTCAGTACTGTCCCTCCGACAGTGCAGCACTCCCTCAGTACTGACCCCTCCGACAGTGCAGCACTCCCTCAGGACTGACCCTCCGACAGTGCAGCACTCCCTCAGTACTGAACCTCTGACAGTGCAGCGCTCACCCAGTACTGTCCCTCCAACAGTGCAGCACTCCCTCAGTACTGACCCTCCGACAGTGCAGCACTCCCTCATCACTGCCCCTCCGACAGTGCAGCACTCCCTCAGTACTGACCCTCCGACAGTGCAGCACTCCCTCAGTACTGATCCTCTGACAGTGCAGCACTCCCTCAGTACTGACCCTCCGACAGTGCAGCACTCCCTCAGTACTGACCCTCCGACAGTGCAGCACTCCCTCAGTACTGACCCTCCAACAGTGCAGCGTTCCCTCAGTACTGCCCCTCCGACAGTGCAGCACTCCCTCAGTACTGAACCTCTGACAGTGCAACGCTCCCTCAGTACTGTCCCTCCAACAGTGCAGCGTTCCCTCAGTACTCCCTTCCGACAGTGCAGCACTCCCTCAGTACTGACCCCTCTGACAGTGCAGCACTCCCTCAGTACTGAGCCTCCGACAGTGCAGCACTCCCTCAGTACTGTCCCTCCGACAGTGCAGCACTCCCTCAGTACTGACCCCTCCGACAGTGCAGCACTCCCTCAGGACTGACCCTCCGACAGTGCAGCACTCCCTCAGTACTGAACCTCTGACAGTGCAGCGCTCACCCAGTACTGTCCCTCCAACAGTGCAGCACTCCCTCAGTACTGACCCTCCGACAGTGCAGCACTCCCTCATCACTGCCCCTCCGACAGTGCAGCACTCCCTCAGTACTGACCCTCCGACAGTGCAGCACTCCCTCAGTACTGATCCTCTGACAGTGCAGCACTCCCTCAGTACTGACCCTCCGTCAGTGCAGCCCTCCCTCAGTACTGACCCTCCGACAGTGCAGCACTCCCTCAGTACTGACCCTCCAACAGTGCAGCGTTCCCTCAGTACTGCCCCTCCGACAGTGCAGCACTCCCTCAGTACTGAACCTCTGACAGTGCAACGCTCCCTCAGTACTGTCCCTCCAACAGTGCAGCGTTCCCTCAGTACTCCCTTCCGACAGTGCAGCACTCCCTCAGTACTGACCCTCTGACAGTGCATCTCTCCCTCAGTACTGACCCCTCCGACAGTGCAGCACTCCCTCAGTACTGACCCATCCAACAGTGCAGCACTCCCTCAGTACTGCCCCTCAGACAGTGCAGCACTCCCTCAGTACTGACCCTCCGACAGTGCAGCACTCCCTCAGTACTGTCCCTCTGACAGTGCATCTCTCCCTCAGTACTGACCCCTCCGACAGTGCAGCACTCCCTCAGTACTGACCCTCCGACAGTGCAGCACTCCCTCAGTACTGCCCCTCCGACAGTGCAGCACTCCCTCAGTACTGACCCCTCCGACAGTGCAACACTCCCTCAGGACTGACCCCTCCAACAGTGCAGCACTCCCTCAGTACTGTCCCTCCGACAGTGCAACACTCCCTCAGTACTGACCCCTCCGACAGTGCAGCACTCCCTCAGTACTGACCCCTCCAACAGTGCAGCACTCCCTCAGTACTGAGCCTCCGACAGTGCAGCACTCCCTCAGTACTGTCCCTCCGACAGTGCAGCACTCCCTCAGTACTGACCCCTCCGACAGTGCAGCACTCCCTCAGGACTGACCCTCCGACAGTGCAGCACTCCCTCAGTACTGAACCTCTGACAGTGCAGCGCTCACCCAGTACTGTCCCTCCAACAGTGCAGCACTCCCTCAGTACTGACCCTCCGACAGTGCAGCACTCCCTCATCACTGCCCCTCCGACAGTGCAGCACTCCCTCAGTACTGACCCTCCGACAGTGCAGCACTCCCTCAGTACTGATCCTCTGACAGTGCAGCACTCCCTCAGTACTGACCCTCCGACAGTGCAGCACTCCCTCAGTACTGACCCTCCGACAGTGCAGCACTCCCTCAGTACTGACCCTCCAACAGTGCAGCGTTCCCTCAGTACTGCCCCTCCGACAGTGCAGCACTCCCTCAGTACTGAACCTCTGACAGTGCAACGCTCCCTCAGTACTGTCCCTCCAACAGTGCAGCGTTCCCTCAGTACTCCCTTCCGACAGTGCAGCACTCCCTCAGTACTGACCCCTCCAACAGTGCAGCACTCCCTCAGTACTGAGCCTCCGACAGTGCAGCACTCCCTCAGTACTGTCCCTCCGACAGTGCAGCACTCCCTCAGTACTGACCCCTCCGACAGTGCAGCACTCCCTCAGGACTGACCCTCCGACAGTGCAGCACTCCCTCAGTACTGAACCTCTGACAGTGCAGCGCTCACCCAGTACTGTCCCTCCAACAGTGCAGCACTCCCTCAGTACTGACCCTCCGACAGTGCAGCACTCCCTCATCACTGCCCCTCCGACAGTGCAGCACTCCCTCAGTACTGACCCTCCGACAGTGCAGCACTCCCTCAGTACTGATCCTCTGACAGTGCAGCACTCCCTCAGTACTGACCCTCCGACAGTGCAGCACTCCCTCAGTACTGACCCTCCGACAGTGCAGCACTCCCTCAGTACTGACCCTCCAACAGTGCAGCGTTCCCTCAGTACTGCCCCTCCGACAGTGCAGCACTCCCTCAGTACTGAACCTCTGACAGTGCAACGCTCCCTCAGTACTGTCCCTCCAACAGTGCAGCGTTCCCTCAGTACTCCCTTCCGACAGTGCAGCACTCCCTCAGTACTGAAACTCTGACAGTGCAGCGCTCCCCCAGTACTGCCCCTCCGACAGTGCAGCACTCCCTCAGTACTGACCCTCCGACAGTGCAGCACTCCCTCATCACTGCCCCTCCGACAGTGCACCACTCCCTCAGTACTGCCCCTCTGACAGTGCAGCACTCCCTCAGTACTGCCCCTCCGACAGTGCAGCACTCCCTCAGTACTGACCCCTCTGACAGTGCAGCACTCCCTCAGTACTGACCCTCCGACAGTGCAGCACTCCCTCAGTACTGACCCCTCCGACAGTGCAGCGTTCCCTCAGTACTGACCCCTCCGACAGTGCAGCACTCCCTCAGTACTGCCCCTCCGACAGTGCAGCACTCCCTCAGTACTGACCCCTCCGTCAGTGCAGCCCTCCCTCAGTACTGACCCTCCGACAGTGCTACACACCCTCAGTACTGACCCCTCCGACAGTGCAGCACTCCCTCAGGACTGACCCCTCCGACAGTGCAGCACTCTATCGGTACTGACCCCTCCGTCAGTGCAGCACTCCCTCAGTACTGACCCTCCGACAGTGCAGCACTCCCTCAGTACTGACCCATCCGACAGTGCAGCACTCCCTCAGTACTGACCCTCCGACAGTGCAGCACTCCCTCAGTACTGACCCTCTGACAGTGCAGCACTCCCTCAGTACTGACCCATCCGACAGTGCAGCACTCCCTCAGGACTGACCCTCCGACAGTGCAGCACTCCCTCAGTACTGACCCTCCAACAGTGCAGCGCTCCCTCAGTACTGACCCCTCCGACAGTGCAGCACTCCCTCAGTACTGACCCATCCGACAGTGCAGCACTCCCTCAGTACTGACCCTCCGACAGTGCAGCACTCCCTCAGTACTGACCCTCTGACAGTGCATCTCTCCCTCAGTACTGACCCCTCCGACAGTGCAGCACTCCCTCAGTACTGACCCATCCGACAGTGCAGCACTCCCTCAGTACTGTCCCTCTGACAGTTCATCTCTCCCTCAGTACTGACCCCTCCGACAGTGCAGCGCTCCCTCAGTACTGACCCTCCGACAGTGCAGCACTCCCTCAGTACTGCCCCTCAGACAGTGCAGCACTCCCTCAGTACTGTCCCTCTGACAGTGCATCTCTCCCTCAGTACTGACCCCTCCGACAGTGCAGCACTCCCTCAGTACTGACCCTCCGACAGTGCAACACTCCCTCAGTACTGACCCCTCCAACAGTGCAGCACTCCCTCAGTACTGTCCCTCCGACAGTGCAACACTCCCTCAGTACTGACCCCTCCGACAGTGCAGCACTCCCTCAGGACTGTCCCTCCAACAGTGCAGCACTCCCTCAGTACTGACCCTCCGACAGTGCAGCACTCCCTCATCACTGCCCCTCCGACAGTGCAGCACTCCCTCAGTACTGACCCTCCGACAGTGCAGCACTCCCTCAGTACTGACCCTCCGACAGTGCAGCACTCCCTCAGTACTGACCCTCCGACAGTGCAGCACTCCCTCAGTACTGACCCTCCGACAGTGCAGCACTCCCTCAGTACTGTCCCTCCAACAGTGCAGCGTTCCCTCAGTACTGCCCCTCCGACAGTGCAGCACTCCCTCAGTACTGAACCTCTGACAGTGCAGCACTCCCTCAGTACTGACCCCTCCGACAGTGCAGCGCTCCCCCAGTACTGTCCCTCCAACAGTGCAGCACTCCCTCATCACTGCCCCTCCGACAGTGCACCACTCCCTCAGTACTGCCCCTCTGACAGTGCAGCACTCCCTCATCACTGCCCCTCCGACAGTGCAGCACTCACTCAGTACTGCCCCTCCGACAGTGCACCACTCCCTCAGTACTGACCCCTCTGACAGTGCAGTGTTCCCTCAGTACTGCCCCTCCGACAGTGCAGCACTCCCTCAGTACTGCCCCTCTGACAGTGCAGCACTCCCTCAGTACTGCCCCTCCGACAGTGCAGCACTCCCTCAGTACTGACCCCTCTGACAGTGCAGCACTCCCTCAGTACTGCCCCTCCGACAGTGCAGCACTCCCTCAGTACTGACCCCTCCGTCAGTGCAGCCCTCCCTCAGTACTGACCCCTCCGACAGTGCAGCACTCCCTCAGGACTGACCCCTCCGACAGTGCAGCACTCTATCAGTACTGACCCCTCCGTCAGTGCAGCGCTCCCTCAGTACTGACCCCTCCGACAGTGCAGCACTCCCTCAGCACTGACCCTCCGACAGTGCAGCACTCCCTCAGCACTGACCCCTCCGACAGTGCAGCACTCCCTCAGTACTGACCCCTCCGACAGTGCAGCACTCCCTCAGTACTGACCCATCCGACAGTGCAGCACTCCCTCAGTACTGACCCTCTGACAGTGCATCTCTCCCTCAGTACTGACCCCTCTGACAGTGCAGCACTCCCTCAGTACTGTCCCTCTGACAGTGCATCTCTCCCTCAGTACTGACCCATCCGACAGTGCAGCACTCCCTCAGTACTGACCCTCTGACAGTGCATCTCTCCCTCAGTACTGACCCCTCCGACAGTGCAGCACTCCCTCAGTACTGCCCCTCAGACAGTGCAGCACTCCCTCAGTACTGTCCCTCTGACAGTGCATCTCTCCCTCAGTACTGACCCCTCCGACAGTGCAGCACTCCCTCAGTACTGACCCTCCGACAGTGCAGCACTCCCTCAGTACTGCCCCTCCGACAGTGCAGCACTCCCTCAGTACTGACCCATCCGACAGTGCAGCACTCCCTCAGTACTGACCCCTCCGACAGTGCAACACTCCCTCAGTACTGACCCCTCCAACAGTGCAGCACTCCCTCAGTACTGTCCCTCCGACAGTGCAACACTCCCTCAGTACTGACCCCTCCGACAGTGCAGCACTCCCTCAGTACTGACCCCTCCAACAGTGCAGCACTCCCTCAGTACTGAGCCTCCGACAGTGCAGCACTCCCTCAGTACTGTCCCTCCGACAGTGCAGCACTCCCTCAGTACTGACCCCTCCGACAGTGCAGCACTCCCTCAGGACTGACCCTCCGACAGTGCAGCACTCCCTCAGTACTGAACCTCTGACAGTGCAGCGCTCCCCCAGTACTGTCCCTCCAACAGTGCAGCACTCCCTCAGTACTGACCCTCCGACAGTGCAGCACTCCCTCATCACTGCCCCTCCGACAGTGCAGCACGCCCTCAGTACTGACCCTCCGACAGTGCAGCACTCCCTCAGTACTGATCCTCTGACAGTGCAGCACTCCCTCAGTACTGACCCTCCGACAGTGCAGCACTCCCTCAGTACTGACCCTCCGACAGTGCAGCACTCCCTCAGTACTGACCCTCCGACAGTGCAGCACTCCCTCAGTACTGAACCTCTGACAGTGCAGTGCTCCCTCAGTACTGTCCCTCCAACAGTGCAGCGTTCCCTCAGTACTGCCCCTCCGACAGTGCAGCACTCCCTCAGTACTGAACCTCTGACAGTGCAGCGCTCCCCCAGTACTGTCCCTCCAACAGTGCAGCGCTCCCTCAGTAATGACCCTCCGACAGTGCAGCACTCCCTCATCACTGCCCCTCCGACAGTGCAGCACTCCCTCAGTACTGCACTGGGAGCGTCGGCCGAGAACGTGTGTTCAAGTCCCTGGAGTGGGACGTGACCCGGCAGACGAGAGGGCTACCCACTGAGCAAACTGGGGTCAGATTCGTCCTGTGGGCCCAATCTCATCTGAAGACTTCCGCCAGAGAGAGTATTGGAGGGAAAAAGCCTGGGATGATCTCAGAAACAATTCGGATGCTGAAATGGGCGACGGGGGAACTTTCGAATCTTTCTGGGTGGATGAAATAAGGCAGGTCAAATAGCTTTCCTCATCAGTAATGATCTTGTGAACAGAGATCCACACAGATAGCTGACAAAGGAGGCTTTGCCCCCGTCAGTTTAAATTGGATCGGGAGCCAAGTGAAAGTCCAAATCTTAACCAGGGTTAAACCAAATCCGAAAATATCACATTAGTTTCTTCAAATGAATCCAAAACACTCCCTCCCAATCCGACGGCTTTTATTACCCGTGAAACTGATGAAAAAAAATTAATTCCATGAAAATTTTGTTGACGTTACCTTGGAAACGGTCGCACATAAAACCCAAACGTGATGGAATATTTGTACAGGGATTTTTTTCTTTGCGCCCTCTCTCGGAAAAATAGTCACAGGGACCAAAAAAAATGCTCGTCTTGGCCTTCTCTCAGGTCATAGGTTCAAGTCCCCACTTCAGAGACTAAAATCCAGGCCGAGATTCCAAGTGCGGTACTGAGGGAGAGCTGCACTGTTGGAGGAGCCGACTTTTGGATGACTCGTTAAACCCGAGGCCCCGTCTGCCCCTCTCAGGTGGGCGTAAAAGTTCCCGTAGCACAATTTCGAAGAGCAGAGGAATTCTCCCTGGTGCCCTGGTCCAATATTTATCTCTCGACCGACGTCAAAAACAGATTATCTGGTCGTTATCACGTTGCTGTTTGTGGGATCTTGCTGTGCGCAAATTGGCTGCCGCGTTTCCTACATTACAACAGTGACTACACTTCATAAAGTGCTTCATTGGCTGCAAAGCACCTTGGGACACCTGAGGTCGTGAAAGGCGCTATATAAATGCAAGTTCTAGGAACATAGGAACAGGGGTAGGCCATTCAGCCCCTCGTGCCTGCTCCGCCATTTGATAAGATCTGTGATCTAACTCCATATCCCTGCCTTTGGCCCAGATCCCTTAATACCTTTGGTTGCCAAAAAGCCATCGATCTCAGATTTAAATTTAGCAATTGAGCTAGTATCAATTGCCATTTGCGGAAGAGAGTTCCAAACTTCTACCACCCTTTGTGTGTAGAAATGTTTTCTAATCTCGCTCCTGAAAGGTCTGGCTCTAATTTTTAGACTGTGCCCCCTACTCCTAGAATCCCCAACCAGCGGAAATAGTTTCTCTCTATCCACTCTATCTGTTCCCCTTAATATCTTATAAACTTCGATCAGATCACCCCTTAACCTTCGAAACTCTGGAGAATACAACCCCAATTTGCGTAATCGCTCCTCGTAACTTAACCCTTGAAGTCCGGGTATCATTCTAGTAAACCTACGCTGCACTCCCTCCAAAGCCAATATGTCCTTCTGAAGGTGCGGTGCCCAGAACTGCTCACAGTACTCCAGGTGCGGTCTAACCAGGGTTTTGTATAGCTTTCTTGTCTTTGAATGGAATTAGGAGCTACAAAGTTACCCTAACCACCTCTCCCAGGTCTCTGCAAGTGTCAGCTTGGCTTAGTTGGTAGAAGCCTTGCTTTTGAGTAATAACATTGTGGACTCAAGTCCCACTCCAGGACTGAAGCACGAAAGCTAAGGTGGACGCCACTGGTGGCTATCGAGGGAGCACTACATTGTTGGAAGCACTGGTCTTTAAATAAACTGAAACAAAAGGCTCTCTCTGTCCGCTGTAGCGTCTTGTGTGACTATCAAAGATCACTTTGAAGAAGAATATAGAATTTCCTTTGGCCAAAATGTCTCCCCCAACTACCACCAACAACAGGTAGGAACTCCTACCTAACAGCACTGTGGGAGAACCTTCACCACACGGACTGCAGCGGTTCAAGAAGGCGGCTCACCACCACCTTCTCAAGGGGCAATTAGGGATGGGCAATAAATGCCGGCCTCGCCAGCGACGCCCACATCCCACGAACGAATAATAAAAAAAGATTAACTGGTTACTCCTCTCGTGGATGTTCAAGGGATCTTGCCAACTTAACCAGTCCGCTGCATTTTTTTAAGCGTGTTGAGGCAGGAGTGACCTGATAAGGCACTGGGTGAATGCAAGTCTTTCTCTCCCGCTTCCATTCAGGGAATAAAGATGGTGGCAGGTCAAAGGTCGTGGGGAAGACGTATTATAATGAAAGCTGACAGGCAAGGTTTACGTCTCAGTGTAATCTTGCTGCATCTCATCATCCCGACACATCCATAGCACCTCACCAATCGTTACCAAAAGAACTTGCATTTATATAGCGCCTTTATTGGTGTAAAACATCCCAAGGCCCTTCACAAGAGCGATTATTGACAAACCGAGCCACATAAGGAGATATTGGGACAGGTGACCAAAAGCTTGGTCAAAGAGGTGGGTTTTAAGGAGCGTCTTAAAGGAGGAGAGAGAGGCGGAGAGGTTCAGGGAGGGAATTCCAGAGTTTTGGGCCTAGGCGGCTGAAGGCACGGCCGCCAATGGTGGAGCGATGGAAATCGGGAATGCGCGAGAGGCCAGAATTGGAGGAGCGCAGAGATCTCAGAGGGTTGTAGGAGCTGGAGGAGGTCACAGAGATAGGGGAGAGGGGGCGAGGCCCATGGAGGGATTTGAAAACAAGGATGAGAATTTTAAAATTCGAGGCGTTCCCGGACTGGGAGCCAATGTAGGTCAGCGAGCACAGGGGGTGATGGGTGAACGGGACCTGGTGTTATATCCAAAACCATCACCAAATGAGAGAATTCCTAACAGGATAGATTAGGGCTGGTTTCTTTATTTTTTCATCACACAGTCACCGACCCCCAACCTCCGCAGAACGACGTCCAAGATTATCTCTCTGTCGAGAAGGTCTTTCATTTCTCAACATGTAAGATAATTAAATGATAAATAATTGAAGCAGTGGATACTTTGGGTCTCATTAATAATTGACGAACGAACTTTGGATCGGAGAAGGAAATAACTAAAAACTATTTCCTTGACAACAGTTCTGCCTTGTTTAATGCTCCATAGACCGTGACTCTGTCCCCATCTTAAGGCTCACCAGCCTCCGGACAGTGCAGTAATGAGTCAGAGGGTTGTAGGTTCGAGACCCCACTCCAAAGACTTGACCACAAAATCGAGGTTGACACTCCCAGTTCTGGTACCGAGGGAGTGCTGCACTGTCGGAGGTGCCTTCTTTCAGGAGGAGGCCCCTTCTGCCCTCTCAGGTGGTCAGAAAAGATCCCACCGCCACTATTTCGAAGAAGAGCAGCGGAGTTCTCCCTTGGTGTCCTGGGCTAACATTTATCCCTCAACCAATAGCTAAAAACGCATTCTCTGGTTATTTATCACATTGCTGTGGGATCTTGCTGTGCGCAAATTGGCTGCTGCATTTTCGACATTGCTCCAGATGTTGTGAAAGGTGCTATATAAAGGCAAGTCTTTCTTTCAGGTTCGACCTCTGCTGTTGAGTGGGGCATCTCAGCTGGGATGCCTAAGAAGTGCCCCCAGCATCGATAGGCAGAAGTATTGGAAGAAACGCCCAGTCCAATCGACAGCCAGAGACTCCCGAAGGTGCAGACGGTGGGCCGATGAAACAACGACGGCCCCCGAGGTTAGAATCGTAGAAAGGTTACAGCATGGAAGGAGGCCATCCGGCCCATCGAGTCCGTGCCGGCTCTTATGCAAGAGCAACCCAACGAGCCCCACTCCCCCCACCCTGCCCCCAATGTCCGGTTGAACAATCACCTCACATTTTGAAGTCTGGGCTCGTGTATGATGAATGCCCATTTGGGTGGAGGACTCAGAGACTGCCGGTGTCTCATGGAATTGTCTCCCAGCAAAGGGTCTGTGCCCTTTGTGGGGCGGGGGTGAGGCAGAAGTTGAGAAAGAGAGTGGAAATAGGTTTTGGGACGCAAGAGGGGGCATGATACAAATTATAATGCACGATTTTTGGGTCGCTGCCCGTAGCGAGGCATTGCTCGCCACAACGCGGGCCGTACAGTTCCCACACAGCGTGAAAGGGGATGCTGGTGAAAGCAATGAAAGCTGATGTGCATAATACACAGATTAAAGTAGAATCATAGAATCCGACATCGCAGAAGGAGGCCATTTAGCTCATCGTCCCTGCCTCTGAAAGAGCTCTCCAATTAGTCCCACTCCCCCCCTGCTCTTTCCCCAGAGCCCCGCAGTTTTTCCCCTTCAAGTATTTATCCAATTCTCTTTTGAAAGTTATTATTGAATCTGCTTCCACCGCCCTTTCAGGCAGCGCATTCCAGATCAGAACAACTCGCTGTGTTAAAAAAAATTCTCCTCATCTCCCCATCTGGTTCTTTGGCCAGTTATCTGTGTCCTCTGGTTACCGAACCTTCTGCCAATGGAAACAGTTTCTCCTTATTTACACTAACAAAACCCCTCATCATTTTGAACACCTCTATCAAATCTCCCCTTAACCTTCTCTGTTCTAAGGAGAACAATCCCAGATTATCCGGTCTCTCCACATAACTGAAGTCCCTCATCCCTGGTACCATTCTGGTAAATCTCCTCTGCACCCTCTCCAAGGCCTTGACATCCTTCCTAAAGTGTGGTGCCCAGAATTGCACACACTACTCCAGCTAAGGCCTATTCAATGCTTTATAAAGGATTATCATAACTTCCTTGCTTTTGTACTCTGTGCCTCTATTTATAAAGCCCAGGATCCCATATACTTTTCTAACCGCTTTCTCAACCTGTCCTGCCACCTTCAAAGATTTGTGTACATACACCCCCAGGTCTCCCTGTTCCTGCACCTCGTTTATAATCATACCATTTCATTTATATTGTCACTCCTCATTCTTCCTACCAAAATGCATTCCAAAACAGACAAACACCTGGGATCATTGTGTCCTGTGCCCCTGATGGAGTTCACAGGAGATCACCACATGCACTAATGAAGTACGCAATCGGATTGAACCAACTCTCTCAAGCTTTGTCAATCGCAAATAAGGAAGTCATTGATAAAAAGTAAAGCTACTTCGTATGTTGTCAATGGGGGACATCATTAATTGTAGGACACGGTGTGTGTTGTCAATAGGGGACACCATTAACTGTAGGACACGGTGTGTGTTGTCAATAGGGGACACCATTAACTGTAGGACACGGTGTGGGTTGTCAATAGGGAACACCATTAACTGTAGGACACGGTGTGTGTTGTCAATAGGGAACACCATTAACTGTAGGACAGGGTGTGTGTTATCAATAGGGGACACCATTAACTGTAGGACACGGTGTGTGTTATCAATAGGGAACACCATTAACTGTAGGACACGGTGTGTGTTATCAATAGGGACACCATTAACTGTAGCACAGGGTGTGTGTTATCACTAGGGAACACCATTAACTGTAGGACACGGTGTGTGTTGTCAATAGGGGACACCATTAACTGTAGGACACGGTGTGTGTTGTCAATAGGGGACACCATTAACTGTAGGACACGGTGTGTGTTGTCAATAGGGGACACCATTAACTGTAGGACACGGTGTGTGTTATCAATAGGGGACACCATTAACTGTAGGACACGGTGTGTGTTGTCAATAGGGGACACCATTAACTGTAGGACACGGTGTGTGTTGTCAATAGGGGACACCATTAACTGTAGGACACGGTGTGGGTTGTCAATAGGGAACACCATTAACTGCAGGACATGGTGTGTGTTGTCAATAGGGAACACCATTAACTGTAGGACACGGTGTGTGTTGTCAATAGGGAACACCATTAACTGTAGGACAGGGTGTGTGTTATCAATAGGGGACACCATTAACTGTAGGACACGGTGTGTGTTATCAATAGGGAACACCATTAACTGTAGGACACGGTGTGTGTTGTCAATAGGGGACACCATTAACTGTAGGACACGGTGTGGGTTGTCAATAGGGGACACCATTAACTGTAGGACACGGTGTGTGTTGTCAATAGGGGACACCATTAACTGTAGGACACGGTGTGGGTTGTCAATAGGGGACACCATTAACTGTAGGACACGGTGTGTGTTGTCAATAGGGGACACCATTAACTGTAGGACACGGTGTGTGTTGTCAATAGGGGACACCATTAACTGTAGGACACGGTGTGTGTTGTCAATAGGGGACACCATTAACTGTAGGACACGGTGTGTGTTGTCAATAGGGGACACCATTAACTGTAGGACACGGTGTGTGTTATCAATAGGGGACACCATTAACTGTAGGACACGGTGTGTGTTGTCAATCGGGGACACCATTAACTGTAGGACACGGTGTGTGTTATCAATAGGGGACACCAATAACTGTAGGACACGGTGTGTGTTGTCAATAGGGGACACCGTTAACTGTAGGACACGGCGTGTGTTATCAATAGGGGACACCATTAACTGTAGGACACAGTGTGTGTTGTGAATCGGGGACACCATTAACTGTAGGACACGGTGTGTGTTATCAATAGGGGACACCATTAACTGTAGGACACGGTGTGTGTTGTGAATCGGGGACACCATTAACTGTAGGACACGGTGTGTGTTATCAATAGGGGACACCATTAACTGTAGGACACGGAGTGTGTTGTCAATAGGGGACACCATTAACTGTAGGACATGGTGTGTGTTATCAATAGGGAACACCATAAACTGTAGGACATGGTGTGTGTTGTGAATCGGGGACACCATTAACTGTAGGACACGGTGTGTGTTATCAATAGGGGACACCATTAACTGTAGGACACGGTGTGTGTTATCAATAGGGGACACCATTAACTGCAGGACACGGTGTTTGTTATCAATAGGGGACACCATTAACTGTAGGACACGGTGTGTGTTATCAATAGGGACACCATTAACTGTAGGACATGGTGTGTGTTATCAATAGGGACACCATTAACTGTAGGACACAGTGTGTGTTATCAATAGGGGACACCATTAACTGTAGGACACGGTGTGTGTTGTCAATAGGGGACACCATTAACTGTAGGACAGGGTGTGTGTTATCAATAGTGGACACCATTAACTGTAGGACACGGTGTGTGTTGTGAATCGGGGACACCATTAACTGTAGGACACGGTGTGTGTTATCAATAGGGGACACCATTAACTGTAGGACACGGTGTGTGTTATCAATAGGGACACCATTAACTGTAGGACACGGTGTGTGTTGTGAATCGGGGACACCATTAACTGTAGGACACGGTGTGTGTTATCAATAGGGGACACCATTAACTGTAGGACACGGTGTGTGTTATCAATAGGGACACCATTAACTGTAGGACACGGTGTGTGTTATCAATAGGGGACACCATTAACTGTAGGACACGGTGTGGGTTGTCAATAGGGGACACCATTAACTGTAGGACACGGTGTGTGTTGTCAATAGGGGACACCATTAACTGTAGGACACGGTGTGTGTTGTCAATAGGGGACACCATTAACTGTAGGACACGGTGTGTGTTATCAATAGGGGACACCATTAACTGTAGGACACGGTGTGTGTTGTCAATAGGGGACACCATTAACTGTAGGACACGGTGTGTGTTGTCAATAGGGGACACCATTAACTGTAGGACACGGTGTGTGTTGTCAATAGGGGACACCATTAACTGTAGGACACGGTGTGTGTTGTCAATAGGGGACACCATTAACTGTAGGACACGGTGTGTGTTGTCAATAGGGGACACCATTAACTGTAGGACACGGTGTGTGTTATCAATAGGGGACACCATTAACTGTAGGACACGGTGTGTGTTGTGAATCGGGGACACCATTAACTGTAGGACACGGTGTGTGTTATCAATAGGGAACACCATTAACTGTAGGACAAGGTGTGTGTTATCAATAGGGGACACCATTAACTGTAGGACACGGTGTGTGTTGTCAATAGGGGACACCATTAACTGTAGGACACGGTGTGTGTTGTCAATAGGGGACACCATTAACTGTAGGACACGGTGTGTGTTGTGAATCGGGGACACCATTAACTGTAGGACACGGTGTGTGTTATCAATAGGGGACACCATTAACTGTAGGACACGGTGTGTGTTATCAATAGGGGACAACATTAACTGTAGGACACGGTGTGTGTTGTCAATAGGGGACACCGTTAACTGTAGGACACGGTGTGTGTTGTCAATAGGGGACACCATTAACTGTAGGACACGGTGTGTGTTATCAATAGGGACACCATTAACTGTAGGACACGGTGTGTGTTGTCAATAGGGGACACCGTTAACTGTAGGACACGGTGTGTGTTGTCAATAGGGACACCATTAACTGTAGGACACGGTGTGTGTTGTCAATCGGGGACACCATTAACTGTAGGACACGGTGTGTGTTGTGAATAGGGGACACCATTAACTGTAGGACACGGTGTGTGTTGTCAATAGGGGACACCATTAACTGTAGGACACGGTGTGTGTTATCAATAGGGGACACCATTAACTGTAGGACACGGTGTGTGTTATCAATAGGGGACACCATTAACTGTAGGACACGGTGTTTGTTATCAATAGGGGACACCATTAACTGTAGGACACGGTGTGTGTTATCAATAGGGACACCATTAACTGTAGGACACAGGATGTGTTATCGATAGGGGACACCATTAACTGTAGGACAGGGTGTGTGTTATCAATAGGGGACACCATTAACTGTAGGACACGGTGTGTGTTATCAATAGGGGACACCATTAACTGTAGGACACGGTGTGTGTTATCAATAGGGACACCATTAACTGTAGGACACAGTGTGTGTTATCAATAGGGGACACCATTAACTGTAGGACACGGTGTGTGTTATCAATAGGGGACACCATTAACTGTAGGACACGGTGTGTGTTATCAATAGGGGACACCATTAACTGTAGGACACGGTGTGTGTTATCAATAGGGGACACCATTAACTGTAGGACACGGTGTGTGTTGTCAATAGGGGACACCATTAACTGTAGGACACGGTGTGTGTTATCAATAGGGGACACCATTAACTGTAGGACACGGTGTGTGTTATCAATAGGGAACACCATTAACTGTAGGACACGGTGTGTGTTATCAATAGGGGACACCATTAACTGTAGGACACGGTGTGTGTTATCAATAGGGGACACCATTAACTGTAGGACACGGTGTGTGTTGTCAATAGGGGACACCATTAACTGTAGGACACGGTGTGTGTTGTCAATAGGGGACACCATTAACTGTAGGACATGGTGTGTGTTATCAATAGGGACACCATTAACTGTAGGACACGGTGTGTGTTGTGAATCGGGGACACCATTAACTGCAGGACACAGTGTGTGTTATCAATAGGGGACACCATTAACTGTAGGACACGGTGTGTGTTATCAATAGGGGACACCATTAACTGTAGGACACGGTGTGTGTTATCAATAGGGGACACCATTAACTGTAGGACACAGTGTGTGTTATCAATAGGGGACACCATTAACTGTAGGACATGGTGTGTGTTATCAATAGGGGACACCATTAACTGTAGGACATGGTGTGTGTTATCAATAGGGGACACCATTAACTGTAGGACACGGTGTGTGTTATCAATAGGGGACACCATTAACTGTAGGACAGGGTGTTTGTTGTGAATCGGGGACACCATTAACTGTAGGACATGGTGTGTGTTATCAATGGGGAACACCATTAACTGTAGGACACGGTGTGTGTTATCAATAGGGGACACCATTAACTGTAGGACACGGTGTGTGTTGTCAATAGGGGACACCATTAACTGTAGGACACGGTGTGTGTTATCAATAGGGGACACCATTAACTGTAGGACACGGTGTGTGTTATCAATAGGGGACACCATTAACTGTAGGACACGGTGTGTGTTATCAATAGGGGACACCATTAACTGTAGGACACGGTGTGTGTTATCAATAGGGACACCATTAACTGTAGGACACGGTGTGTGTTATCAATAGGGGACACCATTAACTGTAGGACACGGTGTGTGTTATCAATAGGGGACACCATAAACTGTAGGACACGGTGTGTGTTGTCAATAGGGACACCATTAACTGTAGGACACGGTGTGTGTTATCAATAGGGGACACCATTAACTGTAGGACACGGTGTGTGTTATCAATAGGGGACACCATTAACTGTAGGACACGGTGTGTGTTATCAATAGGGGACACCATTAACTGTAGGACACGGTGTGTGTTATCAATAGGGGACACCATTAACTGTAGGACACGGTGTGTGTTGTGAATAGGGGACACCATTAACTGTAGGACACGGTGTGTGTTATCAATAGGGGACACCATTAACTGTAGGACACGGTGTGTGTTGTCAATAGGGACACCATTAACTGTAGGACACGGTGTGTGTTATCAATCGGGGACACCATTAACTGTAGGACACGGTGTGTGTTATCAATAGGGGACACCATTAACTGTAGGACACGGTGTGTGTTGTCAATAGGGACACCATTAACTGTAGGACACGGTGTGTGTTATCAATAGGGGACACCATTAACTGTAGGACACGGTGTGTGTTGTCAATAGGGGACACCATTAACTGTAGGACACGGTGTGTGTTATCAATAGGGGACACCATTAACTGTAGGACACGGTGTGTGTTGTGAATCGGGGACACCATTAACTGTAGGACAGGGTGTGTGTTGTGAATCGGGGACACCATTAACTGTAGGACACGGTGTGTGTTGTGAATGGGGGA
This sequence comes from Heptranchias perlo, assembly GCF_035084215.1. Classification (NCBI taxonomy): domain Eukaryota; kingdom Metazoa; phylum Chordata; class Chondrichthyes; order Hexanchiformes; family Hexanchidae; genus Heptranchias; species Heptranchias perlo. The sequence goes on along the minus strand of NC_090359.1, from coordinate 18,675,925 downwards.
CACCATTAACTGTAGGACACGGTGTGTGTTATCAAAGGGGACACCATTAACTGTAGGACACGGTGTGTGTTATCAATAGGGACACCATTAACTGTAGGACACGGTGTGTGTTATCAATAGGGGACACCATTAACTGTAGGACACGGTGTGTGTTATCAATAGGGGACACCATTAACTGTAGGACACGGTGTGTGTTGTCAATAGGGACACCATTAACTGTAGGACACGGTGTGTGTTATCAATGGGGAACACCATTAACTGTAGGACACGGTGTGTGTTATCAATAGGGGACACCATTAACTGTAGGACACGGTGTGTGTTGTCAATAGGGGACACCATTAACTGTAGGACACGGTGTGTGTTATCAATAGGGGACACCATTAACTGTAGGACACGGTGTGTGTTATCAATAGGGACACCATTAACTGTAGGACACGGTGTGTGTTATCAATAGGGGACACCATTAACTGTAGGACACGGTGTGTGTTATCAATAGGGGACACCATTAACTGTAGGACAGGGTGTGTGTTATCAATAGGGGACACCATTAACTGTAGGACACGGTGTGTGTTGTGAATCGGGGACACCATTAACTGTAGGACACGGGGTGTGTTATCAATAGGGGACACCATTAACTGTAGGACACGGTGTGTGTTATCAATATGGGACACCATTAACTGTAGGACACGGTGTGTGTTGTCAATAGGGACACCATTAACTGTAGGACACGGTGTGTGTTATCAATAGGGGACACCATTAACTGTAGGACACGGTGTGTGTTGTCAATAGGGGACACCATTAACTGTAGGACACGGTGTGTGTTATCAATAGGGGACACCATTAACTGTAGGACACGGTGTGTGTTATCAAAAGGGGACACCATTAACTGTAGGACACGGTGTGTGTTGTCAATAGGGGACACCATTAACTGTAGGACACAGTGTGTGTTGTGAATCGGGGACACCATTAACTGTAGGACACGGTGTGTGTTGTCAATAGGGGACACCATTAACTGTAGGACACGGTGTGTGTTGTGAATCGGGGACACCATTATCTGTAGGACAGGGTGTGTGTTGTGAATCGGGGACACCATTAACTGTAGGACACGGTGTGTGTTGTGAATCGGGGACACCATTAACTGTAGGACACGGTGTGTGTTGTCAATAGGGGACACCATTAACTGTAGGACACGGTGTGTGTTATCAATAGGGGACACCATTCACTGTAGGACACGGTGTGTGTTATCAATAGGGACACCATTAACTGTAGGACACGGTGTGTGTTATCAATAGGGGACACCATTAACTGTAGGACACAGTGTGTGTTATCAATAGGGGAGACCATTAACTGTAGGACACGGTGTGTGTTATCAATCGGGGACACCATTAACTGTAGGACATGGTGTGGGTTGTCAATAGGGGACACCATTAACTGTAGGACACGGTGTGTGTTATCAATCGGGGACACCATTAACTGTAGGACACGGTGTGTGTTATCAATAGGGGACACCATTAACTGTAGGACACGGTGTGGGTTGTCAATAGGGGACACCATTAACTGTAGGACACAGTGTGTGTTATCAATAGGGACACCATTAACTGTAGGACACGGTGTGTGTTATCAATCGGGGACACCATTAACTGTAGGACACGGTGTGTGTTATCAATAGGGGACACCATTAACTGTAGGACACGGTGTGTGTTATCAATAGGGGACACCATTAACTGTAGGACATGGTGTGTGTTATCAATAGGGGACACCATTAACTGTAGGACACGGTGTGTGTTGTCAATAGGGGACACCATTAACTGTAGGACACGGTGTGTGTTATCAATAGGGGACACCATTAACTGTAGGACATGGTGTGTGTTATCAATAGGGGACACCATTAACTGTAGGACACGGTGTGGGTTGTCAATAGGGGACACCATTAACTGTAGGACTGGTTGTGTGTTGTGAATCGGGGACACCATTAACTGTAGGACACGGTGTGTGTTGTGAATCGGGGACACCATTAACTGTAGGACACGGTGTGTGTTGTCAGTAGGGGACACCATTAACTGTAGGACAGGGTGTGTGTTGTCAATAGGGGACACCATTAACTGTAGGACACGGTGTGTGTTATCAATAGGGGACACCATTTACTGTAGGACACGGTGTGTGTTGTGAATCGGGGACACCATTAACTGTAGGACACGGTGTGTGTTATCAATAGGGGACACCATTAACTGTAGGACACGGTGTGTGTTATCAATAGGGGACACCATTAACTGTAGGACACGGTGTGTGTTATCAATAGGGGACACCATTAACTGTAGGACACGGTGTGTGTTATCAATAGGGGACACCATTAACTGTAGGACACGGTGTGTGTTATCAATAGGGGACACCATTAACTGTAGGACACGGTGTGTGTTGTCAATAGGGACACCATTAACTGTAGGACACGGTGTGTGTTGTCAGTAGGGGACACCATTAACTGTAGGACAGGGTGTGTGTTGTCAATAGGGGACACCATTAACTGTAGGACACGGTGTGTGTTGTCAATAGGGACACCATTAACTGTAGGACACGGTGTGTGTTATCAATAGGGGACACCATTAACTGTAGGACACGGTGTGTGTTGTCAATAGGGGACACCATTAACTGTAGGACACGGTGTGTGTTGTCAATAGGGACACCATTAACTGTAGGACACGGTGTGTGTTATCAATAGGGGACACCATTAACTGTAGGACAGGGTGTGTGTTGTCAATAGGGGACACCATGAACTGTAGGACACGGTGTGTGTTATCAATAGGGGACACCATTAACTGTAGGACACGGTGTGTGTTATCAATAGGGGACACCATTAACTGTAGGACACGGTGTGTGTTATCAATAGGGGACACCATTAACTGTAGGACACGGTGTGTGTTGTCAATAGGGGACACCATTAACTGTAGGACACGGTGTGTGTTATCAATCGGGGACACCATTAACTGTAGGACACGGTGTGTGTTATCAATCGGGGACACCATTAACTGTAGGACACGGTGTGTGTTATCAATCGGGGACACCATTAACTGTAGGACACGGTGTGTGTTATCAATAGGGGACACCATTAACTGTAGGACACGGTGTGTGTTATCAATAGGGGACACCATTAACTGTAGGACACGGTGTGTGTTGTGAATCGGGGACACCATTAACTGTAGGAAACGGTGTGTGTTATCAATAGGGGACACCATTAACTGTAGGACACGGTGTGTGTTGTGAATCGGGGACACCATTAACTGTAGGACACGGTGTGTGTTATCAATAGGGGACACCATTAACTGTAGGACACGGTGTGTGTTGTCAATAGGGGACACCATTAACTGTAGGACACGGTGTGTGTTGTGAATCGGGGACACCATTAACTGTAGGACACGGTGTGTGTTATCAATAGGGGACACCATTAACTGTAGGACACGGTGTGTGTTATCAATAGGGACACCATTAACTGTAGGACACGGTGTGTGTTATCAATAGGGGACACCATTAACTGTAGGACACGGTGTGTGTTATCAATAGGGGACACCATTAACTGTAGGACACGGTGTGTGTTATCAATCGGGGACACCATTAACTGTAGGACACGGTGTGTGTTATCAATCGGGGACACCATTAACTGTAGGACATGGTGTGTGTTATCAATAGGGACACCATTAACTGTAGGACACGGTGTGTGTTATCAATAGGGGACACCATTAACTGTAGGACACGGTGTGTGTTATCAATAGGGGACACCATTAACTGTAGGACACGGTGTGTGTTATCAATAGGGGACACCATTAACTGTAGGACACGGTGTGTGTTATCAATAGGGGACACCATTAACTGTAGGACACGGTGTGTGTTGTCAATAGGGGACACCATTAACTGTAGGACACAGTGTGTGTTGTGAATCGGGGACACCATTAACTGTAGGACACGGTGTGTGTTGTCAATAGGGGACACCATTAACTGTAGGACACGGTGTGTGTTGTGAATCGGGGACACCATTAACTGTAGGACAGGGTGTGTGTTGTGAATCGGGGACACCATTAACTGTAGGACACGGTGTGTGTTGTGAATCGGGGACACCATTAACTGTAGGACACGGTGTGTGTTGTCAATAGGGGACACCATTAACTGTAGGACACGGTGTGTGTTATCAATAGGGGACACCATTAACTGTAGGACACGGTGTGTGTTATCAATAGGGACACCATTAACTGTAGGACACGGTGTGTGTTGTGAATCGGGGACACCATTAACTGTAGGACACGGTGTGTGTTATCAATAGGGGACACCGTTAACTGTAGGACACGGTGTGTGTTATCAATAGGGACAACATTAACTGTAGGACACGGTGTGTGTTATCAATAGGGACACCATTAACTGTAGGACACGGTGTGTGTTGTGAATCGGGGACACCATTAACTGTAGGACACAGTGTGTGTTATCAATAGGGGACACCATTAACTGTAGGACACGGTGTGTGTTATCAATCGGGGACACCATTAACTGTAGGACACGGTGTGTGTTATCAATAGGGGACACCATTAACTGTAGGACACGGTGTGTGTTATCAATCGGGGACACCATTAACTGTAGGACACGGAGTGTGTTATCAATAGGGGACACCATTAACTGTAGGACACGGTGTGTGTTATAAATAGGGGACACCATTAACTGTAGGACACGGTGTGTGTTATCAATAGGGGACACCATTAACTGTAGGACACGGTGTGTGTTATCAATAGGGGACACCATTAACTGTAGGACACGGTGTGTGTTATCAATAGGGGACACCATTAACTGTAGGACACGGTGTGTGTTATCAATAGGGGACACCATTAACTGTAGGACACGGTGTGTGTTATCAATCGGGGACACCATTAACTGTAGGACACGGTGTGTGTTATCAATAGGGGACACCATTAACTGTAGGACACGGTGTGTGTTATCAATCGGGGACACCATTAACTGTAGGACACGGTGTGTGTTATCAATAGGGGACACCATTAACTGTAGGACACGGTGTGTGTTATCAATCGGGGACACCATTAACTGTAGGACACGGTGTGTGTTATCAATAGGGACACCATTAACTGTAGGACACGGTGTGTGTTATCAATAGGGACACCATTAACTGTAGGACACGGTGTGTGTTATCAATAGGGGACACCATTAACTGTAGGACACGGTGTGTGTTATCAATCGGGGACACCATTAACTGTAGGACACGGTGTGTGTTATCAATAGGGACACCATTAACTGTAGGACACGGTGTGTGTTATCAATAGGGGACACCATTAACTGTAGGACACGGTGTGTGTTATCAATAGGGGACACCATTAACTGTAGGACACGGTGTGTGTTATCAATCGGGGACACCATTAACTGTAGGACACGGTGTGTGTTATCAATAGGGACACCATTAACTGTAGGACACGGTGTGTGTTGTGAATCGGGGACACCATTAACTGTAGGACACGGTGTGTGTTATCAATAGGGGACACCATTAACTGTAGGACACGGTGTGTGTTATCAATAGGGGACACCATTAACTGTAGGACACGGTGTGGGTTGTCAATAGGGGACACCATTAACTGTAGGACACGGTGTGTGTTATCAATCGGGGACACCATTAACTGTAGGACACGGTGTGTGTTGTCAATAGGGGACACCATTAACTGTAGGACACAGTGTGTGTTATCAATAGGGACACCATTAACTGTAGGACACGGTGTGTGTTGTGAATCGGGGACACCATTAACTGTAGGACACGGTGTGTGTTGTGAATCGGGGACACCATTAACTGTAGGACACGGTGTGTGTTGTGAATCGGGGACACCATTAACTGTAGGACACGGTGTGTGTTATCAATAGGGGACACCATTAACTGTAGGACACGGTGTGTGTTGTGAATAGGGGACACCATCAACTGTAGGACACGGTGTGTGTTATCAATAGGGGACACCATTAACTGTAGGACACGGTGTGTGTTATCAATCGGGACACCATTAACTGTAGGACACGGTGTGTGTTATCAATAGGGGACACCATTAACTGTAGGACACGGTGTGTGTTATCAATCGGGACACCATTAACTGTAGGACACGGTGTGTGTTATCAATAGGGGACACCATTAACTGTAGGACACGGTGTGTGTTATCAATAGGGGACACCATTAACTGTAGGACATGGTGTGTGTTATCAATAGGGGACACCATTAACTGTAGGACACGGTGTGGGTTGTCAATAGGGGACACCATTAACTGTAGGACACGGTGTGTGTTATCAATAGGGGACACCATTAACTGTAGGACATGGTGTGTGTTATCAATAGGGGACACCATTAACTGTAGGACACGGTGTGGGTTGTCAATAGGGGACACCATTAACTGTAGGACAGGTTGTGTGTTGTGAATCGGGGACACCATTAACTGTAGGACACGGTGTGTGTTGTGAATCGGGGACACCATTAACTGTAGGACACGGTTTGTGTTGTCAGTAGGGGACACCATTAACTGTAGGACAGGGTGTGTGTTGTCAATAGGGGACACCATTAACTGTAGGACACGGTGTGTGTTATCAATAGGGAACACCATTAACTGTAGGACACGGTGTGGGTTGTCAATAGGGAACACCATTAACTGTAGGACACGGTGTGTGTTATCAATCGGGGACACCATTAACTGTAGGACACGGTGTGTGTTGTCAGTAGGGGACACCATTAACTGTAGGACAGGGTGTGTGTTATCAATAGGGGACACCATTAACTGTATGACACGGTGTGTGTTATCAATAGGGGACACCATTAACTGTAGGACACGGTGTGTGTTATCAATAGGGGACACCATTAACTGTAGGACACGGTGTGTGTTATCAATAGGGGACACCATTAACTGTAGGACACGGTGTGTGTTATCAATAGGGGACACCATTAACTGTAGGACACGGTGTGTGTTATCAATAGGGGACACCATTAACTGTAGGACACGGTGTGTGTTATCAATAGGGGACACCATTAACTGTAGGACACGGTGTGTGTTGTCAATAGGGGACACCATTAACTGTCGGACACGGTGTGTGTTATCAATAGGGGACACCATTAACTGTAGGACACGGTGTGTGTTATCAATAGGGGACACCATTAACTGTAGGACACGGTGTGTGTTATCAATAGGGGACACCATTAATTGTAGGACACGGTGTGTGTTATCAATAGGGGACACCATTAACTGTAGGACACGGTGTGTGTTGTCAATAGGGACACCATTAACTGTAGGACACGGTGTGTGTTGTCAGTAGGGGACACCATTAACTGTAGGACAGGGTGTGTGTTGTCAATAGGGGACACCATTAACTGTAGGACACGGTGTGTGTTGTCAATAGGGACACCATTAACTGTAGGACACGGTGTGTGTTGTCAATAGGGGACACCATTAACTGTAGGACACGGTGTGTGTTATCAATTGGGGACACCATTAACTGTAGGACACGGTGTGTGTTGTCAATAGGGACACCATTAACTGTAGGACACGGTGTGTGTTATCAATAGGGGACACCATTAACTGTAGGACACGGTGTGTGTTGTCAATAGGGGACACCATTAACTGTAGGACACGGTGTGTGTTATCAATAGGGGACACCATTAACTGTAGGACACGGTGTGTGTTGTCAATAGGGGACACCATTAACTGTAGGACACGGTGTGTGTTATCAATAGGGGACACCATTAACTGTAGGACACGGTGTGTGTTATCAATAGGGGACACCATTAACTGTAGGACACGGTGTGTGTTATCAATAGGGGACACCATTAACTGTAGGACACGGTGTGTGTTATCAATAGGGGACACCATTAACTGTAGGACACGGTGTGTGTTATCAATAGGGGACACCATTAACTGTAGGACACGGTGTGTGTTATCAATAGGGGACACCATTAACTGTAGGACAGGGTGTGTGTTGTCAATAGGGGACACCATTAACTGTAGGACAGGGTGTGTGTTGTCAATAGGGGACACCATTAACTGTAGGACAGGGTGTGTGTTGTCAATAGGGGACACCATTAACTGTAGGACACGGTGTGTGTTGTCAATAGGGGACACCATTAACTGTAGGACACGGTGTGTGTTATCAATAGGGGACACCATTAACTGTAGGACACGGTGTGTGTTATCAATAGGGGACACCATTAACTGTAGGACACGGTGTGTGTTATCAATAGGGGACACCATTAACTGTAGGACACGGTGTGTGTTGTGAATCGGGGACACCATTAACTGTAGGACACGGTGTGTGTTATCAATAGGGGACACCATTAACTGTAGGACAGGGTGTGTGTTGTCAATAGGGGACACCATTAACTGTAGGACACGGTGTGTGTTATCAATAGGGGACACCATTAACTGTAGGACACGGTGTGTGTTATCAATAGGGGACACCATTAACTGTAGGACACGGTGTGTGTTATCAATAGGGGACACCATTAACTGTAGGACACGGTGTGTGTTATCAATCGGGGACACCATTAACTGTAGGACACGGTGTGTGTTGTGAATCGGGGACACCATTAACTGTAGGACACGGTGTGTGTTATCAATAGGGGACACCATTAACTGTAGGACACGGTGTGTGTTGTGAATCGGGGACACCATTAACTGTAGGACACGGTGTGTGTTATCAATAGGGGACACCATTAACTGTAGGACACGGTGTGTGTTATCAATAGGGGACACCATTAACTGTAGGACACGGTGTGTGTTGTCAATAGGGGACACCATTAACTGTAGGACACGGTGTGTGTTGTCAATAGGGGACACCATTAACTGTAGGACACGGTGTGTGTTGTGAATCGGGGACACCATTAACTGTAGGACACGGTGTGTGTTATCAATAGGGGACACCATTAACTGCAGGACACGGTGTGTGTTATCAATAGGGACACCATTAACTGTAGGACACGGTGTGTGTTATCAATAGGGGACACCATTAACTGTAGGACACGGTGTGTGTTATCAATAGGGGACACCATTAACTGTAGGACACGGTGTGTGTTATCAATCGGGGACACCATTAACTGTAGGACACGGTGTGTGTTATCAATCGGGGACACCATTAACTGTAGGACATGGTGTGTGTTATCAATAGGGACACCATTAACTGTAGGACACGGTGTGTGTTGTCAATAGGGGACACCATTAACTGTAGGACACGGTGTGTGTTATCAATAGGGACACCATTAACTGTCGGACACGGTGTGTGTTGTCAATAGGGGACACCATTAACTGTAGGACACGGTGTGTGTTGTCAATAGGGGACACCATTAACTGTAGGACACGGTGTGTGTTATCAATAGGGGACACCATTAACTGTAGGACACGGTGTGTGTTGTGAATCGGGGACACCATTAACTGTAGGACACGGTGTGTGTTATCAATAGGGGACACCATTAACTGTAGGACACGGTGTGTGTTATCAATAGGGGACACCATTAACTGTAGGACACGGTGTGTGTTGTCAATAGGGGACACCATTAACTGTAGGACACGGTGTGTGTTGTCAATAGGGGACACCATTAACTGTAGGACACGGTGTGTGTTGTGAATCGGGGACACCATTAACTGTAGGACACGGTGTGTGTTATCAATAGGGGACACCATTAACTGTAGGACACGGTGTGTGTTATCAATCGGGGACACCATTAACTGTAGGACACGGTGTGTGTTGTCAATAGGGGACACCATTAACTGTAGGACACGGTGTGTGTTATCAATCGGGGACACCATTAACTGTAGGACATGGTGTGTGTTATCAATAGGGACACCATTAACTGTAGGACACGGTGTGTGTTGTCAATAGGGGACACCATTAACTGTAGGACACGGTGTGTGTTATCAATAGGGACACCATTAACTGTCGGACACGGTGTGTGTTGTCAATAGGGGACACCATTAACTGTAGGACACGGTGTGTGTTGTCAATAGGGGACACCATTAACTGTAGGACACGGTGTGTGTTGTCAATAGGGGACACCATTAACTGTAGGACACGGTGTGTGTTGTCAATAGGGGACTCCATTAACTGTAGGACACGGTGTGTGTTATCAATAGGGGACACCATTAACTGTAGGACACGGTGTGTGTTGTGAATCGGGGACACCATTAACTCTAGGACACGGTGTGTGTTGTCAATAGGGGACACCATTAACTGCAGGACACGGTGTGTGTTGTGAATCGGGGACACCATTAACTGTAGGACACGGTGTGTGTTGTCAATAGGGGACACCATTAACTGTAGGACACGGTGTGTGTTATCAATAGGGGACACCATTAACTGTAGGACACGGTGTGTGTTATCAATAGGGGACACCATTAACTGTAGGACACGGTGTGTGTTGTCAATCGGGGACACCATTAACTGTAGGACACGGTGTGTGTTGTGAATCGGGGACACCATTAACTGTAGGACAGGGTGTGTGTTGTGAATCGGGGACACCATTAACTGTAGGACACGGTGTGTGTTATCAATAGGTGACACCATTAACTGTAGGACACGGTGTGTGTTGTGAATCGGGGACACCATTAACTGTAGGACACGGTGTGTGTTGTGAATCGGGGACACCATTTACTGTAGGACACGGTGTGTGTTGTCAATAGGGGACACCATTAACTGTAGGACATGGTGTGTGTTATCAATAGGGGACACCATTAACTGTAGGACACGGTGTGTGTTATCAATAGGGGACACCATTAACTGTAGGACACAGTGTGTGTTATCAATAGGGGACACCATTAACTGTAGGACACGGTGTGTGTTATCAATAGGGGACACCATTAACTGTAGGACACGGTGTGTGTTATCAATAGGGGACACCATTAACTGTAGGACACGGTGTGTGTTGTGAATCGGGGACACCATTAACTGTAGGACACGGTGTGTGTTGTGAATCGGGGACACCATTTACTGTAGGACACGGTGTGTGTTGTCAATAGGGGACACCATTAACTGTAGGACACGGTGTGTGTTATCAGTAGGGGACACCATTAACTGTAGGACACGGTGTGTGTTATCAATAGGGGACACCATTAACTGTAGGACACGGTGTGTGTTATCAATAGGGGACACCATTAATTGTAGGACACGGTGTGTGTTATCAATAGGGGACACCATTAACTGTAGGACATGGTGTGTGTTATCAATAGGGGACACCATTAACTGTAGGACACGGTGTGTGTTATCAGTAGGGGACACCATTAACTGTAGGACACGGTGTGTGTTATCAATAGGGGACACCATTAACTGCAGGACACGGTGTGTGTTATCAATAGGGACACCATTAACTGTAGGACATGGTGTGTGTTGTGAATCGGGGACACCATTAACTGTAGGACACAGTGTGTGTTATCAATAGGGGACACCATTAACTGTAGGACAGGGTGTGTGTTATCAATAGGGGACACCATTAACTGTAGGACACGGTGTGTGTTATCAATAGGGGACACCATTAACTGTAGGACACGGTGTGTGTTATCAATAGGGGACACCATTAACTGTAGGACACGGTGTGTGTTGTGAATCGGGGACACCATTAACTGTAGGACACGGTGTGTGTTGTCAGTAGGGGACACCATTAACTGTAGGACAGGGTGTGTGTTGTCAGTAGGGGACACCATTAACTGTAGGACAGGGTGTGTGTTGTCAATAGGGGACACCATTAACTGTAGGACATGGTGTGTGTTGTCAATAGGGACACCATTAACTGTAGGACACGGTGTGTGTTGTCAGTAGGGGACACCATTAACTGTAGGACAGGGTGTGTGTTGTCAATAGGGGACACCATTAACTGTAGGACACGGTGTGTGTTGTCAATAGGGACACCATTAACTGCAGGACACGGTGTGTGTTATCAATAGGGGACACCATTAACTGTAGGACACGGTGTGTGTTATCAATAGGGGACACCATTAACTGTAGGACACGGTGTGTGTTGTCAATAGGGACACCATTAACTGTAGGACACGGTGTGTGTTATCAATAGGGGACACCATTAACTGTAGGACAGGGTGTGTGTTGTCAATAGGGGACACCATTAACTGTAGGACACGGTGTGTGTTATCAATAGGGGACACCATTAACTGTAGGACACGGTGTGTGTTGTGAATCGGGGACACCATTAACTGCAGGACACGGTGTGTGTTATCAATAGGGGACACCATTAACTGTAGGACACGGTGTGTGTTGTGAATCGGGGACACCATTAACTGTAGGACACGGTGTGTGTTATCAATAGGGGACACCATTAACTGTAGGACACGGTGTGTGTTATCAATAGGGGACACCATTAACTGTAGGACACGGTGTGTGTTGTCAATAGGGGACACCATTAACTGTAGGACACGGTGTGTGTTGTGAATCGGGGACACCATTAACTGTAGGACACGGTGTGTGTTATCAATAGGGGACACCATTAACTGTAGGACACGGTGTGTGTTATCAATAGGGACACCATTAACTGTAGGACACGGTGTGTGTTGTCAATAGGGGACACCATTAACTGTAGGACACGGTGTGTGTTGTCAATCGGGGACACCATTAACTGTAGGACACGGTGTGTGTTGTCAATAGGGGACACCATTAACTGTAGGACACGGTGTGTGTTATCAATAGGGGACACCATTAACTGTAGGACACGGTGTGTGTTATCAATAGGGGACACCATTAACTGTAGGACACGGTGTGTGTTATCAATAGGGGACACCATTAACTGTAGGACACGGTGTGTGTTATCAATAGGGGACACCATTAACTGTAGGACACGGTGTGTGTTATCAATAGGGGACACCATTAACTGTAGGACACGGTGTGTGTTATCAATAGGGGACACCATTAACTGTAGGACACGGTGTGTGTTATCAATAGGGGACACCATTAACTGTAGGACACGGTGTGTGTTATCAATAGGGGACACCATTAACTGTAGGACACGGTGTGTGTTATCAATAGGGGACACCATTAACTGTAGGACACGGTGTGTGTTGTCAATAGGGGACACCATTAACTGTAGGACACGGTGTGTGTTGTCAATAGGGGACACCATTAACTGTAGGACACGGTGTGTGTTATCAATAGGGGACACCATTAACTGTAGGACACGGTGTGTGTTGTGAATCGGGGACACCATTTACTGTAGGACACGGTGTGTGTTATCAATAGGGGACACCATTAACTGTAGGACACGGTGTGTGTTATCACTAGGGGACACCATTAACTGTAGGACACGGTGTGTGTTATCAATAGGGGACACCATTAACTGTAGGACACGGTGTGTGTTGTGAATCGGGGACACCATTTACTGTAGGACACGGTGTGTGTTATCAGTAGGGGACACCATTAACTGTAGGACACGGTGTGTGTTATCAATAGGGGACACCATTAACTGTAGGACACGGTGTGTGTTGTGAATCGGGGACACCATTAACTGTAGGACACGGTGTGTGTTATCAATAGGGGACACCATTAACTGTAGGACAGGGTGTGTGTTATCAATAGGGGACACCATTAACTGTAGGACACGGTGTGTGTTATCAATCGGGGACACCATTAACTGTAGGACACGGTGTGTGTTATCAATCGGGGACACCATTAACTGTAGGACATGGTGTGTGTTATCAATAGGGACACCATTAACTGTAGGACACGGTGTGTGTTATCAATAGGGGACACCATTAACTGTAGGACACGGTGTGTGTTATCAATAGGGGACACCATTAACTGTAGGACACGGTGTGTGTTATCAATAGGGGACACCATTAACTGTAGGACACGGTGTGTGTTGTCAATAGGGGACACCATTAACTGTAGGACACGGTGTGTGTTATCAATAGGGGACACCATTAACTGTAGGACACGGTGTGTGTTGTGAATCGGGGACACCATTTACTGTAGGACACGTTGTGTGTTATCAATTGGGGACACCATTAACTGTAGGACACGGTGTGTGTTATCAATAGGGGACACCATTAACTGTAGGACACAGTGTGTGTTATCAGTAGGGGACACCATTAACTGTAGGACACGGTGTGTGTTATCAGTAGGGGACACCATTAACTGTAGGACACGGTGTGTGTTATCAATAGGGGACACCATTAACTGTAGGACACGGTGTGTGTTATCAATAGGGGACACCATTAACTGTAGGACACAGTGTGTGTTATCAGTAGGGGACACCATTAACTGTAGGACACGGTGTGTGTTATCAGTAGGGGACACCATTAACTGTAGGACACGGTGTGTGTTATCAGCAGGGGACACCATTAACTGTAGGACACGGTGTGTGTTATCAATAGGGGACACCATTAACTGTAGGACACGGTGTGTGTTATCAATAGGGGACACCATTAACTGTAGGACACGGTGTGTGTTATCAATAGGGGACACCATTAACTGTAGGACACGGTGTGTGTTGTGAATCGGGGACACCATTAACTGTAGGACACGGTGTGTGTTGTCAATAGGGGACACCATTAACTGTAGGACACGGTGTGTGTTATCAATAGGGGACACCATTAACTGTAGGACACGGTGTGTGTTGTCAATAGGGGACACCATTAACTGTAGGACACGGTGTGTGTTATCAATAGGGGACACCATTAACTGTAGGACACGGTGTGTGTTGTGAATCGGGGACACCATTAACTGTAGGACACGGTGTGTGTTATCAATAGGGAACACCATTAACTGTAGGACAAGGTGTGTGTTATCAATAGGGGACACCATTAACTGTAGGACACGGTGTGTGTTGTCAATAGGGGACACCATTAACTGTAGGACACGGTGTGTGTTGTCAATAGGGGACACCATTAACTGTAGGACACGGTGTGTGTTGTGAATCGGGGACACCATTAACTGTAGGACACGGTGTGTGTTATCAATAGGGGACACCATTAACTGTAGGACACGGTGTGTGTTATCAATAGGGGACAACATTAACTGTAGGACACGGTGTGTGTTGTCAATAGGGGACACCGTTAACTGTAGGACACGGTGTGTGTTGTCAATAGGGGACACCATTAACTGTAGGACACGGTGTGTGTTATCAATAGGGACACCATTAACTGTAGGACACGGTGTGTGTTGTCAATAGGGGACACCGTTAACTGTAGGACACGGTGTGTGTTGTCAATAGGGACACCATTAACTGTAGGACACGGTGTGTGTTGTCAATCGGGGACACCATTAACTGTAGGACACGGTGTGTGTTGTGAATAGGGGACACCATTAACTGTAGGACACGGTGTGTGTTGTCAATAGGGGACACCATTAACTGTAGGACACGGTGTGTGTTATCAATAGGGGACACCATTAACTGTAGGACACGGTGTGTGTTATCAATAGGGGACACCATTAACTGTAGGACACGGTGTTTGTTATCAATAGGGGACACCATTAACTGTAGGACACGGTGTGTGTTATCAATAGGGACACCATTAACTGTAGGACACAGGATGTGTTATCGATAGGGGACACCATTAACTGTAGGACAGGGTGTGTGTTATCAATAGGGGACACCATTAACTGTAGGACACGGTGTGTGTTATCAATAGGGGACACCATTAACTGTAGGACACGGTGTGTGTTATCAATAGGGACACCATTAACTGTAGGACACAGTGTGTGTTATCAATAGGGGACACCATTAACTGTAGGACACGGTGTGTGTTATCAATAGGGGACACCATTAACTGTAGGACACGGTGTGTGTTATCAATAGGGGACACCATTAACTGTAGGACACGGTGTGTGTTATCAATAGGGGACACCATTAACTGTAGGACACGGTGTGTGTTGTCAATAGGGGACACCATTAACTGTAGGACACGGTGTGTGTTATCAATAGGGGACACCATTAACTGTAGGACACGGTGTGTGTTATCAATAGGGAACACCATTAACTGTAGGACACGGTGTGTGTTATCAATAGGGGACACCATTAACTGTAGGACACAGTGTGTGTTATCAATAGGGGACACCATTAACTGTAGGACACGGTGTGTGTTGTCAATAGGGGACACCATTAACTGTAGGACACGGTGTGTGTTGTCAATAGGGGACACCATTAACTGTAGGACATGGTGTGTGTTATCAATAGGGACACCATTAACTGTAGGACACGGTGTGTGTTGTGAATCGGGGACACCATTAACTGCAGGACACAGTGTGTGTTATCAATAGGGGACACCATTAACTGTAGGACACGGTGTGTGTTATCAATAGGGGACACCATTAACTGTAGGACACGGTGTGTGTTATCAATAGGGGACACCATTAACTGTAGGACACAGTGTGTGTTATCAATAGGGGACACCATTAACTGTAGGACATGGTGTGTGTTATCAATAGGGGACACCATTAACTGTAGGACATGGTGTGTGTTATCAATAGGGGACACCATTAACTGTAGGACACGGTGTGTGTTATCAATAGGGGACACCATTAACTGTAGGACAGGGTGTTTGTTGTGAATCGGGGACACCATTAACTGTAGGACATGGTGTGTGTTATCAATGGGGAACACCATTAACTGTAGGACACGGTGTGTGTTATCAATAGGGGACACCATTAACTGTAGGACACGGTGTGTGTTGTCAATAGGGGACACCATTAACTGTAGGACACGGTGTGTGTTATCAATAGGGGACACCATTAACTGTAGGACACGGTGTGTGTTATCAATAGGGGACACCATTAACTGTAGGACACGGTGTGTGTTATCAATAGGGGACACCATTAACTGTAGGACACGGTGTGTGTTATCAATAGGGACACCATTAACTGTAGGACACGGTGTGTGTTATCAATAGGGGACACCATTAACTGTAGGACACGGTGTGTGTTATCAATAGGGGACACCATAAACTGTAGGACACGGTGTGTGTTGTCAATAGGGACACCATTAACTGTAGGACACGGTGTGTGTTATCAATAGGGGACACCATTAACTGTAGGACACGGTGTGTGTTATCAATAGGGGACACCATTAACTGTAGGACACGGTGTGTGTTATCAATAGGGGACACCATTAACTGTAGGACACGGTGTGTGTTATCAATAGGGGACACCATTAACTGTAGGACACGGTGTGTGTTGTGAATAGGGGACACCATTAACTGTAGGACACGGTGTGTGTTATCAATAGGGGACACCATTAACTGTAGGACACGGTGTGTGTTGTCAATAGGGACACCATTAACTGTAGGACACGGTGTGTGTTATCAATCGGGGACACCATTAACTGTAGGACACGGTGTGTGTTATCAATAGGGGACACCATTAACTGTAGGACACGGTGTGTGTTGTCAATAGGGACACCATTAACTGTAGGACACGGTGTGTGTTATCAATAGGGGACACCATTAACTGTAGGACACGGTGTGTGTTGTCAATAGGGGACACCATTAACTGTAGGACACGGTGTGTGTTATCAATAGGGGACACCATTAACTGTAGGACACGGTGTGTGTTGTGAATCGGGGACACCATTAACTGTAGGACAGGGTGTGTGTTGTGAATCGGGGACACCATTAACTGTAGGACACGGTGTGTGTTGTGAATGGGGGACACCATTAACTGTAGGACACGGTGTGTGTTATCAATAGGGGACACCATTAACTGTAGGACACGGTGTGTGTTATCAATAGGGACACCATTAACTGTAGGACACGGTGTGTGTTATCAATAGGGGACACCATTAACTGTAGGACACGGTGTGTGTTATCAATAGGGGACACCATTAACTGTAGGACACGGTGTGTGTTATCAATAGGGGACACCATTAACTGTAGGACACGGTGTGTGTTATCAATAGGGGACACCATTAACTGTAGGACACGGTGTGTGTTATCAATAGGGGACACCATTAACTGTAGGACACGGTGTGTGTTGTCAATAGGGGACACCATTAACTGTAGGACACGGTGTGTGTTATCAATAGGGGACACCATTAACTGTAGGACACGGTGTGTGTTATCAATAGGGACACCATTAACTGTAGGACACGGTGTGTGTTATCAATAGGGGACACCATTAACTGTAGGACACGGTGTGTGTTATCAATAGGGGACACCATTAACTGTAGGACAGGGTGTGTGTTATCAATAGGGGACACCATTAACTGTAGGACACGGTGTGTGTTGTGAATCGGGGACACCATTAACTGTAGGACACGGGGTGTGTTATCAATAGGGGACACCATTAACTGTAGGACACGGTGTGTGTTATCAATATGGGACACCATTAACTGTAGGACACGGTGTGTGTTGTCAATAGGGACACCATTAACTGTAGGACACGGTGTGTGTTATCAATAGGGGACACCATTAACTGTAGGACACGGTGTGTGTTGTCAATAGGGACACCATTAACTGTAGGACACGGTGTGTGTTATCAATAGGGGACACCATTAACTGTAGGACACGGTGTGTGTTGTCAATAGGGGACACCATTAACTGTAGGACACGGTGTGTGTTATCAATAGGGGACACCATTAACTGTAGGACACGGTGTGTGTTATCAAAAGGGGACACCATTAACTGTAGGACACGGTGTGTGTTGTCAATAGGGGACACCATTAACTGTAGGACACAGTGTGTGTTGTGAATCGGGGACACCATTAACTGTAGGACACGGTGTGTGTTGTCAATAGGGGACACCATTAACTGTAGGACACGGTGTGTGTTGTGAATCGGGGACACCATTATCTGTAGGACAGGGTGTGTGTTGTGAATCGGGGACACCATTAACTGTAGGACACGGTGTGTGTTGTGAATCGGGGACACCATTAACTGTAGGACACGGTGTGTGTTGTCAATAGGGGACACCATTAACTGTAGGACACGGTGTGTGTTATCAATAGGGGACACCATTAACTGTAGGACACGGTGTGTGTTATCAATAGGGACACCATTAACTGTAGGACACGGTGTGTGTTATCAATAGGGGACACCATTAACTGTAGGACACAGTGTGTGTTATCAATAGGGGACACCATTAACTGTAGGACACGGTGTGTGTTATCAATCGGGGACACCATTAACTGTAGGACATGGTGTGGGTTGTCAATAGGGGACACCATTAACTGTAGGACACGGTGTGTGTTATCAATCGGGGACACCATTAACTGTAGGACACGGTGTGTGTTATCAATAGGGGACACCATTAACTGTAGGACACGGTGTGGGTTGTCAATAGGGGACACCATTAACTGTAGGACACAGTGTGTGTTATCAATAGGGACACCATTAACTGTAGGACACGGTGTGTGTTATCAATCGGGGACACCATTAACTGTAGGACACGGTGTGTGTTATCAATAGGGGACACCATTAACTGTAGGACACGGTGTGTGTTATCAATAGGGGACACCATTAACTGTAGGACATGGTGTGTGTTATCAATAGGGGACACCATTAACTGTAGGACACGGTGTGTGTTGTCAATAGGGGACACCATTAACTGTAGGACACGGTGTGTGTTATCAATAGGGGACACCATTAACTGTAGGACATGGTGTGTGTTATCAATAGGGGACACCATTAACTGTAGGACACGGTGTGGGTTGTCAATAGGGGACACCATTAACTGTAGGACTGGTTGTGTGTTGTGAATCGGGGACACCATTAACTGTAGGACACGGTGTGTGTTGTGAATCGGGGACACCATTAACTGTAGGACACGGTGTGTGTTGTCAGTAGGGGACACCATTAACTGTAGGACAGGGTGTGTGTTGTCAATAGGGGACACCATTAACTGTAGGACACGGTGTGTGTTATCAATAGGGGACACCATTTACTGTAGGACACGGTGTGTGTTGTGAATCGGGGACACCATTAACTGTAGGACACGGTGTGTGTTATCAATAGGGGACACCATTAACTGTAGGACACGGTGTGTGTTATCAATAGGGGACACCATTAACTGTAGGACACGGTGTGTGTTATCAATAGGGGACACCATTAACTGTAGGACACGGTGTGTGTTATCAATAGGGGACACCATTAACTGTAGGACACGGTGTGTGTTATCAATAGGGGACACCATTAACTGTAGGACACGGTGTGTGTTGTCAATAGGGACACCATTAACTGTAGGACACGGTGTGTGTTGTCAGTAGGGGACACCATTAACTGTAGGACAGGGTGTGTGTTGTCAATAGGGGACACCATTAACTGTAGGACACGGTGTGTGTTGTCAATAGGGACACCATTAACTGTAGGACACGGTGTGTGTTATCAATAGGGGACACCATTAACTGTAGGACACGGTGTGTGTTGTCAATAGGAGACACCATTAACTGTAGGACACGGTGTGTGTTGTCAATAGGGACACCATTAACTGTAGGACACGGTGTGTGTTATCAATAGGGGACACCATTAACTGTAGGACAGGGTGTGTGTTGTCAATAGGGGACACCATGAACTGTAGGACACGGTGTGTGTTATCAATAGGGGACACCATTAACTGTAGGACACGGTGTGTGTTATCAATAGGGGACACCATTAACTGTAGGACACGGTGTGTGTTATCAATAGGGGACACCATTAACTGTAGGACACGGTGTGTGTTGTCAATAGGGGACACCATTAACTGTAGGACACGGTGTGTGTTATCAATAGGGGACACCATTAACTGTAGGACACG